>NC_142063.1:310269131-310586631 GCF_059756535.1 Pantherophis guttatus | reverse complement strand
AATTTGCACTGTCAAATGTGTCCCAGAGAATTCCGCAAAAAATGAAGGAGGATGGCAAATGTGAAGTGGGGGCCTAAGCAAGCTCAGGGACAGAGCAGTGGATGTGTATGTAGAAACAACATTGTTTCAGATGATAGAGAAAAGTCTCATCTTGTTGGTTCAAGAAGACAGTAGACAGTTCTGGTCAAGGAAGACAAAGGATTTGATAAAGGGCTGTACCCCTGTTCAAATGCTAACTACAAATTTTGTGGTATCCGTTGACTTTGTCTCCTTTCCTAGGCAAGGAAACCACCCTTCCCCTGCCTTCTCAACATCGTCAAACAGGAAAATTATTTATTTTAAAATCTAACTTATATAGTCATCCATCTTATGAGAAATGTCATTGAATGGTGTACAATGGTCAATAAAAAAGAATGCATATACAAAATAGATATTTTAAAATAGAAAAAAATCAAC
The DNA here is from genome assembly GCF_059756535.1 of Pantherophis guttatus. Taxonomy (NCBI): domain Eukaryota; kingdom Metazoa; phylum Chordata; class Lepidosauria; order Squamata; family Colubridae; genus Pantherophis; species Pantherophis guttatus. The sequence goes on along the minus strand of NC_142063.1, from coordinate 310,586,175 downwards.
ATTAAAAACTGAGTGAATTAAAATTAAAAAATACATGCAGACCCAAGCAAAGAGAAAATGAGTACATCCATCTCAATACTGGAGCCATCTAAATAAGTCTCTGGCTCCTTGGGACCCGCAGGCCTGATGGCATAACCAGGCCCTGGGGGATTGTATCTGTCTGTCTATGACTGGACTAGATCAGGGATGAAATGCTCCTGGTTCAGACCGGATCACCCAATCCAGTAGCAATGGAGGCGGGTGGTTTGGAGAACCGGTAGCAAAAATCCCTTCCCCCCCCGCATTGCCCAGCTGAGCTATGCAATCATCAAAGGCTTTTTATTTTTATTTTTAAAAGCATTTTTTCTTCAATCTCTTCGGCCGAAAAAATGCTTTTAAAAGTAAAAAAAAAAAAGCCTCTGATCATCGTGCAGCTCAGCTGGGATCGTCAGAGGCTTTTAAAGCATTTTTTCTACAACCTCTTCGGCCAAAGAGGTTATAGAAAAAATGTTTTTAAAAGGAAAAAAAGCCTCTGCTGATCAGGCAAGTCAGCTGGGATCGTCAGAGTCTTTAAAAAGAAAAAAGAAAGCCTCTGTGGATCAGGCAAATCAGCTGGGATCATCAGAGGCTTTAAAAGCATTTTTTTACAACCTCTTCATTCGAAGAGGTTGTAGAAAAAATGGTTTTAAAAGATAAAAAAAATTGGCCACGCCCACTCAGTCATATTACCCACCACCACCAAGCCATGCCCACAGAACCAGTAGTAACAAATTTTATATTTCACCACTGGACTAGATGCCCAGCCCTGGAGAGGTGGCAGGTGCAGGAAAAGAGAGGCTCTTTCTTCTCTAGGTCTCTTAGGCTATTTTAGGTTTACATACCTAACACCAGCTTTACAAGCAAGGTTGGTAGAGTGCCATCTCACTTTCTCTCCCAGTTTGTTGTGCAAAGTACTCCTCTCTGTTGTTCAAATATTTCTGAACACAAGTTTACCCCTTTTCCAGAAGACTTTTCTGTAGTTCCATATTGCATTTGTAGTCAAATCTGATATTTGTTGTCTGGGTAAAGGTTTTAACAGTGATATACGTAAAGAGAACTTTTAAGTTGCTCAGGTGTTGGCTAAGGATAAGATGAAGGCAATGAGAATATGATAGAAGGAAGAAATGTTTGTGACATGGTGACACAGTTAGGTTCAAGAGAAAAAGAAGTCAAAATATAAGGCGACTTTCTATGCGCCCACAAAAGAAATTGAAAAAAAATATATGTAAAAACAAACACTGGTCTGTGTGAAAACCATTCTACTCAATTGGGTGAAAAGGTAATGGAAATGTTTCCCCAAATTTACTGCGTTAGAAGTTGACTTCTATTATATTTATGCTTGTTTATTTTATTTTATTTTGTTATTGCACAATGCTTTGAGAAATTGGTTTGGGAGTATAACTAGCATAACTCATTTTACTATATTGAATTGCTTTATTCTATTAGTTTGACTATTCTCTGCCATCCCTTACTGTAACAAACCTCTGTTGCTGGAGAAGCCTCAGAAACAGTTTTGTGATTGAATTACCCTGTTCCACATTTATCTGGGAAAGTGTGACCAAACACTATGCTGCCTAATAAACTGCAGGCTGAAATGTGAGAAATTACTTGTTTTTGTGATTTTGCATTAAGAAGCTGATCTGTCCAACCTGTTTTCATTCTTTTAAAAACTTGTTTGTAAACCTTACAATTGTGACAATAATAACCATTATATAATGAATGATACGTTACTGTTTTACAGGCATTAGCATAAATTTTCTAAAGCATCCTGACCCCTATACCGCAATGTAAGAAGTCAGAATTAGCCTCTAAAAGAACCACTAAGCGAAAGGCTACTCCTGAGCGATGACTAAAGTACAATCAGAACCTTGAGCTTCCATGTAGACAGCTCATGATCTCAAGAACTCTGCATGTTTTCTTTGAGAAAAGGAAATTGCTGAAATCCTGTCCTCTTGAAATGCAGAAAAAGCAAGCATCTATACAATGAATGAATTTACAGTAAGCCTTCAAAATCCTCTCCCTCCTCCCCTTTTGTGATGAGAGGCCAGCTCTGCAGAGCTTTACGGTTTGCAGGTAGCTTGCCTACTCTCATCCATCAGTAGAAAAGCAGTAGGCTATACCTCCCCCAAGAAATCTATGGATGGAAAAAATATTCTCTGACTGAGTAGAATTTCTAGAAATATAAATCAACATGCCAAATTGCCCTTCTACCTATATCTTTTTGGTGTCTCATATTAATTGGAAATAATTTCTGAGAAATTCTCATTGGTGGACTTAGATCCGTTCAGTTTCAAACTGTTAGGGTGCATGAGTGAATGTTCTGCCTTTTACTGTACAGTAATTATTCAATAGTCATCTGTTGTTGTTGTTTTAAGTTCTCTATGAATCAGTTATATTAGAGAAGAATCATGAGCTTTTTTTTTAGTAGCAGTGCTACCATAACTACTAGTGGGGAGTCTTGCCCTGAGAAATGGAGACTTCCTTTTCCCTGAGAAATTTCAGAGAAAATGTCCATGCTATTGTTGGAATGAGCTAATCACCATGTGTCTTTAATATTGTGGGGGCTGGCCAGAATAACATATTGAGTAGAGGCATCATCTGTATGATGAGCAGTCTGTTCCACATGAATCATGTGCCTCTGGACAAACTATTAGTGGCAGTTTTGCTTCTTACAATAAGCACCTCCCTCATAACACCCCTTCCAATCCCATGAGCCTGACAGACTTTGTGGAGGCAGCTGAAATTAAGCCCAAAAAAATGTGGCTCACGGGTATTTTAATATCTAAAGCTGCCAGTGGAAACAAATAAAGAAATGTACACAAAGCCTTGCTTAATCATTAGGTCAATAGTGCCAGTGCAAAATTTAGAAAAATAAATTGACAATACAAATGCATTAGACTTCAGCTATGAAAAGCTGACACAACATTTGCACAATCCACTTTACCTTTCCAATCTTCTACAAGTACCCTGCATCTGATTCTCAGTGGGATGATTTCACTGAAAACCAATTAAAAAAGGGAAAAAAAGTGCCAGATTCCCCCACCCCATATTGACATGGAGCTACAAATCACTAGAACAGGCCAAGTTATCAGACACTTCTCTGTGAGGGGAAGGGCGACTTTCCAGTTTCATAGTCTTTATAGATTGTAGCTCTCTAGGGTTCTCAAACAAATGCTTGCTAAATTTCCATTGCACCAAACTGTTGAAGTTTGGCAAACATAGTTCCAGTTGAGAGATGGCACTGGTCATGTAACGGTTTGTTTGCATAGTTAGGAGGATCAAACAAAATAATTGGCTATCTGAAACACAGACATTTTGCTTGTCAAAAATGAGCAAGTGTGTCAAGTTCATTTTGTTTCTGTTCCCAGTCTTCAGTTCATTTTGCCCAATTGTCATATCATGTACATTCATCTTAATATACGCACTTTGATACGTACTATTCCATATGACTCATAATAATTTCCACATTTTAATACCCAATGTTGCAAACAAATTTTCTCTCATACAGATTGCATTTATATTGGCAGTTTTACTAACAAATGGACTATTGTATACATATTTCTGTAATACATGCTATATGTATGCATTCTTTATTAAATTGGCAAGCTGTAGCACAATTTTCAGAATGTGTTTATTATTGCTCCTGTCTTAAGACTGGACAGCTGACAAACATTAAATAAGGAAGAAATACATTATAAAAATACAGTATACATAAATTTCAATTAATGTATTGATTTGCACTTGACTTGCACTACATGGCACAGCCTCCCTCTTGAAATCCAGGGAGCTGTGTCTGGGAGGGGCCACCATGTAGATGTCATTTGTGTCATGCATCTGTTACATAGTGCTGTGGTTATTGTATTATGATTATTTAATTCTGTGTCTGTATTTTGTTGATAGAAGTGTTATACTTACTTATTTTGTGGATTGTTCTTAGCTGTCCAGGGTTATCAATGGAAGATGGGTAGAACCCATATAAATTTTCTAGATAAATATAAAGGCAAGTGAAGTAAGTTTGCATTAAAATGCACATCTAATGAGGGGGGAACTGTCTTACTTTAGTACAACTGAAGACATATTATTACACGATCTTAGCAAGAAGAAGGAATCAGCTAAGAACTAATGCAGTTTGCTTAGTTTTGACTTAGTGTGTTGTATAAAAATAGCCAGTTGTAGGCTGTAGATTACATTCTATGGTTTAAAAGGTTCCAATAGTTCAGAAAATTATTATTTGCTTAGTAAACCATAGTTTAAACAAATCATGGTTTAATGTAGCATACACAGTGGTTCATGATGGGAACAAAATAAAAAAATTAAATGATGAATTATTTTTAAGTAATGTGATAACTGAGAATAGATGATCACTGGACTCCCTAACTTCTTTCAGGTATGCAAAATAATGAAGTAAACAATGTTGCTGTGTAACATTTCTCCCAGTTAGCTCATTTTCTGATGGAATAATTTTTCAAACCTTCTTAGGAATTACCAAGAATTGAATTTACTGCTAAGGATGCAGAGCTCATGGTACACCACTGTATTATTTCTATTCCTCAGTATATAAACAGTTATATTTTCTCAAGGTATCTTTCAGCACAGAATACAAAGAAAAAAAGTTATTTTTTATTGCTGTGGAAAATCTTATTTATAATTAGGATAGTATTTATTTTTAAGTAGGATAATCATGGAGAAATATATAGGGGACAGCCAAGAATGTTATCACAGAAGATTTTTTTTAGGAACAGTAAAACTTACCATCGTTATCTTCAGCAGGAACAGCATCATAAGGACTCTTCAGTGCTTTAGATTTGATTCCAATAAGGTGCTTCAGAGCCTGCTAGGGAAAATATGTAGCACCAGTCTAGAACCCCTTAAAGCAGCTGTTTTTCTGATAGTTGGAAATAGACACTGCTGCTTAAGAGTTGTAGACCCTCTTTGAATTAAATTCAGATCTTTAAGCATCCCTAAATGCCATCAAGTTTTGGAATTACTAAGCAAAAGACTGGAAACCATAGAACCAAGCGGTTCTGTGATGGGGTTAAGAGAAAATTTCAAGGCTGACATTGCTGTACTGGCACAATGACCTTGCAGTGAAGCACAGTTCCCTTGGTTCTACAGCACATGCTTGAGAATGCACTGTCATTCTCAGTATTTAAGGAAAGATCTGCATCAGATTGGCAAATAGAGACACACGTAAAATATTTGTTCTCTCCAAACAATCTCATAATGAAATACTAGTGACCACCTGAGCACTTTGGAAGGGTGAGACAAAGGGGGCATATATGAAGAGGATCCCATTTAAAGTATATTTCAGTAAATCAGATTCATTGATCACTTGCATTCAAGACAAGATGTCTAACAGCAAGCAATACAAGAAATGCAAGTAATCAATTTATTTTAAATATTCTTCTCCCCTTTTTTAATAGGGCCATTGGTTTCAACTAAAGAGAAAAGAATAAAAAATAATTACAGGTAGTCTTTGACTTACAACTATTTGTTTAGTGACCATTCAAAGTTACAACAGCACTGAAAAATGTGACTTAGGATGGTTTTTCATGCTTACGATCATTGCAGCATCCCCATGAGTATGTGATCAAAATTCAGACGCTTGGCAACTGTATGGATTTATGACTGTTGCAGTGTCCCGAAGTCACTGAGATCACTTTTTGCGATGCTCTGACAAGCAAAGTCAGTGGGGAAACTAGATTCACTTAACAGCTGTGTTACTAAACTGACAACTGCAGGGATTCACTTAACAATTATGGCAAGAAAAGTTAAACGATTGTTAGTTTTCTTAGTAAAAGAAAGGCTGTAAAATGGGGTCAGACTCATGTTAACAACTATCTTGCTTAGCAATGGAAATTTTGGGGTCATAAGGTGAGGACTACCTGTATACTGACATGATACAGTGAGAAGGAAGTCTGGGGAAGAAAGATTCAAATGAGCATTCTGCCTTCAGTCTTTCAGAAATTGCAAAAGGAAACGAGCATAGATGCTTAAATAGGTTAGGGTTTTTAAAGTTAGATGCAGCAAGCAACCCTTTTTGTTTGTTTTTAAAATCGTTTTTTTTTCAAATGTGTATCACTGTCAGGCTATAGATATAAATTATAGCTAAAATAACTGAATTTATTTCATGAAATCTTTTGTGCATTAGGCGACTAAAAGAGGCTTTCCACTTTGTGGTATTTTGATACCCCATCTAGCAATAAAATACAAGATTCATTTTTGTTGTTGTTGTTGTTGTTTCTAAAAAGGGCAAAAGGCTTTAGTTTCCTACCAGTTCTGTTTCGATACATCCACCGAGGCCTGACAAAAGTATTCTATAGATTGTTCTGCAATGATCCCTTTTCAACCTTCTATTTAAAGAAGCATTTTTCCTCAAGCAATAAGAATTAAAAAACTTCAATAACAAATGCAGAAAAGTATGATGCTGCTATCTTCTTGTTTACTGTACTTCCCTTGCCCTTGAGAATGTTTTGCTGGCAAAATTACTTATTTTGTCATAACCATAGAATACAGAAGAATTGCTCTCTTTTTATAAATGGATTGGGACATCTAATTGGCCACCCATTTTATGTGGAATTTCCCCTACTGTACACAATTTTGTACTCACAACTCTCTAGCGGGCACAATTTACATGCCATTTCCCTTCATACTGTATATGCAAGAACTCATAAAAGTGAAGTAGCTAAATGGGGATAAAGACCCTGATCCACAGTTGAGAGCAAGATATAAAAATTAAATCATCAATTTCAAAAGTGTAGGAAAAAGTCTGATTTGAGGGTTACTTCAAATCACTGTTATTCTTCAAAACAATGTTTTGCAACAGAAATGCTCACTCGTGTAAATTCAATTTGATCCTATTAAATTATTTTTGCTACAGAGTTGCGTAACTGATGTTCAATATGTCAGGGGCATAATTTTATGTTTCAATGAACAAAGTTGTCCTTGTAAGGTTACTGACTGCCAAAAATTACGAGATGCCAGGAAAGGAACACATTTCTTACTTACTTACAGATTCTGAACTGTTAGAAAAAATGGGTGCTATATTAATACAAAGCAGTACCACTTGGGCATTTGTTTGATCATATTGGGAGATAATATATAATTTGAATGTTACTCCTGGGACCTGATATTCCCAACCTCCATCTCCTCGCTGGCAAATTACCTTATAGGAGTTATAAACACCTTTTGCCACAGCTGAATTATAGCTGATTTTAGCAAATGTCTGCATTTGTGTAGGTTAAATTTATATCAGTAGGTGTCTTTGTGAGCAAGGGTACATTATAGACCCACTACTCATTTTTCTTTTTATCTTTTTTAAAAAACTTACTTGATTTCCTCAAATAGGTGAACTGGGAGTTGGTGGCAGAATAATTCCATGCTATAGAGATACAGCTAGTAGAAACCTTTCCCTTGTTTGTTCAAGGTGCAAATATATCATTTATGGCAGGGGTCATCAACCTTTTGGACCTCAGGGACCACTAAATTCATAATTTTAAATCCCACGGACCACTAATATGATCTGCTTAATGACCGGCTGGGTGGGCGTGGCTAGGTGGTCATGTGACTGGGTGGGCATGGCCAACTCGATGTCACTCACATCAAGGGGTGCCTCGTCAGTCTCTACTCATCCCTCCCCTCCCAGCCACTCCTCTGACCGAGAAGGAGGCTTAGTAGAAGCACCTCACTGAGGACTACGAGCATAGATTTTCCAAGCAGAGGGAAGACCTGTGGGAGTGCAAGGCCAGGTACCGGCACCTGAAGGTTCAGCGGGCTGAGATGGTCAACCAGTTCCAAGCCATGATGCAGTCCCACTGGAATGAGGCCCTCCGGCTCTTCGCCACCAGTGGCACTTCCCTCCAGCCTTTGCCCAAAGCCCCACACCAGGAGGCTGAAGCAGACCCGAAATTGGAATTTCTGCCCCCCTCCAACCCACACAAAGTCCCCAAAGGGGGAGACTCTCTGCAGCAACACAAACGTTTATTGCACATATCTGTCCCAAGAGCCGTAGTTTGAGGTACCCTGATTTAGTGCAGTATAAAAAATGCAAATAATTTTTCTGTGGACCACCAAAATTTTCTCGTGGACCACCAGTGATCCATGGACCACCAATTGGTGACCACTGACTTATGGTATTGTACAAATGTTTTGCTACATAGTTCACTGGCAGAGCATCTAATTTGCATACAGAAAGCTCCAGACTTATTTCCTGTCTGCTTCAGTTTCAAGGCCTCCAATTAATAGGCCTTGGAGAAACCCTTCCAGTTAGAATAGGTACTATTGGATTGCCTGATCCAGAACAGGGCTCTTTCAAACTCAGGCCTAGATTGACTTCATTTACTTTCATTGTCCTTCTCAATTGTGTAAACCCTACTTGTTGCTATCAAGGGTTGACTTAATGTCATTGACATCATCTTGGAGGCACAAGGGAATTTTCATATGTACCGAACGATTCTGCTGGAGGAAGCCCATCTTTCTTCATTGTTTGCATTATTGATCCTTAATAAAGTAAAATCCATATCTTACCCTCTTTCCCTCTCCACTCAGTTTAAAAAATATATTTTTATATTGCCCACATTGTTCGTGGATTTATTACCAATAAAGAGAGCTTATTGAGAACTTTATCTTTCTTTTGTTTGAGATTCTGGGTATTTTTCTTTATTTCCATTTCATTACCATTTGCAGAACTAAAAATGGCAAAAAGGGTGGGAAGCAAAAAATGGCTAAAAGCTAAAATAAGGGTGGGGAGCAGAGATGATGTAGAAGTCTTTTCTCCACCCTCATTTTATAATCTCCAACAGTCCCTTCTGATTGAGTATATAAATGTGTGGGCATAAAGATGAAACTTTTGTTTATTTATAATTGGTGGTGATATTTCAGTCATATGAAAATAGAACATTAGTCTCACTATCCTTAGTAATATTCCTTTTTATGGAAGCTCCTTTAAGGAGTTCCTTTTTAAGGAGGAGCCTTCCAAAGGTTAGTGAGCCTTCTTGCAGAATGGCACAAAGTGGCCTCTGTAGGGAAGCGTACCTGTCAGAAGTTGCACAAAATAAAAAGGCAAGTTGCATGCCTTCTGGTGGTTGGTTGGGAAACATGCCAAAGGACTACAGGACTGTGTCAACTTTGCCTGCACCTGGAGCCAGTTGAGGACTCCTATGGATGGCTGGGTGGCAAACTCCCCTCCATTCCCTCTGCTTGCAATCTTCCCCTCTGGCTTCCCCATTAACTTTAGGGAAGCCATCAGAGAAGATTGCAAATGATCATGAGAACAATCAAAGCTTGGATTCTTTTGATTTAGTATAAAAAGTTAAAGGTAAAGTTTCCCCCGTCCAGTCGTCTCTGACTCTAGAGGGCGGTGCTCATCTCTTGTTTTTCAGCTGAGGGAATTAGCATCCGAAGAAACTTACATGGTCATATGGCTGGCTATATGCCAAGGTGCACAAAATGCTGTTATCTTCCCACCAAAATGGTACCTATTTATCTACTCGCATTTGCATACTTTCAAGATACTAGGTTGGCAGGAACTGGAACAAGGAACGGAAGCTCATCCCATCACACAGTACTTCAGTCTTGAATTGCCACCTTCCTCATGGTCCTCATAATCTTGGTTATTAATTATATTTACTGAGGTACTATTTTGAGAAAAAAAGCAGACAACAGTGGCCCAAGCTCATCCTCTACTATGCCTTGCATACTGATAAAATATTCTTTTTTTCAGAGAGATCTGTCTTTTTCATGCCCCTTGATTGGCAATCAAAATTTGGTACTTTTAAGAAATGGATTTAGGGTTTCGATTTATTTCTAACATATATATATATATAAAATGTCTGACAGGTCTGAAAGTGATGAATAGAGATTTCATCCCACCATGGCCATTTTAACATCTTTCAACATAGGAAAAAAACCCTGATTGCAAAAATATCGCACATTTATACCTATGAATCAAAAGAAATAAATATTTGACCTCTACAGGGAGGAGTCACAAAATATGGGTGTGTCTGGCTGAAGAGGTCTAAAAAGGCCGAAATAGTGCTATCCCAGTCTCCCATAAGTCACAGAAGAAACAACATAAAATGTCTGACAGGTCTGAAAGTGATGAATAGAGATTTCATCCCACCATGGCCATTTTAACATCTTTCAACATAGGAAAAAACCCTGATTGCAAAAATATCGCACATTTATACCTATGAATCAAAAGAAATAAATATTTGACCTCTACAGGGAGGAGTCACAAAATATGGGTGTGTCTGGCTGAAGAGGTCTAAAAAGGCCGAAATAGTGCTATCCCAGTCTCCCATAAGTCACAGAAGAAACAACATAAAATGTCTGACAGGTCTGAAAGTGATGAATAGAGATTTCATCCCACCATGGCCATTTTAACATCTTTCAACATAGGAAAAAACCCTGATTGCAAAAATATCGCACATTTATACCTATGAATCAAAAGAAATAAATATTTGACCTCTACAGGGAGGAGTCACAAAATATGGGTGTGTCTGGCTGAAGAGGTCTAAAAAGGCCGAAATAGTGCTATCCCAGTCTCCCATAAGTCACAGAAGAAACAACATAAAATGTCTGACAGGTCTGAAAGTGATGAATAGAGATTTCATCCCACCATGGCCATTTTAACATCTTTCAACATAGGAAAAAACCCTGATTGCAAAAATATCGCACATTTATACCTATGAATCAAAAGAAATAAATATTTGACCTCTACAGGGAGGAGTCACAAAATATGGGTGTGTCTGGCTGAAGAGGTCTAAAAAGGCCGAAATAGTGCTATCCCAGTCTCCCATAAGTCACAGAAGAAACAACATAAAATGTCTGACAGGTCTGAAAGTGATGAATAGAGATTTCATCCCACCATGGCCATTTTAACATCTTTCAACATAGGAAAAAACCCTGATTGCAAAAATATCACACATTTATACCTATGAATCAAAAGAAATAAATATTTGACCTCTACAGGGAGGAGTCACAAAATATGGGTGTGTCTGGCTGAAGAGGTCTAAAAAGGCCGAAATAGTGCTATCCCAGTCTCCCATAAGTCACAGAAGAAACAACATAAAATGTCTGACAGGTCTGAAAGTGATGAATAGAGATTTCATCCCACCATGGCCATTTTAACATCTTTCAACATAGGAAAAAACCCTGATTGCAAAAATGGTGACATCAGGTGTGGCACTCGTGAGTGTGGGTCTGGTGTCATTCGTCGTGTTACCAGCCATTTGGAAACCCGCCCTTATTGACAAACGAGTCCCTAATACGACGAATGACACCAGACCCACACTCACGAGTGCCACACCCGATGTCACCATCACACATCCACGCAGAAAGCAGACTCAAACCCACACTGATAATGAGCCACGACCAAGGACCAGAAGCCAGACCGCAGCTGCATCATTAGCCACTTTAAACCCCTCCAATCCATACATGAAGCAGACTGACACCCACCATGAAGAGCTCGCACGGCCACAAACACGAAGCCAAACAACAACAACGCAGCTCACCAGCTCAAATCCCCCTGCAACTCAGACTAAGCTGAGCACAACCAAGCCCCCAGCCAATCAGAGCACAGCCAAGCCCCTAACCAATCAGAACACACCTCCACCCAATCAGAACACAGCCAAGTTCCCACCCAATCAGCTCACACCCCCACTAGCAGTTAAAAGGAAGAGACAGCTGCGATCTCACATTGCTCCTGGAAGCACGAAGCCGAGAACACCAGCCTGAAGATGACGAATGAGACTTCGTCGAAACGTCGCCAAGACACTTCCAATTTTACGTGGGAGAAGACCTGAATAACCAAAGACCTACATATATATATATATATATATATATATTGTGTTTTTTTTTAAAAAATAATCTTGTTTCCTTGTTGATTTTGATTTCCCCCCATGTCTTGGCATAAAATACTATGCTATATTTCTTCAGAATACAAATTAGGATCTCATTATACCTAAAGCTTAGTGATTCTGAGACGTATTATTAAAATCAGAATCCTAGCAAATGCCATTATTTATTAATAATAACTTTCCAATTTTAACTCTGCCTGCCTGCCCATCAGTAGTGCTGGGTGAATGAAGAGGCTCTTATTTAGGGATTCTTTTAGAACTCTGGTTTATACATTTATACATACATACAGTGATTCTGATCAATATCTCTCAGACTAATGAATGTAAAATTTGATTATCTTATAAATTTCATACTTCCAAAATGTTCTAGTACAGACTTAGCTTCAAAAGGGGAAAAAATTACAAGAAAAAGATTTTAAAATGTTTTATTTTGGTAGAAAATATATACTGTATTAGCATTAATTTTGACAAAGAAAGTTAAGATTCCCAAATATTTATTTAAATGCCAATGTTCAGATTTAAAAATAGCACACATTAATGTGGAAATTATGAGTGAATACATATAGGGATGAAGGTCAGAAACACATTGATTTGTAGACAGTCCCCTCACTACTGTCCTGCAACAGAGTTAAGTCACATCTTCAACTAGCAGGAGTAAGGAATTTGGATAGAAATTATCATCATCATCATTAGAGTTGGAAGGGACCTTGGAGGTCTTCTAGTCCAAGACCCTATACCATTCCAGACAAGTGACTGTCCAATCTCAAAAGTCTCCAGTGATGGAGTACCCACAACCCCTGAAGGCAACCAAGTGCATGCAATTAGAGGGTGGCAAAATGAACTGCTTACTGCCATGCAGTGAATTTAAGATAACCAGCAAGTAGGTAGCAGCTATGTGTGTCCATTAGCCACCAGATGAAAGCTAAAGGGGAGAAAGAAGGAAATTGAAAAGCCTGTGCTCCTAATGAGAGTGTCTCTCTTTCCTCTTCTCCCTTCTCTCTTTGTGTGTTTTCTTCCTTCTCCCTCCCCCCTCTCTCTGTGTCTTCTTCCTTTACTGGCAAAACAGTCAGAAGCCATATTTACCTGGTTTCTATCCATCTTTAATCTTGTTTCTCTCATTTTCCACCTAAATAATATTCTCCATAACATAGCCCTTATCAGAAAACTTACAGGTTAAAAATATTGCTTCAGAATTGAAAATAATGGTTTCAGGATCTTGCTCAGCAATCAATACTGAACCTTGTCTGCACCTACTGATTTTCTCCTGGTTATTGTATTTTTCTCCACTAGATTTTTCACGTTGGCAAAGTGCAGAAACGTTTCTATATCCAGTTTCTGGATATTTTCTCAAAAGTAAAAGGGAACAATGAATGTCATTTTGCACATAAATAGATAATGTCTGTTTCAGACCAAAAAGTTCGATAATATTGCTGTTCTTTCATTTTTATCCTCTCATTAATCCTGTGAGGTAATTTAAACTGAGATTTAATCCTGAAGCAGCCATAGAACTTCAATTATGAGTGGGGATCTGAATCAGGGTCAGTAGCTGCAGTTCTTCCAGTACTCTGAATATGGTTTGTGAATAAATGTGAATAAATTCTGCATATGTTTCACTTCCTGAACTATCTTAGTTGAATAGTAATTTTATCTGCTGGTACTATGCTCAATTGAAAAGTATGCTCTCCGTCACTTAGGCTGGTGACTGTATGGCAAATTCAGGATAGGCAGTGATGGCACTGTCAGAAATACTTATATGCTTAAAAAAAATATGCATTTTCTATTTGGCAAATGTGCCGATGCTGCATGTTCTTACCTTTTCTTCCTATAGTATTTTTACTTTGGAGATCAGAATATAATTCCCAAAATAAAATTTAATGGCCTCTTTGATTTCTCTATGAGAAATGGTCATGTTGGCTAAGTCAAAGAACATGTATCTAATAGGCCCATTGTAAAATCTTTATCATTTTAATTAAAAAGCAAAAAAACAAGCAAAATTTGTGGTAGAAGCCACAAAATTGACACAGCTGGGGTTGAGAACTTGTTACATCCTGGTTACAAATGAGAGGTTTAATACCAAGCAAACATTCCATTCTCTATTGGTTGGAAGAGAAATTGAGGGGAACTTTTCATTAACATTCTCCTAGTACACGGCATTCTTTATCAGTTTCCCCATCTCTCTTTAATCAGAATTAATTAATTAATTAATTAATTAATTAATTAATTTTTCATATTTCTTAACCATCCATCATTCTTAGAGCCTGGTTCCTTGTCCAATATCAATCATGCTCCACAGTGACTAAAAATAATTCTAGAGCATGTGAAAGGAGGAATAGCCATCTCAAAAATGTTAGAAAATATTTCAGTATATTCCTTTCTTGAGAAGAAAGAGTGGAGTTGAGAAATGCTATATATTTGGCTGAGTGCTATTGAGCATGAAATTCAAATATATTTTACATTTTCCTTTGGAAAGTCAATCTTTCAGACCATTTGGAAAATAAACATTTTGAATTCCATTCTCCATCCACCTTTGCTTCCTTGCTTGCAGTTCTAACATTACTGGAATTTTAATATGAGTCACCTTACATGGAACATGGGCGGCATAAGAATGTAATAAACATAAATAAATAAATAAATATTTAGCTTTAAATCTATTTTAAGAATAAAAGTGTTTTCTGAATATCTATTTTAAGAGAAATTATATTGTGTTCTTGGATTTGATTTTAGAAATTGGACTATTGTTGATTCAGTTCTAAAATAAAATCCCTGTCATTTGGGAGAATAGGAAGAGAATAGGAAGTTGTAAGTGGTAGACTTACTTCTTCCTGTCATAATTAGGGTGATATGCATTTTGGGCTTTGTCCTCAATTTTTCACTCCCCTGCCTAGAGGCACAAGCTCATTATCTGCATGACACTCAGCATCAATGGTGACTATAGAACAATAAAGGAGGTGTTTAATGGAGAAGAATTTTCCTTGTCCTCAGAATATCAAAAGAATGACTTGGATAATTGTTTCCTCTTGGATTTACAAAGAGCTTGTTAAAGCTTTGAAGAACTCTGTGCGATAGGATAAAGAAGAAATGAAGAAAAATCAAATGCTACAACAATATTTGAATGAATTAAATATAAAGACTGTTAGAAGGAAAAAAGAAACAATATAAAGTTGGTTTATTTGATCAAGATTGAAATAGATATGTTGTTATCTCTAATAATCCTAAATGAACATTTGCTGACCAGGACTGAACAATAAGGCTTTAAAGATTTGTTTAAAGATATTTGAAAAGATGAGCTATGAGAAGATGTCCTTTGTTGTACTTTAGGAGAAGGTGATAAGTTACTAAAATTGTATATTCTTGAAGAGAGAAGTCACATCTATATCTTTTTCTTACTATTTACTATATTCTTTCTATTCTATTCTATTCTATTCTATTTTTTCTTTCTTTTCTGTACTTTATATTTTTATTCCTTTTAATTTGTATTAGCTCTTAGCATTTTAATCTAAACTTTAAAAAAAAAGAATACCAGTAGTACAACGTAGGCACAATGGACATAAACTGGTTTGGCTTTCACAGAAGTAGTAAATGTGTATTACCAGATTGTAATTGAGATTGAAATATATCTGAAATCTCTCCCTCCCTCCCTCCCTCCCTCCCCACTCTCTCTCACACATACATACCACACACACACACACTTTGGTGAAGAAAGCAATCATTTATGGCAAGAGTTAAGGAAGAAGTATAAAAATCTAATAAATAAATAAATAAATAAATAAAGTCTGCTCCTTGATTTTCCATTTCTTGTTCTGATAGCTGCATGTGTTTCTTTTTTGTACTGAAGAGCACAATTATAATATAACCCCATATCTGTTACCTTGTAATGCTATGGACTTGAAAGCTTTTTCATCTATCGAAGTCTAGGTTTAAATAGAGTGTTGGAAAATAATTGCTTTAGAAAGGGCATGTGCAACATTGGCCACAACACTTGAAAAGTTGTTTCCTTTTCAGACAGTCTCACTTTGACACATTTGAGAAATTGGATTATTATTTCCTTCTTTTATTTGCCTGAGGTTAATCAATATTTGATATCCCAATCTATTACTGGATTTTAGCAGTAGCCCTAACTAGGAAGGGAGTAGAAGCAAAACACATCAACAATCTTTTCTTCTTGTTTTTGCCTGCTTTCAGTTGGATTTGCAGCCCAGACAATTTTTATTTGATCATTCAGTCTGCTTTGTTCTGGGGTATTTATGTATTTATTTATTTTTACCTTCCCTGCTGTAAAGCATGATCAAAAATACCTGGTTTTTATGCTGATGGGTTGGCACTCATAGCTCACTGGAATGCACAGGGAAATTGTCAAGTAGTTTGTTTGACTTTGACAAGATTTGAAGAAAAGAGAAATGTATCCATGTACAATTGTTGTCAATTTACTACCATTCATTCAATGATAATTCAAATTTACAGTGATGCTGAACAAAGGAACTGGTTCCTGAAATTATGGCTATAGTAGCATACCACGGCCATGTGATAACAATTTGAGCGGTTGGCTGTCCACCCACACTTACAGCCACACAGACGCTTAAGCTTCACCCACCCACCTATCTCTCCCTCATCTGTGCCTTTTTTGATCCTCTGCACTTTATTGTTCCTGCCACCCTAACTGACCTTTGATATCTTCTTGCTCCTGCAATTGACCACAGATGTCTAACCTGGTCCTTTGTGAGGCAGCTATTGGCCACATGAGTCTTTCTTCTCTAGTCGTGCATGGTGGTTTCCTTGTGAGAGTTGGAGAAGATGACCTCACATAGCTAACAACTTCCTTATGAAGGCCAGGGTGGCACATCTCATTATCAGCAGAAGTAAGACACCAGCTGGGATGGTTGGTTGCAACTCAGCAGGGACCTAAGAGTACAAGATGGCAAGGGTGGGTGCAGCTGACACTGGGCTGGTGTGACATCTGGAGTAACTGAGGTTTCCCAGGCTAGCTCCAGCTTTACACTGTGTTGATGGAGTGACTGGGACTTCCTGGGGCACTGCTACTTTGCGTCATGCTGCTGTGGCTTCTTGGGGTACAGTGGCTTTGCACTGCTGGCCTGGCCTGCGGCAACTGAGAGTTCAAGGAGCCATGGCATGCTAAGAAGCCCCTGAATTGCAGTATGGCAAGCAAGATGTCCCACATGGTAGAATGCAGAGTGACCAAAAGGGCAGAAATGGAGTGGGGAGGTAAAGGTGAACAGGGGGACTTACATTACTGAGGCTTGGGGTTGGGCTCAGAATGGCTTGGATTGGGCTGGATCCTCAAGTAACAAGCAGTGGAATTTGGTGACCTACCTCAACAGGAAGTGTTAGGATTGCCATTGCTAAGCAATGCGGTCATGTAACATTCTGCTTTATGACTGCATCACTTTTTGATAGAAATTCTGGTGACAGTTGTGGTCATAAGTTAAGAACAATCTGAATAGGCAGAAACATGCTCTTATTATGTCTCAAGTATATCTTGTCACTGTTGTATTTAACAAGTTCTAAAGTAAAACCAGCAGGAGAGAAGAGGTGGAGTGTCAGTGTCAAATGCCAAATATGGCCTAATTTTAGGAATGTCAGTAAAGAGCATAAACTTCTCTGCTTTCTGAAGTCAGAAAGTTTCTTATTTCCACCATCCATATGAAATAGTCCTGCATAGTTTATGCCTCATGGGATCAAAAGCAACCTTCTCATTATATACTGTGAACTGCCAGATGCCTAACAAGGCAATTGTCTTGTAGTTCTGTATCGGGCAGGTTGCAGAACAATGGATGTTTCCTGCTCCCAGGGGTAGCCAGGTCTATTTCATATATGACTCCTGTTGCAAGTCTATTGCAAATACCTATTGGTATTTTAAATTAAGCAGCATTGAAAGTGGACTTTCTTGCAACTGGGAAAAATTCCATACTTCTTTGAGCAACGTCTTTTACAGTAGCAAAAATGGAGGTGAATTTGACAAAATACATTAAGTATGGGGAGATCTTACTAATGGCAGTGACCGTAATATAATTTTATCTCTACCAATTTCACTTTCCTTCTGTGCAATGTTGCAGCAAAAGAGGTTTCAGATGCAGAAAAGAAAAGAAAAAAAAAACTGGTTTCTCCGACTATTTAACTATAAATTTTCCTTGAGGCTTCTTTTGGAAGGATTCTTACTTACATATATTATTTTGCAGTCATCTTTAATGTCATTTCTAAGAAAACTGGGTGCACCATTGATAAGCTCGCTTTTTTTCCCTATCCAAATTACAGTTGCCTATGGAGAAACATTAATGTTAATGATTTATCAAGGCCCAAATTGCAATTTAGTAATTCATGCAAACCATCAGTGTCGGCAGAATGATGTTATGACCTGCTATACCCTGGACCCATGGCAATATCCACAGAGTTTATTTTCTTTCGCTGAGGGCAAAAAAAAAAAAACAGTGCTCATATACTCCATAATAATATTGATCAGTGCTCATATAAATCTGAGATAATTGGCAGGATTCCTCAGCTATATTGTATTTCAAATTTCTATCTCTGGCTTTTTTCTTTTTTTCTCCAAAATTTGGAACTTAAATTTTCAATTTCATTAGAGATGTAGTTTAGAGTCCATGCCTGAACCAACCAAGAAGGTAGCTGAAGTGTGATGTTTCGCATTTCAGTCATAAAGAAATAAGAAATGGGCAGTTTCCTAATCAAATGGCAAAGGTTTACATTGAGTATTCAAAGGGTAGGAGGTGAGACTTAAGAATTAATTAAGATCAAACCACTACACTTGTTAAAACTCAAGTCCCTTTATTGAAATCCATTATTCCCATTTAACAACTTCAGATCTGGATTTTTTTTCTATGTGTGTGTATAATCACTTTGGATTAGAAGTGCTGCCTCAAAACACTGCCTTGGAGCAGCTTGATGCAATGTTTTGAAACATGATGCCAGGTGCAGTTCATCAGATCTTCATGGATCACCAGGTAGTTTATAGCCACCCTCATTTCACTTACCTTATTTCTACAGATTGCATGTTCCTGACCTATATGTGAATTAGAATTCAATTCAACATCTACACTTTTCTGTATTTATTACTATTTGCAATGTATGTGTACCTGTTTATTTAAAATGTGTTTAAAATATGTATTTTAAAGACAAAGAAAAATCTTTTGAGCATTCTTTTTATACCATTTAGTTTACCAATGTGGAAATGGGAAAAATTAGTCTGGAAAAGAAGAAACCAAATCTGATAAATCTGCAGGGTCCAAGATAACAGAATAGCAGAATAACAGAGTTGGAAGGGAACCTGGAGGTCTTCTAGTCCAGCCCCGTGCTCAAGCAGGAGACCTTATACCATTCCAGACAAGTAGCTGTCCAGTCTCTTCTTAAAAACCTCCAGTGATGGAGCACCCACAGTTTCTAAAAGCAAGCTATTCCACTGGTTAATTGTTCTCAATGTTAGGAAAGTTCTTCTTAGTTCTAGGTTGCATCTCTCCTTGATTAGTTTCCATCCATTGTTTCTTGTCTTTCCTTCTGGTGCTTTGGAAAATAGGTTGATCCCCTCTTCTTTGTGGCAGCTCTCAAATATTGGACACTGCTATCATGTCGCCCCGTCCTTCTTTTCACTAGACAAACCCAATTCCTTCAACCGTTCTTCATGTTTTAGATTCCAGCCTCCTAATCATCTTTGTTGCCATTTTCTGCACTCTTTCCAGAGTCTCTGTATCTTTTGTATAATATAGCAACCAAAACCAGATGTAGTATTCTAAGTGTGGTGTTACTAAGACTTTATAGAACGGTACTAATACTTCACCTGATCTTGATGTTATCCGTCTGTTAATACAACCTAGGATTGTGTTGGCTTTTTCTGGCTGCTGCCACAAACTATTGGCTCATATTTAAATGCTTGTTCACTAGGACTCTAAGATCCTTCACAAAGATACCACTATTGAACAAGCTCCCATCTATTCTATATCTGTACATTTGTTTTTTTGTTTTTCTTGCCTAAATGTAGAACCTTACTTTTTTCACCATTGAACTTTATTTTGTTAGATAGGGCCCAGTGTTCAAGTCTGTTGAGACCTTCTGTATCTTGAGTCTATCTCCTGAAGTGTTGCCTATTCCTGCCAGTTTGGTGTTGTCTACAAATTTGATAAATACCCCTTCTATTTCCCATATATGCCTATATATGTCTGTGTACATACTACACTGAGTAGAGGTTTAGACAAAATGGCATCCATTGTTCCTTGCTTGATTTTATAAAGCTACTAATTGTCCACATCATATTTCAGTTAAAATTGTAAATTCTGGAACTGATATTTAGAGTGGGCTTTATTAAGACCTCAAAATTTTCAAGACTGTCTTATAATAATTGTGATATTTATGATAAACTCCTGGGATCCAAATATCTTTAGTATTAGATAATCTAAAAATAGCCCTAGCATTGGGCTAGTTCATTGCCTCAAGCAGCAGACATCAGCAGTTCTTTTTTTTTAAATCCCAATTTTCATGGGAAAAGATTTGGTTCATAAACTGTCTAAATAATTCATTTATTACATGAGAAAGAAGATATTATAGGAGGGCCATTAACTGTCTCAAATCAGTGGCTATGATCATTCAGAGCCATAAAAAGCACATTTGAAGCACTTCATCCGTTTTCCAGGCAGAGATCCCATTATAAAAGAAAAAGAGTAATAATGCAATGTAATAATTGTAAAGATATAAAAGGGTTTACTACTTGAGTGATAGAATCAGTATTTTTCTTGTCACCAGTGTTTATTTCTGTCTGTTTAATGCCTTTTAAATGTGTGAAATATTCCTTATTTCAGTATCTTTTGCTGTGATTTATATCTGCATTACAATCACACTGTTTAAATGTCACTAAATGTAGGATAAATTTGAATTCACAAGACTGCATGGAAGGCATGTTTTCTATGGTTATGTGCAAAAGAAAATCATAGGTGAATGTATTTAGTGTATACATGTTAGGTAATAGAATGGAAATATTGTGTGTATCACATGTAGAGCTAGACACAAATTGCCTATTGAAATACTTTTTAAAAAATTCTGGGTTAAGACAGTTTTTCTAAATTTCTCCAGAGGAGAAATTCTCTGATAATTTCTCATAGGAAGATATCCACTTATCAGTAGCAGTATCTTCATCATTTCTGAGGTTGCTTAAAGTGTCTTCACTCATGATTTAAGGGCAATATGGGAGAACTCCTGGGTTTTACATAACTGAAGAGCTAACTATGGAGTGAAAACCAGAGTATTGGAATAACAACCAGTGGGAAAATATAGGATTCTCTTTTCTCTAGAGGAGGTGATGATGAATATGATAATGATTGATGGTGATGATGATGATGATGATGATGATGATGATGATGATGATGATGATGATGAATGTACAACATAGAGTATAAATGAAAGGGATATGAATGTGACCCATACTTAGTGTGAGTAGTTACCTATGGCCAGAGTTACAGCAAGAACTTAGCAGTTCTGGAATTGAACTATTGCATTTTCTCACAGTCAAGAAGGAGCTAGAGAGCTCACAGTTATGTCCTCAATGAACTCAAATGACATCCTTAACAGCAACTTTCAGAGAAAACTGCTTCCTTGAATTAGGACTTCCATAGATACAGTAGGTTCCTCATTAGAAGTGCTAACCTGGAAGTTAGTCAGAAAGGAATGCTATTCCTAGCTCCCAAATATTACACAATTCTACTGAACTGATTGTTAATGTTAAATCTGCAGGGAAACATATTCAGGGACATTTTCACAGTGAAAGCACAGATCTTGCTGAATTGCTGTTTGCAGGGGGAAGAAAAGGTCCACTACTAATTTCTACAGTCCTTGGCCTATCTTGTCCTTTTTCTTCCTTCTAAGTAAATGAGCTGTGGCAGCAGAAAAGACAAGGCATATTTGCCTTCAATTACCTTTCCTTTTCATGTTTTGCCAAAGGGAGCTTAATATACTGTTTTAAAATATGGACTTTTTGTGTTTTCTTAGAAACTATTTTGCTCATCATTTTACCCTTTTAATGCATCTGTCATTAAAAATTCCAAAGGACATAAACAAATGCATCTATCATTGGTGTTATCACATTGGTGCTAACTCACAGCAACTATAGAGGTAGATTTTCTGTATGAAAACTGTCCCTAACCTTGTCTTTCGGGTCTTCAAGGGTGCACTCATATTCCTGTAACTGAGTCCATCTACTTTGCTGCTCTTCATTCTCATCTTCTCTTTCCTTCAACCTTCCCTAGAGAACTTGGTTGCATAATGTAGAGTAAAAGAACCCATTTCTTTCATATTACTTTCAGTTATGCCTCTCCAAGCCAGAAGACAAATAAGTAGGCAGGCACAAATTGTACTTCCACTTCTGTGATGGTTTTCTTTATGTTCCTTTTTTAAAAATCATTTTCTTAGCCATTTTTTTTTTTATCTCTAGGCACTGCTTCCTTACCTACTTAGCAATATCATGCAACACATTTGGCTCTTTTCTTTTAACCTGCCTGCCAGGCACAAAGCAACTAGGGTGCTCATTACTGATCCTTCTGCTTGGACATATGAATAGCCCCTGGCTGCATATAAAAAGGGGATGGTGTTTCTTAACTATATGAATAACATTAAAACAAGGCACAACAATATCCCTAGGGTATCTTGTGGCAAGCTGAAATTTCATCAAAATGATAAAAAAGTACTTTGTGACTTGCACATAACATTGTAACACAAGTACAAAAAGAGTGGTGTTTGTACTTCACAATGCACGTTTTGTTATTTGCCATCCTTGGAACACGCATAGAGAATTGTGCATATCAAAGCTACAGTATATAAAATATTCCAATATAATTTCTACATCTTAAATAAATCCTAGAAATTTAGTATCTTATGCTTTACTTAGTATCAATAAGGCACCAGAACTTACATAGAGCATATTAATACATACCAAACTCTACAAACCACTCTAAATCAACATTGTTTTGGAAATCTGTGCCTTTACAACATAAACAGTATTAGCAACACGTGTATGAGGAACCAAATGTGTACATACATAAAACTTTGCATTAATATTTGCCACATAAAGAACTACATATATAAAATCCACCTTCCATGTTAATTCCTTCTTAGTTAATTAAGATCAAATGGTTGTAACTTAAACAGGCAGACAGGTAGAACACTTCCACACGTGACCAAGTACTTAAATGCAGTTTTGTCTTCAACACTTCACTCTCTGGATCCAAACCTTCCTTGCAGCAAAGACACACTTTGTATTGATTAGATTTGGGGGGGGGGGAGTTTGGAAAAAGGCTTATCAAAGCACAACTCGCCAAACAGTAGGCCAGTTGCAGGTCAGAACTTTCAAAATAGGCAAGTCCCCCCACCCTCCTCCAAAATAAGGAGATTCGAAATGATCATTCTGTAATTGGAATGTTTTAAAGTCAAACCCTTTTACATTTTCTTGATTAGAAGAAAAAATAGCAGTGATACATTTGATCAGTACATCCCATCTGGCCATCTACTTTAGACTTGTTTTTCATGTATTTTTACATAACAAGTATATTTTGGGCTACTTGGATTTTCTCACCAAAAGGGAAGATATTCTCCTTTGTTCTTAATATTGAAGGAACATAATAGAGTTCCAGGCCCTCTTCGGTTCATTAAAGTAGCATTTCTGTAATTAAAAGTAATTTTGGATCACATTCCAGAAGGAAAGTACCAAAACAGAATACTGCTTCCTGGATCCTACCTCTACTTGTACTGTTTTTTACATGCAAATTTTAATGAGATTTCCATATAATGGTAACTCTGTTGTTACCCTAAACCAAAACTGAATGGCTTTAAATGATAACTGAACTATCAGTTGTAGAACTTCTTACAGTCTTTCAATGATAGTTCTTGACTAGATAACTAAATCTCTTTTAAAACACATTACAAAGAGAGAGCTTTGATGTTAAACAATCTTGATATTGAATTGTATTATAAATTCTAATATAATCTGACTACAGAAGCAGTGGCAATATTAACATAATTTTTTGTTGAGGGTTTTTAAAGTTCTCTTCTTTTTTTTTTGAATTTTTTGAATTTTTATTTCTTATACACATATTGTAAATGTACATTCTCTTATCCATAATTAATCATACATATATATATATATTCTAAAGAAAGCATAAAAAATAAGATGTTTTAATTACATTTGGGGTTGCTCTTCTCTTCAAAGTTTAATACAACACTTTACAATAAAATGTGGTACCACTCACATTTTAGCCTAAAATTTTAGCCTTGGGAGAGCCCAACACAAGTGAAAATCCTAGTCCTTGTGAATTTTGAATCCCTGATTTCAGTTAGGGTGGGCTCCTGTGCAAAGATGGGGTAGGCAGGATGGCAAAATAACATCTATTCAAAGGTAGCAGGTTCTGTTGTAACTTGCTGCACATTAAGACATTCAAAACAGTGGTGGGTTTCAAAAAAATTTGCTACCGGTTTGGTGGGTGTGGCTAGGTGGGGGAACATGTGACTGAGTGGGTATGGCCAAATTGACGTCACTCATGCCCATGTCCACTCAGTCACATGACTCCCCCACCTAGCCACACCCATAGGAAAAGGTAGGAAATTTTTTGGAATTTCCACCTATCTACCCCTGCCCTCCCTTTGCCAGTTTCTCCCATTTCCCCTCCTTTAGTGGCCCCGGCCCTAGCCCTGCTTCCTCCCCCACCACTGCCTCTTTGTTCGGGTTGCTTAACTTCCACAGCGGATGGCCCAGAGTCCAGAAGGCAAGCTGACCAGAGTTTTCAGCAGCCCCCAGCCAGGCGCCACTGCTGGAAAGTGGCTGGCAAAGAAGCCTCCCAGGCCGCAGGCCACCCAAAAATACCGGAGGAAAAAGCTGCTGCCATCGCCGCCATGTTCTTCATGCATGTGCATCCTATTGGACTTGCAGGTCCAATGAGATGCATGTGTACAGAACATGGCAGCAATGAACATGGTGGGCAGTGTGAGTGAGCAGTGACCAGGGGTGTGGCCAGGTTAAGGGGCATGGCCAGCTGGCCATCACTACCGGTTTAGCAACCTTGGTCAAATTTCCGCCAATGGTTCAACTGAACCGGTGCGAACCGGCTGAATACCACCTCTGATTCAAAAACATCCTCTAAAATTCTCAACTTTCCTAAAGAAATATTTGGGTTAAAATTTACTTCTGAAACATACATTTATCTGATCTCATACAGGCTGTGAAAGAGCCCTCCACTTGATAATGCTTTGAGCACTGAGAATTGAGGTAATGTTTTGTCTCACAGTGTCAATTAAAGGGAATATATCAGGGGTGCTATTCAGCAGGTTCTGAAAGGTTCTGGAGAACCGGTAGCTGTTCTGACATAGGTTTCCTCAGTCAGTAAAACACACAAGTAGTCCCAAAAACCTCTTTTATTGCAACAGCTGTGAATTATGTTCATTCACAGATGAGTCCCAAATAGTTGTAAAGAATCTTTCGGGATAAGGCTGATAATCACCCATCTTTATCTCCTGCTAAAGATCTAATTGGCAAAGCCACACAGAATCCAGAATCAAACAGAGCTTCAGACTTTAAACTGAACAGAATTAACAATGTTGCTTCCTGCAAAGGCCCACATGCCTTTGCTCCTCTTTTAAGTTTTATGGGAGGGTCCAATCATCTCCAAGCCCTACTCCCGAGCTGTCCCTTTTGTTTTAACTGTTCTTGCCTTCTGGCAGCTCTGCGCATGTGCACACTGGGAACAGACTTCCCCTGTTCCTGTGCCTCCCTGAGGTCTGACTCTGGAGGCTCCGGAGGCAGCATGTACTTCCCAGATGGCCCTTTCTCTGCCTCCAATGCAGAGCCCTCGTCCGAACCTTCCCCAGACTCTAGGACTGGCCATGTTCCTCCCCAACCTCTTCACAGTCCGACTCAGCTGCCACTCCACAGGCTGCCAGCGGACCACAACACTAGTGGAAATTTTGAGTAGTTCAGAGAACCGGCAAATACCACCTCTGGCTAGCCCCAGAGTGGGGTGGGAATGGAGATTTTGCAATAGCCTTCCCCCATGAGTTGGGAGAGAATAGGGATTTTGCAGTATCCTTCCCCTGGAGTGGGGTGGGAATGGAGATTTTGCAGTATCCTTCCCCTGGAGTGGGGTGGGAATGGAGATTTTGCAGTATCTTTCCCCTGCCACGCCCACCAAGCCATGCCCACAGAACCAGTAGTAAAAAAATTGAATTCCACCACTGGAATATATCCTTAAGTAACCTGGAGATACTCCCTTTTTTGGGGCATTGTAGCTGTAATACAGAAAGTTTAAAGGAGTTAGCTGTTGTCCAGACAGCTTTGGCAATTTTATTCCTACCTTTCTAGTTCAGTGCTGGAGAAGAGATAACAGAAATCAAATCATAGGAGACTTCTATTGACACTTTTATTGTATAGTCAATCAGATTATCTACATAACAGAATTATGCCATTGTGATCAGTATATAATCACTAAATGGTTAATATGGCTACAGTTCTAGCACATGCTTATAAAGGACTGACCATAGAATGGTTACATTGACATACGGTTTTGCATTGTCAGAATCATATGGTGACAAATAAATGAAAACTGGGCCAGAGAAAAAAAGTTTCCATGTTTTCTGCTCTCTTGCATTCATGTGCATTTTTTGATCTTCCTGTGATATTCAATATTATTCTTTGTGTTGCCAGGTTTTTTTTGTTTTTTGTTTTTTTGAAGTACTGAGTTCTGCCACATAAAGCATGTAAATGCATCTAGTTACTATAATTTGCATGCACCTGCTTAACTTTTTAAAGGTGTTTTGCTTCTTTTTTTTTCTGTTTATAAAATGTTATATAGGAGCAAGTGGAAGCAAGTAGGAAAGACATGGATGAATACTGAAATAAAAGAGCATCATCAAAATTGGATGGATTTCAAAAGCATTTGATTTTGGAGCAGAAAAAGTTGAATAAAGTATATGTATTTTATAGTCACATGCCTCTGGGGAAGTTCTTAAATATTTAATAATTCGTGAAAAGGGATGATTGCTTACAGTGCCAGAGCAATTACATTTTTTGTTTGTTTGTTTTACGTTTTCTGATGAATATGAATAGCAGAGTAAGAGGGTGATTAAAACACATGAATTGCACAATTTGTCACTTCAGTTGCTGAAACAGTTTAGAAGAATCCACAATCTCAAAAAATTTTGCCTTGGAATTTGTTTACCTAGAAAAAAATTGGTTGTTTTTTTTCTGTCATCTTTCCTAAACAGGTTTTAAAATGTCTTTTCTTTTAAATTATTTTTTTCCCACTCACGAAGGAAGAATGGGTGACCCCTATTACAGCCTAATATTATATATTCCAGGTCAATGAAAATTCTCATAAACACCTCAGGCTCTTTCCAGTTGTTCTCAAGTTAAACCCCGAGGCAAGGTAGTGGTTCTGAACTTAGCCTTTCTCCCTGGGGATAATTCTAGCTGTGCTCTGTGGCTGCAAGACATCTGTATATGATAAGGAAGTCTATGCAATCCACCCAACAAATCTACAGATCCTTTAAATAGTGTTATGTTTAACTAAGGGATATAGTCAAACATGCACATCCCCATCTTTGGCCTAATCTTATAATTAAGGCTGCTGGTAGGAAGCACTGACGTTGTTAATGCTTCTTTGAGGAAATTTCTCAATATAGATCTGAAATCTAGTATAAAAAGTGATACAAAATTGTATAATAAAAAAAATCAGGAGAAAAAAAAATACTAAATTCTCAAATAAGTGATTTTCTATTTGTTTTTGAACCTGGGGTCTTTTCAAACGGTGCAGCAGTTAAATTTATGTATTCAGTTATCCTACTGTTAACTATTATTATCACCACTGGTCTCCTTTTTTCTTCTCACTTTTCAGTTTGCTCCTTTCTACCCTTAGTTTTATCAGAATGATTATTCAGAAAAAGAGCATTTTGCTTGTCTTTGATGGAAACAAAAATCAATAATTGCTTTAATCTGTATTTTTTAAATGAACACAGCAAGCTATTCCATTAAGCAGTAAATTCCGAATTATGCATTCTTTTTTTCATAATAATTAAAATAGATAAGAATATTTGGAATGGATTGTTGCCTGAGAGATGTGGCAATGCTTTGAATAGATAAAACTACCTAATTGCTACTATTACTACTACAATTTTATGGGAAGTGAGTCTAATTAGAGCTGAAATCAGTTTGTCCTTCCTGATGTTTCAGATTAGGGACTGTTCTTTCCTTAGTTCAGGTGGTTGGTAAATTTCCATTTGCTACATTGAATAATGTCTATCTTCTAGCTGTGATATAGAGCAGTGTCTGCCTGAGCCATATTATCCACTCAGGACAATACTACAATGAAATACTGATTGAGAATTCTAATGTTGATCATTCTGTTGGTTCCTGGATTTTATTTGGGATATTTGTTACTTAACAATAAAATTACAGTTCTAGGATTATTCCCATAGGGAGGGAAGAAAAAGTCAATTTGAGCAGATTTCTTTAACAGTGCTCATGTAATTTCTTCCCTTGCCCTTCAGGGATCACTTCTAGAAAGAAATTGACAATAGTAGGAGGGAAGAAAATTGTATAGAACTTTTGAGGAAGATCGATGTTACCTATGCTATCCTTCTAAAGATTAAAACTGAGGAGAAAGTATCCTTTCAAAGGGTAAACTAGATAAAGCACTGCAACTCAATGTGTAGAGCAATTTTTAAAAATAACTACTAATATCTTCCATTATTTCTGGCTTTTCTTCACAGCACCAAGGAAAAATTGGTGTTAAATTTAATGTTGGAACAGATGATATCGCAATTGAAGAAGTCAACGCAATCATTAATGATGGGAAATACCATGTAGTACGTTTTACAAGAAGTGGTGGTAATGCCACATTACAGGTGGACAACTGGCCGGTTATAGAACGCTACCCAGCAGGTGAGAACGTAAATACAATCTGATGGATTTGTGGAATTACAGGGATTTAAAGAGTTTTTTTTTCTTGCATAGGTATGTAGGATCTTTGCTTCTTCAAGATGCCTAATTGTTCTTTGCTGCCATTAAAAATGTTTTTACCAATTGTTAAAATAGCAATTTTTTGAGTTTTTATTTCATTACATTGGACAGATGAATAAAACCAAGGAGTAACAATGTCAAAATTCTTTGAAACCAACTTTTAAATAACAATAATATGGTATTAATATATTGTTGTACTTAGATAATGCAAAGGCTTTGACAAAAATAGCTTAATATATTGAAAAACCATTTTAAAAATCTGGAATTAAAATAAGTACTGGAAAATAGTACTTATTTTATAAACTACTATTAAGTAGAAATTGTGAAGTATAAAAATATATTACAGAATTAATTTAAAGAAAAATGGGATTAATTTTACAAACATTTGCTAGTTATGGTTCATCAGCTGCTTATTTTAAACTGTCTCATCAAAACCTGCCCAACATATGGTTTGTTCCCCAAAATATTTTTTTTTGTTTCTCATTAGATTAGCTGTGATATGGCCTCAGCAGATAATCAATCATATTAAGTATTTTTAATTGGCCAAGTCAACAGACAGCCTTGTGACTTGCACAAAACCATGAAGTTGTACCCTGAATCTTATGAAAATGATGCGACTATCTTGCAATATTATAAATTGGAACAAAAATGAATTTTAGGAGAAATAGATACAAAAATGTGAATATTTTTATGTAGTATCTAAAATAACAATACTTGATGCAAAATGAAAACAAGGCAAACTGAATGAGCTAAAATATAATGGATTCATGCAGGCATTTCTAGAATTCTTTTTATAATCAAGATGCTCTGATGTCACTGAGAGATTTTCACAAGATGAAACTAAAGTTTCAGCATTTTATAGCATAGAAGTCATGCTTTGTGGTTTTACAGCCAAGTTTGGGCTGGACATTGCCATTCTTGACTTCCAGTCATATATAATAAGAGTTTAAACAAAGGAAAGATTGCTACTTCACTTGAAGTCTTCTATACCCTAAGACCAATTAGCAAGTTCATGATTTTTTTTATTTCTAATAAGCTGTGATCCTCTGAACTAGTGAGTGGCAAGAATGGAGCCTTGTGTAGACTTTTGAGGTTTTCCAGTATTTAAATTAACAACAGTGGAACTTCTGCTGATCTTTAAAATCAGCATCTGAGCTCCAATTTTTGGTTCTCTGCTAAAGGATGTAAGTTTAAGAAGGGAAACATTTCTTTTGTCACTGCTTTTTGTGAAAAATGCATATTTCTTAATCATAAGTTGTTGGCTGGCCTTCATGATAATTAAAAGAATATATTCTTGACAATACTTGCTTAAATTTAGTGCCTGTGGATTTACTTAAAATTTTATCTCCTGCTATTAAGTTTATTTATTATCTTATTTGTTAATTTCATTTACTCTATACTGCATGCAATTTGGGGAGGGAGGTTGAGCTGTTTAAAATTAAACTTGCACTTTACTTTGATTTTTAATGCTCAAATGCAAGTTTAAAGTCTGTGGCATAATAAATAACTCTATGCTCCAGGATCCTTAGGCATTTGAATACTAACACTAAGTCATTTCCTGTATTCTTCTCCTCCTCCCTCAGAAAAAGAAAACTGGAAACATTTCATAAAATGTTAAATGAGTGTTCACAGTCTTTCTGTTGATTTTAATAGTTCCTTGTACACTACAGCAGGGCCTAATTAAAACCATAGTTTCAGTCATAAGTCAGAATTCCCTTGTGCATCTTCTTGCTCAGCTCAGGCCAATTGTTCTTAATGTTTAATTTTCTTTAAGCTTTTATCAATATCATGATGGTGCCTTTGTAATGTAACAGCAAAAATTGGTGTTTT
This sequence comes from Pantherophis guttatus, assembly GCF_059756535.1. Classification (NCBI taxonomy): domain Eukaryota; kingdom Metazoa; phylum Chordata; class Lepidosauria; order Squamata; family Colubridae; genus Pantherophis; species Pantherophis guttatus. The sequence goes on along the minus strand of NC_142063.1, from coordinate 310,555,458 downwards.
GTTTTGTTTTTGCACTTTGTCTTGATTTAACTCTGCCTTTATAACAACTGTTTTGCTTTTGTGCTTCTTGTCTAATCTATAAGCCACGTTTTACATCTGGATCCTTTTCAGTCAGGTTTCTGACCCAGCTACAGGACCAAAATTCCATTGGTCACATCCATCCTTGCTCTTCTTAATCTGTTAGTGGCTTTTGATACTATCAACCATGGTGTCCTTTTAGGTCGATTTAAGGAATTGGGGGAGGGCAGTACAGTTTTTTGCTGGTTCATCTCCTACTTCCAAGACTGGTCCCAATTTGGGCTAAAGGGATCAAGAGGTCCTACTCACAGCCCCTCCTTTATGGGGTACCACAGGGCTCAGTGCGTTTTCTGCTCCTTTTTAACATCAACATAAAACTGCTGGGCAAGATCATCTATCACCAGAGGACAAAGTATCACCAATAAGCTGATGATACCCAGCTATATATTTCTATCCCAGCTGAAGTGGATGATGCAGTGGACACCCTTTTATGGTGCCAGGAGACTGTGGGAGTCTAGAAGGGGAACAACACACTTCAACTGAAATCTAGTAAAACAGAGTAGCAGTGGATAGGCCCCTATGGATAGGCCCCTATCTAGGAGTTTATCAATTTTGGTCCTGGATAGGGTTGTACTACCTCAGACCAGGTATATAACTTGGGGGGTCCTCTTGGACTCACAGCTCCTGCTTGAAGAGCAGGTGGCAACTGTGGCCAAAAGGCCTTTGCCCAGGTTTGAATTGTATGACAGTCATGTCCCTTCCTGGGCAGGAAAGCCCTCTGCTTGGTTACTCCTGCCCTGGTCATCTCCCAATTGGACTATTGCAAAACATTGTGTATGGGGCTACCCTTGAAAAGTATCTGGAAGCTTCAGCTGGTGCAAAATGGAGCCACATGAGCCATACTAAGTGCCTAAAGAAGGGCATATATAAGACCTTTGCTCCACAAATTGCACTGGGAGCCAGTTTGCTTCCAGTCCAATTCAAAGTGTTAGTTATTACCTATAAAATCTTACATGGCATACCTATAGATTTGGCTTCACTCCATCACATCATCCCATCACACTCCTTCAGACAGGGAAAAAATGCTACAGACCCCATCAATTTAAAAAAAATTGAGAGAGACAGCTTTTCTGCCACTACCTCTGCAATGGGGAACATCTTGCCCTCATACCATTTTTTGACCTTCTTTGTAGTCTTGTTCATGACTCACAGTAGTCCCAGAGCAGTCCCAAAAACCTGTTTTATTGCAACAGCTGTGAATTATGTTCATTCACAGCTGAGTCCCAATTAGTTACAAAAAGTCCTTCCGGAAAAGTCCTTCAGGATAATCACCAACCTTTATCTCCCTTGACACTCTGCCAAAGACTTACTTGGCAAAACCACACAGAGTCCAGAATCAAACAGAGATGCCGATTGGGAACAGAATTAACAATGTTGCTTTCCTGCAAAGGGTCCATGTGCCTTTGCTCCTCTTTTAAGCCTTATGGGAGGGGCCAATCATCTCCCGAGTCATCCCTTTAATTTTAACTGTTCTTGCCTTCTGGCAGCTCTGTGCATGTGTGCACTAGTAACAGGCTCCTCCTGTTCCTCTGCCTCTCTGATGTCTGACTCTGGAGGCTCCGGAGTCCGTGCATAACTCCCAGATAGCTCTGGCCCCATCTCTGCCTTCGACGCAGAGCCTTCATCCAAACCTCCCCTAGATTCCAGGACTGGCCCATGTTCCTCCCCAGCCTCCTCACTGACTGACTCCGCTGCCAGCTCTGCAGGCTGCTGGAACACCACAATAGGTTTTGTGGTCCTTTGACCCATTTGTCAGTGAGTTCCCCCCCCTTTTTTTAAACTGCACTGCTGCTACGGGGGGGGGGGAATGTGAAAGTGATTCTCATAAGGGTAAATTCCTGTTTCTGGATTCTCCTTAGTTGAAGAAATGGTTATTGCTCCATTAGGGCAAGGAAAAAGCAGCTGTTCAGTGGCTGAAGCCAGTATTATTTTATCCCCTATTTTCTTTTATTAAAACCAACTCTTTTTACAGGGCTGTTTGAAATTCAGCAAAGAGTACTGTGGTACTATTTCATACTTTGAGCGATCAACTGAGGACCTCAGGATTTAGATCAGGCTTCCCCAAACTGGGCTCCTTTGTAATTTTTTTTTCTATCTCGGACTTCCATCAACTCCAACAAACCTGACTAGTGGTTAGGAATAAAGGAAGTTGTGTTTTAAATCCTCTGGTGAAACTAGGTTATAGAAAGCTAGATAGTAAGAGAGAAACTTGTGTCTCTGAAGGCAGTCAGAATTTATGAATGAATGAATGAATGAATGAATGAATGGTCACACTGACAAAGAATTCTATTGCACAAATATTGAAGAGCAGATCTGATATTTTTCCTTACATTTCTATAATGCTTTCCTAATCCATTATATACTTTTTTTTAAGCGGGTAAGGAGCTCTTTTATTTTTCGCTATGAATTATCTCTAGTCACTTCTGCTATCTAGAGCCAGTTTTGTTTCAGAGTCCCCCCTCTCCCCCAATTCCTTTGCTGGCTCTCCATTAAACCATAATTGTTCCAGGTAGTACAAACATATCCAACCTATCATTATCTGGTGCAATATTTTAGACCAAGCTATGAATTTTGGAAATATAATTAATGCTTATTAGCATGACTTCAGTGTGTTTTAGGTATCTGTTTAAAAAATAAACTTGTTACCATGGCATCTGCTTTTTAACTTATCTCCTGTACCTGCATCTGGGTTTAATTAAACATTCACAAGATCAGCAGGTTAATTAAGAAGTCTTTTCATCTGAACTGTGCAGCTGATCCCTTCTTCTCTGAGATGGAAGAAATCAGTTTGACTTCCTGTGATACCTCAGCCTGATTGATTCTCTGTCCAGGCAAGCCACCTAGATGTTTTCACTTGCTTGTCCATTTTTTTAAAAAAATTGTTACTATATGAATTTAATAATACAGAAAAGTTTGGTTTTCATTATGCATAGGTTTGGTTTTGTCTACATGTGTGTATTTTTCCTTCTGAATTGCATTATCACATTTGTTTGTTATTTTTAATTAATTGTCACTCATTTTTCCTTAACAAGAGAAAGTAAAATTCTATGTTTGTTAATACATATACATTTGGCACTTCTGCATAATTCAAGTGGGAATAAGAAAATCATATATATTATATTCAGCTGCATATTGAAATAAATATTTACTGTGTCCTACTCTACGCCCACTCTCTCTCTCTCTCTCTCTCTCTCTCTCTCTCTCTCACACACACACACACACACACACACACACACACGCACACACGCACACACACACACACAAAGATCGGGAAGTTTCAAGAAATCTCACCCATTCTTCTTTTTTATCTCACCTTTATTATTCTTATAAATAATTCAAGGCAGTGAAAATATCTAATTCCCCTTCTTCCTCCTATTTTCCCTACAACAGCTCCATGAGGTGAGTTGGACTGAGAGTGATTGGCCCAAAGTAACCCAGCTGATTTTTCATGCTTAAGGCAAAACTAGAACTCTGTTTCCTGGTTTCTAGCTTGGAGCCTTAACCACTAGACCAAACTGGCTCTGATATATTTATTTAAAATTGCTATGTTGGCACTTTGTGATAAATAAGTGGGTTTTGGGTTGCAGTTTGGGCGCTCGGTCCCTAAAAGGTTTACCATCATTACTCCAGACCCTGTGCTTGAGGGAGCATTCAAGTCTTTAAAGAAGGACGTTTTTTTTTTAATGAAATGCCAGCAAGGAGGCCAAACAAATCTCAGGAACTATAATCTGAAAAATTCAGGCACCTCTCCTGGGCCTTGTTATATAACACTGTTTAATAGATTAGATCCAAAGTATGCACACCTTTCTGAATCTGGTCGGAAGAATAGAACCATTGGGGCAAAGGTGGTCCTGCAAATATATTGCTTCCAGGTTGTGAATGCCTTTATAAGTGGTAACCAGCATTTTTAATTTGCACCCAAACTGCAAGTCAGTGCAGCTCAGAGAGTAATGGTGTACTATAAGTGCACTGAGGGGCACTGATAACTGTCCATTTCATTGCATTTGAAACCAGCTGTAGATTTCAAGTTTTCATGTATTCATTGAATGCATGTGATGAGAAGTAGGAATGCATCATCATTCTTCCTTATGGTATTCTGGACTCCTTACGTTTCTAATTTTCAAATTTGTAATGTAAATAGTGTCTCTCTGATGGGGCATTCCTGTTCCTCTAAAAATATTTTTGAGTGATAGATATGTTACTTGACTAGACAACATCATAAGTCAATTAACTGGGAGACAACTGGCGTTAATGCCAGACAAATAAATCTAGCAGAAAACAATATTTTAATCAAGGAAGTATCAAAGAGAAATCCACACCACCACTACCACCACTGGCAGGGCAAGCCTACTGTATATAACTAGGGAGCAAACCCCACTTTCATTAACACTGATGATGTTACTTAGTCTGGCAGTGAAATGTCTGTAAGCAAACAATCAAGCTAAGGATTCCACAGATCAAGGATTCCACAGTTCAACATGTGTTTTCTTCTATTGATAGATACATGTTTTTGCCTATACTCATTTATTTTTAGATGTAATCCAGTGCACAATCATTTTGCTGGAATAAATAAATATGAGCCAGGTGCTTTATTGTTCCTATTATTATTCTTCACTTTTATCTACATAGAACTTCTCCTAACAAAAGTTAAACTATAGCTCAAAATACATTGACCGCAGAATGGTCTTTTGTAATAAACTTCCCAAGTAATAATAAAAAAAGCTTTATATGCATATTTCTGAAGTTGTTGTTTTCACTTTATTTATTGGTTGGTTTTTTAGTTTTCTGAAAATTGATAATCTAATTCAACAAACTTTGACTATATCTCTTTCTGGTTTTTTCTTCTTAACAGTGCTATCTTGTTTTTTATTCTGATTCTTTTACCTTTCCTAGATTCTAATCTTCAACTTGAGTTCTTTTGTAATAGTCATCTATCTCTTCTCCTTTGCTTTTTTCTTTGTAATTCTTCCATCTTGCTTTTGAAAAGATTAAATGAGGATTCACTGTGGTTGAGACCTAGTCTCTCTGTTGAAGATCAGCATCTTAAAGTGTATCTACTCCCATCTTGTGTTAACTTAGACATCTGAATTGCAAATCTAGTTTCAAATGAAGATTATGAAGCTCTTATGAAGATTAACCAGAAGCCTGAAGTTGCTAGTTAACATCTGCACAATAAACTGAGCAGGAAACACATATTATTTTCCAATTGAATAAGAAGCAGCACATTTCTATTTAAGATAGAACAATGATTTTCAAACTTATGTTGATATCATCCTGTTTCGTTATCTTGATTGGTGATATATAAATTGTCATTATGGTTCCCTCTTCTCTTACGACAATTAAAGTAATTGTTAGTTATAATAATTGTTGTATTCAGTTATAATAATTGTTGTTTCAGGACAAATCTAGAAATTTTTATAGCCTAAAGTAAAAAGTTCAGATACTTTGGCCACCTAATGAGAAGAAAGGACTCGCTGGAGAAGAGCCTAATGTTGGGAAAGATTGAGGGCAAAAGAAGAAGGGGACGACAGAGAATGAGGTGGCTGGATGGAGTCACTGAAGCAGTAGGTGTAAACTTAAATGGACTCCAGAGGATGGTAGAGGACAGGAAGGCCTGGAAGAATGTTGTCCATTAGGTCGTGATGGGTCGACCATGACTTTGCAACTAACAACAACAACAAAAGTAAAAAGTAAACTGGTGATTAGATTTTGGCTCAGATTTAGGCAAGAGTAGCTGAAACAAGGCAAGGAATCTATAATTCCTTTATATGCTGAACAGAGAAAAAAAATTATGCCCCCACCTCCCAGTATAGCTTTGGAATGCTTTTCCCAAGCAGTATGCCTAGTGCCTATCTGCCACAGTTTTGATGCCAAGACAATGAACATCTTATGAATTATGATATATATGTTTCTAACTTGCAACTGTTTAACTCATTATTCCATTTTTATGTCCCTAGGATTATTATTTAAAAAAAAAAAAAAAAAAAAGTCTTGTTTTATGGTGTTTGTTTTGCTTTGGACTTTTATTACAAACTGCCCTGAGTTAATTTGGCCAACTATATAGTGTTTGTGAGATGGGTAACTATAGCAATAGATTTAAATATCTGTCTGCCTATTTTCTGTATGTCTTATCTCAATATTCATCACACAGTCTAGATCAGTGTGGTGCAAGGAGGGATATAACCCAGAAAAGCATTTTTAACAATCAAGAAGAGTAGAACAACCCAAACCATCAACCAATCTCCATACAGATTATGTCAGGTCCTTTTTGGCTTCTCAGCGTACCTTGTGTGTTTCAACTAAGCAGCAGCAGTAACTGATTCTGAACGTTGCACAGTCGGTTCTAAACTACTGGTTTTGCCCCAGATTTCCTGTTTGTGTTGAATTTTGGTGTTGTGCTGGATGGTAGCACAAATATTCTCATAAGCTTTTCTGTCAGCCTGCTTTTCTCTGCTTTGTCATTGTGGTGATGCATTTTGTTTCCATTAAGTTCTCAAGCAGCCCTGAGGTTGCTCCGAGTCTTCCAAAAAGCAACATAAATGAGCTGCTGAGTTAACCATTTGAGCCAGACAATTTGCTGTTCCCGATATGAAACAAACAAAATTAATTTCTGGGAAACAGCATTGATTTTTGAGATGTATTTGAGCCACAAGGTAGGTGTCTTTCTGTTCTGTTTTTTTTTTTTTTAACAAAATAAAATTTAAAAAAAAGAATAGGTCACTTTTGTCTTTGGCAGTATCTATTTGCTACCCTTGTGAGTTGTGACAGTGCAATAGAACTTCATGTCTTCAGGACAAAAGTTTCTATTTAGCTAACTAATTCAGAAAGAGTCACTATAATTCATACTGCAAATGGAAAAAGTGACATTCTTGTCTGGCCTAGATAAAAAAAATTGAGAGGCACAACCTAAGTAATTCAGATAGCTGAGAAGATATTAATCTCTTTCTTACATTTACTCAAATTGTAAAAAAAAATATTTTTTTTCTTAGCCTGACTGCTAGGCATTTTATGTTTGCATTTTATTTATACCTTGAGAAAGTTGCCCTATTCCCACATACTTTTCAGGAAAAAAAAACCCAGCTTTATTGTATCTAATTCTGTCCCCAGTTCAATTGAATTTATAACCTAGTTGTAACAGTCACAGCTTCACAAACGGATGCATAATTATGCCTTTACAATCAAAATTATTTTCCAGAAAGAAAATTATTTGTGATATTTGAAACGAACAAAAGCAGAAATAACTTTAAATGGACCTTGCAATAAAATTTTGCAATGTGAAAAGTGTTAGATATTAGACATTCTATTATCTCCCTCAGTTAATAATTGAAATCTTTCATTCATTAATACATCAAATCCTGATAATCCTGTGTTGAGTGATCAATTTCAGCTCCCTTCCAAATCATAAATCAAGCCACTTATGGTGCTGTTTTTGAAGAAGCTATCTACGTTTGAACAGGAGAATATAGCAAGCAGCTCTATACACCAAGACTGGATAGACCACACCAGCTATGGCCCTGATTCTTGAAAGGAGTTATTCATGAGATAGAAGAGACATATCATACATTCACATTAAACTTCTTCTACCCCTATAAAGTGAGAGCATGACTTGCTTTTTGCTTTTGTTTTTTGATAACTGCATCATCGTATCAGTAAATATTACTTTAAGGGAAGACAGTTGGTATTGTAATTAAGCTGAAGTACCACCAGTACACTGATGACACCCAGCTGTACATCTCCACCCCAGACCACCCCAACGATGCCCTTGAAGTGATGTCCCGGTGCCTGGAGGCCGTGCAGATCTGGATGGGGAGGAATAGGCTCAGGCTCAACCCATCCAAGACCGAGTGGCTATGGTTTCCGACGTCCCGATATAGTCAGTTGACGCCATCGCTGACTATTGGGGGTGAATCGCTGGCCCCATGGAGAGGGCTCGCAACTTGGGCGTCCTCCTGGATTCATGGCTGTCTTTAGAAGAGCATTTGACGGCCGTGACCGGGAGGGTTTTCCATCAGGTTTGCCTGATTCGCCAGTTGCGTCCCTTTCTGGATCGGGACTCTTTACACACAGTCACTCATGCCCTCGTCACTTCCCGCCTGGACTATTGCAATGCTCTCTACATGGGGCTCCCCTTGAGGAGCACCCGGAGGCTCCAACTGGCGCAGAGTGTGGCCGCATGGGTGGTTATGAGAGCGACATGGCGCTCCCACGTAACACCTCTCCTGCACGAGCTGCACTGGCTCCCGGTGGTCTTCCAGGTGCGCTCCAAGGTTCTGGTTACCACCTTTAGAGCACTCCATGGCTTAGGACCTGGCTATTTACGGGACCGCCTACTACCACAATCAACCTCCCACTGGCCAGTACGCTCTCATAGGGGTTCCTCCAGGTGCCGTCAGCCAAACAGTGTCGACTGGCGGCCCCCAGGGGGAAGGCCTTCTCTGTGGGCACCTACTATCTGGAATGAGCTCCCCCCGGAGATACGTAGGATCCCGGACCCGCGCACTTTCCGCCGCGCTCTAAAGACCTTTCTATTTCAGCAAGCCGGCCTGGCCTGACCTTCCCCCCCTTTAATTTTTAATTTTTTTATTTTTTTATTTAAATTGAATTTTAAATTTGCTCTAAATTTTTGGGATGTTTTAAATTGTCTTGGGCTCAAATATTTAATTTGGTTTTAATTCTGCTCTTAACTTTTGTATCTATGTGTTTTATTTTGTGCCTGTTCACCGCCCTGAGTCCTTCGGGAGTAGGGCGGTATACAAATTTGATCAAATAAATAAATAAAAGCTGATGAACTAGAAACCAAGAGGACCATGAATTCCAGTCCTTGCTTATCATGGAAGCTGGTTTTGTGTCTAACCTATCATTCAGTCTCTCAGTTCAACCTACCTCACGAATGATGGTTGTGGAGGAGGAAGGAGTATTGTATATGTTATACAAAAGTAAAGGTGAGAAATGAATCAAATAAATAAACTAATGGACATATCTTTTATTTTATGTACACTGAGAGTATATGCACCAAGACAAATTCCTTGTGTGTCCAATCACACTTGGCCAATAAAAATTATGTTCTGTTCTGTTCTGTTCTAATGAGAATGAGAATGAGATCTCCAAATGGATTAATTACAGCTCTTCTGCCTCCTTTGGGAAAAAAAAATGCAGTAGCTGTACCTTAAAATGAAAAACTAAGGAACTGGCCATGTTGGGTGAAGGTTATGGGAGTTGATACCTCAACGTATTGGAATGGAACCAAGTTGGAGATGCTGTCATGGAGCTGTGCTTTAAATGGAACTGTGCTTTCCTTTTTAAATTCTTGTAATACTTCAACATATCTGTTCTTCTGAGCTACCGTCAAGCTGTATCCTATTCCTTGACTACAGTTTCATTTTTATTATTCTCCTCTACCGCATGCACTCTCTCTGTCTCTCTCTCTCTCTCTCTCTCTCTCTCTCACACACACACACACAGAATCTAAAAAACACTGTTGTATTCATCAAAACAAAGAATCAATACTTAACTTTCTTTCCACATCCAATTGCTCATTTATGGTTAGTTTGTCATAAAGTATTGAAGAGTCAGTGTCATTAGATTTGGACCTCTAACACCTGTTTTTTCATTGGCTAATGCAACAGTCCACACAAATCTCAGAATCTCTCAAAGGGTTTGTGTTGTTCTTTGGACTAAAGCTAAGAAGGAAACATGCCAGCACCTCTTCCAATGGGCAATGTATCAATTCAATAGTCTCTCTTGAGCATCTTCCACATAATGATATTTGGTATTTATATGCATTGATCTGGATGTAATTTTCCCTGAAAGGATTGGATATATCCTTGGTTCTTCTGAAATAGGACTGTTGGCTTTGGTTCATTTATCCAAAAGTCAATTTTCCATTTATGTAGCCATGCAGCCTATTAGCATGCTTGTGCTGCAAATGCATACTTTGCTTTGGTGGAAAATAGGGCGCCTAATTGATCTTTGTTTGCCCAACTAATCTCACCATCCTCCTGCAGGAACAGTTGGCTGTTTATGGACTTACAATCATCCTTGCCTTCTGCTCAATTTGTTTCTTTGTATCCTACAAGCTAAGGTTTGCAGTTAGTTGGTGATCTGAGATCTAAGTAGGTAATGCACGTTTTAAAAGTGGGAAATATATGCTGAACAAAACCTCCCTCCACCTATTTTGTAATGTTTTAAATAAATGATAAAGAAAATGAATTAGCAAGGGGGGGGAGAATCAAGTAATAACTATTGATAGTGATATAAAATTAATTTGGTCTTCAGCTCATCATTAAATGTAGACCAGAGAAAAACACATTGCTTCATTTTCTCATTATTAGAATACAAAGAATTTTCACGACTAGATAACAAACTCATATCCTAGATCCATTTCTTAAAATCAAGAGGATGAGTTCCTTCCATTTACATACAATTATCCTTCTTGGCAATCAACAGTTTTAATGACAAGTTCCATGTTATAGGAATACAGTCCTTAACTATAATACTTCTTCCCAAAGTTTTATTATACATATGTAATTTTTTAAACCAAACCAAGGCCATATTAAATTAAAGAACCTTCAAACCTTCCAATGCCAACAGACAAAAATTAACATCCATTCCTTTTCAAACATTTTTGAGGGGTCCAATAAACAAAGTATCAAAAACCAGGTTTGTCTAAACCAAGAAGTTGCCCAACTAAATTTAAAAGAAGCCCTACATTATCTCTTTAGAAAATATATTAATTACTAATAGCTACATGTGACTTTTATAAGGGACTTGTTCTGCAAATAGTTGCTGTGTTAATTGCTTCTCTCCAGTATTTATTTGCCATTCTAGATTTTGCAACATGCATATTATTATTCAATCAACAGATTATTTCCTGTCTCTTACACCATTCTTTACTGAGATATAGACCACTGTGATTCTTTGTACAGTCACCTATACGACCAGGTCCTTTACATGTTGTTTGCTATAAATTATCCCGTTATCTGTTCATAGTAGTTGAGGTTTTTTAAATATCTGTTGTTTACTAAAGTCACTCATTCTTTATTTTTTTTTTCTACTATAGTACTTGACTGCTTTCACTGAGCAACTACCAAAATATGTGTATCTTACGTAATCACCTATGATTAGAAAATTATTTCTGTTTTCACCTGGTGTGGTGATGGTATTGACTCATAAATGTCAGCATGCACTAGTTCTGGTTCTTTGCCTCTTTTTTATTGGCTTAATGCCTTTGGCTTTTGCATAATGTGCACACATTGACTGATTCACACATGGCTGGAACTTTAGTTCTTTGACTAAGCTCTCCAATTTACAAACAGCATCTGGGTCTCTTGTTTCATTATCTGGTGCCATTTGATTACACAATTTTTGTAGTCCTATTTCTCTGGTTCCCTTACTTTTCATAGTCTAATTCAAATTGTCAGTTTTTCTAGAGGATGCTTTTCATCAGCAATTCTACATTCTAAGTTACTTAACAATTATTCTGTTTAAATATTACATTGCCTTCTTTCTCTGTGGTATATTTTACTAACTCCAGATCTGGGACATGTAAGACATTCTTAATCACCTTTCTTTTTGCAAATACATAACAGAGTCTTACAGAGTCTTTGTCTATTTGTCAAACAAATGGTAGATTCAGTTCAATGGGTGAGCCTTTTGTTCTGTTTAATGAAATTAAAAGTTGCAGCAGTATCAAAACAAATGCCATCTAGTGGCCTGTATGTTCTCACACTCATTATTATCTCCCAGGTAGTCTTTTGTTTTGAAAAGCAGTCTCTAATAGGTTATCTTGTCTTCCTTTCCTAGGACAATTGGTTTTCGGATAGTCCAAGCCACTGTATATGAAGAATTTCCTTTCTGTTTTCATGGCCTTATAAGAAGATTCTTGACTGAGAACTGCATCTTAGAGTTATGCAGATTTCCCATTAGAGTTATGCAAATGATAATCTTGCAAGCAACATTATGAAATTTATATCTATTTTCTCTTTGTGTTTCATAGAAGAGTTCGGTAATATCTATGCAATAATTTTAAAATGAAGGCAACCAACATTTATTTCTCTATAGTATAAGTATTGTTGTTGTTGTTGTTGTTGTTCTTGTGTATTTCAAGCTGATTGGCAATATATTTAATTTGATTAATATGGAGCTTTTAATTCACCCTCCAGACACTTGTTACACAAATTTCTTAAAGGTCTATTTTCACATAAATCTGGCAAGATTTTCCAAATATGTTTGGTTTGATTTAATCTCTTAAATGTCCAATTATGAAGTTACCTACAGGCAGGCAGATCATTTCAGGTGTTTGTTCTTTGCAAATCCCAGGCTCTTTGCTATTGCCTGCTTTTGCAGGTATTTCTCCACCACAAAAATAATTCCTTGAGTCTTCAGGAACATTGTCTTTTTGAAAGACCAGAGAATTCTAGTTTTTCCAGCTGAAACGTTCTTGATTCCATTTCTTAAAGTTTTCTGCCTTCTTTCTGTCTTTTGTCTAGACTGGGGGTGTCAAACTCACATCATTATGGTGGTGTCACGTGAGGTATCAGGACTTTTTCCCCCTTCGCTAAACTGGGAGTGGGCTTGGCCAGCGTGTAACACATCCAGCCCATGGGTCAGGAGTTTGAGAGCCCTGGCCTAGATACTCAGGGAACTTATGCTTTTTCTCTCCTTCATAAAAAACATTCATCCTTATTTCATTTATTAAGTCTGTAGTTGTTGGAGGTTGAAATGTTTTATCTGTCTATACATTGTTACCTTCATTATACTAGAGTAAGAAATCAACAGAATATCTGCAAATTACTTCACTACAGTTCCCCCAAAATAACATCTAAATGAAATCCAACCTAGAACTAAAGAGAATTTTCCTGACAGAACAATTTATTAATGGAACAACTTACCTCCAGAAGTTGTGAGTACCCCAACACTGGAGATTTTTAAGAAGAGATTGGACAATCATTTGTCAGAAATGGTATAGGGTTTCCTGTTTGAGCAGGGGGTTGGACTAACAAACTCTGTTATTCTGTTAAATCCTCAGGAGTTAAATTGTTTCTTTAAATTAAATTACTGACTCAGGTTTGATCATCCACCTGCTTAATGTTTTCAGTATTTTTATTGTAAAATGTGGGAAGGTGTTTGCTGTAAATTACACTAAAAACCTCCCTATAAAGTTTTTTTTTTAAATTCTGCCTCCAGCTTGATTTGCTGATATGAGCATTTTTGAGTATTTGTTTTTTCATTTTTAATTTCTGTTTGGAACATTCATGTTTGGCATTTCTAATAAGAAAGTATCTTTTTTCTAGAGAAGATACAATAACAATTTTGGAAAAGCAAGAATGTAGTGAGTCTTGCCTATCCAGAAGCAACCTATACAAGACTTCTGTGAAATATTTCTGATTTAATTCAGTACATTTTAAACCCAAGCAGAAATGTTCTTTATCTGATGTGCCACCTTTTAGAACTTGGTATGGTGTAGATGTACTTGAAGTACAGTTCTGAGCATCTTCATTGCATAACTGTGCTAGCTGGAAGTCTTGAAAATTAGAGGTTCTAACACATCTGCAATAGGAAAAATCTGACTTAAAGGAACCCAGCAAATATTTTTTTTCCTCAAAATTCAAAATAAATGAAAAGATAGGAGGTTCATTAACATCAAAAAGCAAAAGAAAATCACTTCAGTCTTTCAAAAATATTTAGCTGCAGAACAAATAGAACATAATTACAGTTGTAAGATTTGTTTCATTCCAACAGTATTGGCAAAAACATTCATGGAAAACAACACACCAAAGCATATAATAGAACTAGTTACCATATAAGAAGTTAGGTCATTGACCATCTACATTAGAATTGTCTACTGTAGTTCCCTGTATTCTTCAAGGCCTCTAGCATTTAATCTGCACTGACATTTACTAAAGATTTGAAAGGAATCTAAAAAAATGAGCCCAGAACTCTAAAAATGGATTTCCGTGTTGCATAAGAGAATAAGAGCAGCTGGGACAATCACATTTCTTATCATAAACACAGAGGAACAGAGAGACTGGAAATCAAAGATCATAAGTAGCATGATCTTGCTGTCATTCCATCACATTTTAAGCATCACTCTAAAGAATTAAGCTGCTGTTCTTAGATTCATAGAGGTCTAGCTAAGTGCTTTACTCTTTGATTGATATTTATTCTAACACTGTATCAAAATGGACTGTGAATACTTCACTCTTAGCCTCTTTTGACTATTGATCTGAATGTTGCACGGTTCCTTTTTGGGGTATAATATTTTATGCTTATCTGCAGAAATGACTTGTGAGCATTTCAAGTAAGAAAAATGGACAGAATCTCTTTCTCTTTCTGTTTCCTTCTATTGATCTCTTGCCAGTAACTTCATTTGGAGTTTTCTCTAGGAATCAATAATGGGATGCCGACTATTTTGCAAATCCTACTAGTTTATTAAACTAAGGAGCTCATTAATATTACATTGCTTACCTTACATCATTTAGCTTTAAAGGGAGTCTTTTGAAAGCTGGTTATTTTGCTTCTACTTAATTATAATCAGCAGCAAACACTTGGAATGAAGCAACTTTTATTTTACTAATAGCTAAGGGTCAATGCACCCCCATATTAATAATTCATTCACTTTGTTTACATAGAAGCTGCTTAATGAAGCTGTTTGAAATCTATAAAGCTGCTATAGTGCAATACAGTATTTTAATGCAATTTCTTGTATTTCAGACTATTGTGAGAAAAGTCAAGTAGTTTCCATAAACATGGATTTGCAAATTGTGTCAGGAGTACTATTTTCTTTGAAAGATCATTCATTCCTCTTTAAAATTTGTTAAGTATTACAAAGGAGTTGCAGCTTTTGTTTTGAACAGTGGGATCTGCATAAATAGTTTTGTCAAGATAAAAAAGTAGCTCAAAGAAAGAGGATGTGGGGGGAGCTAGCTTTGGTGTTAAGCAATTCAGATTGATTGTCTAGGCCAGGGGTGCCAAACTCATGTCGTCATGGTGGCATCTCATGATGGTGTCACATCTGGACTTTTTTCCCCTTCTCTAAACCGGGCATGGGCATGGCCAGCATATGATGACACTGGCCATGCCCATGCCTGCGGGACAGGAGTTTGACAGTCCTGGTCTAGGCAGTGATTTTGCTTCATTAGTGTGTTATGTTCTCCTTACTTAGCATTGTTAGAGCTGGCGATAGAGGTGTTTACTAATAAAACTAAAGACATGCTGGAGAAACAAACAAGTCCCATAGAAGCCTAATTGCTGTTATACTATTTGATACGCATGATTTAAGGTTCAGCTTGACAGATATACAGAAAAATGAGCTTTAAGAGAAGCATGAGAGTTATTGCAAACTAAGAACATTATGAAAACAAAATGAAACATTCTTAATCCCTGTGAGGAGTTGCTTTGGAAGGGAGAAATTATTCAGCATCATGGCAGGGTTCTCTGTGGATATACAATGTATATTTATGGCTCGGCAAAAATGGCCAGGAATTGGAGAGGAAAAAGAAAACAGAGCAGATTACAAGTGAGAGTTTGAAGGGGGGGGGGGGAATCACTGAGGGCTAAAAATATTCTTGGGGGGAAAAACCATGGATTTGGAGAAGATTCTCCTACCCATCTTAGAACAAGACTTGAGTTAGGCTGTCTCATACAATGTGTACTGTCATAGGAGCCATCTGCATGGTGCAGTGATTTCAACTGCTCATTCTAGATGGCAGTTCTTAACTTCTGTGATATTAATGTCAGTGTTCACTATACCAGTAGAAACAGGCCTTTTTGCTCTGTTATTTACTGAGTCATGGTGGTGCAGCGGTTAGAATGCAGTATAGCAGGTTAACTCACTGCTCACTCCAGGAGTTCGATCCTGACCAGTTTAAGATTGACTCAGCCTTCTATCTTTCCGAGATTGGTAAAATGAGGATCCAGATTATTGGGGGCAATATGCTGACTTGTAAACTGCTTAGGGAGGGCTGTAAAGCACTATGAAGCGGTATATAAGTGCTAGTGCTATTTCTTGGGGCAAATCCAGACTGATTTACTCAGAATAATTTAATTTAGTAGAAAATAGGATCTCATACAGCTATAGGCATGTATGGTTTAGTATTTGTGAGTAGCTCCACAACTTTAGGCTAAATCAAAGTATAACTGCTTAATTTACTTGGGATTTTTTAAATAAATAAATAAGTATTAATAATTAAAACAGCAACAAGGTTATAAGTGGCTTAGTAATAGCCAGTTGGGCTGTGAGTTCAATAGTGAGAAATTTATTGAGCCCTCTGTGGGCATTAGATGCATAGCACATCTATCCATCATTCTCTGGAAATCTGTCAATAAAAGCAATTCTGCTGAGTACAACTATCAACCAAATTATGTAATATAATTATGACAGTTGCCAAATGTAAGAACTTTCAAGTACTTTGCATGGGAAAATGCATCTGCTGATATGGAGGTTTCTTTGATAAGGAAAGTTATTCTAAGTATTTGTTTCTTTTCACACAACTTTGTATGCGTAAAATACTATTCTCTGATTAGAAATGAGATTTGCCAGTCATACCTTTCTTCTTCCTATACATATCTATCATATACAGCATAGGTGGACAACTTGCAAGCCTCATATAGACCTCAGTGGTCAGTTTCCATCCATTGCCATTCTTCCATTGTTAACCTACAGTCGTTAACAGAGCCATGATGACCCTTATGGATGCTTATCTTAGAATGGCCACTGACAATATCACAGTGTGAGTGGTCCTTTAGTACTTACATTTTTTATATGTGTAAGTCAGAGGTGGGTTTCAGCAGGTTCTGACCAGTTCTGGAGAACCGGTAGCAGAAATTTTGAGTAGTTTGGAGAACCAGTAGTAAAAATTCTGACTGGCCCCGCCCCCATCGATTCTCTGCCTCCCGAGTTCCAGCTGATCGGGAGGAAATGGAGATTTTGCAGTATCCTTTCCCCAGAGTGGGGTGGGAATAGAGATTTTACAGTATCCTTCCCCTGCCATGCCCACCAAGCCACACCCACAGAACTGGTAGTAAAAAAATTTGAAACCCACCACTGGTGTAAGTACTATGGAGTGTAAACAATTTGCTGTCTGCTTTTGGCAGTAGGGTAGGGGGTAAAACAGTTAAACTTCATTTGTATGGCATGTGCATTGTTAGTATATGTATATAAGCTGTATTTGAATGTCATTTGTTCATAGTCTGAAGTAAGAGTACACATATACTTCAAGCATATAGGAAGCATCAGTGGACAAAATCCTTGCATGTTTATATATTGGGAAATATATCAAACAAAATAATGATTGCTTTTATTCAGATACTGCATCCCCTCTGAAGTGCCGTATTATTCACAGTACTTTTTGAAGGTCCTGAACTGCTTCTGATTGTCTCAGAAGAGATTATTCAATCCAGAAAAATCACAGGCACTTTCCATAGTAGCTTGATTCTGTTTAATGATTTGGTCATGTCTGATGCATGTTTATGGTCCATGGGGTCATGAAGAGTCAGACACAACGACTGAACAACAACAACATGTTTGTGGTATGTTTGTGGTATCTATAGTGTGATTATAGCCTATATGTGTTTCTTGGCCAAACTAAGGACATAATACTACAGCATATCTGTGGACCCAAATCAACATGAAAAAGATCCAGCTCTTTATTTTCTATTGAAATGTGAAGCAATCAACAACCTGGAAAGCCTTTGCTTTCTTAGTATTAATTTTCTTTGACATGCTCATGTTGAGACAGGATATATATTTAATAGTGTTACAAATAAATTGGCATTTCTAATTCAGAATGCCTGTTGCTTTGCTTTGTCAAAATTATTTTTAAAAATCCTGATTGTAGAGGTTTAAAACTCTTTTATTTAATATATACTACTCTTTGTAGTCAAGAATCCTCAGGGCAAAAAATATATACACCAAAATGTTCTGTTTAGACATTTATTTCATGAGATTGTAAAGCTTAGATCAAGGGCTACTGCTTTTGCTATACATTTCTGCCTACTTTCACAAGGACTAAAAGCAGTTTACAGTCAACAATAACATTGGAGTATAAAATTGAAAATAAATAAACTGAATAGCTAAATAAACTAAATAACTTAAGCTAAGATAGCCGTACTACCATCAGTGCCTATATACTCTATAGAATATGAAGGAGTTAAAGTCCAAGAGTTTGAGAGCATTTCTTATCTCAAAAGACAAAGAGTTCCAAAGGATGGGGACAGCTATTGAGAAGGCACATCATCAAGTCCTAACCCATTGCCTTTTCTGAATTGGGGATCTACAGCTCTCAGAGTTTGTGCAGGGTGAGACAAACCTAAGTGAGAAAGACTAAACCAGGCACACGCATCAAACTATGAAAGGCTTTAAACATGTTAACTGGAACTTTGAATTGGAGCTAGACCCAAATCAGTAATACTGTTAAATGTCTATTCCCAGTTAGCCAATAAGCTGCTGCATTTTGGAATATTTGTAACTTCCAAGGTATCTTCAAAGGGAACTCCCTATAGAACATGTTATAGTAATGTATATTTGTGATGACACTATTCATGAGTCCCTATTGTTTGAACACCCAGTTCCAAAAGATGTTGAATCAGTGTACCAACTGAAGCTTTGAAGCTCAAGAGAGTGTCACAAATCCAAGAGTCTTTTAAAAACAGTGCTACCCCATTTAAGCATCAGAGTTGGAACTGCGAACAGGCTAGATAATTCATTAACAAGCTACATCTCTGTCTTGTATAGGTTTGATCCAAATTGTTTTGACTGTAGACTTTACAGTTTAAAGTCACCATGGGCGAATAGGCGGCAATATAAATTCAATAAATAAATAAAGGCACCAGACCAGATTTTCAACAACATGCCTGATCTGGCTTCAAATAAAAATGTATAAGTGCGTATCACTAGCATTGGTGCAGTGGTTCGAATGCAGTATTGCAAGTTAATTTTGCTGACTACCGATTGCCGGCACTGTGGCAGTTCACATTTCTCCAGTCTCAAAGTTGACTCAACCTTCCATCCTTCCAAGGTCGGTAAAATGAGGACCCAGATTGTTGAGTGGCAATATTCTGACTCTGTAAACTGCTTAGAGAGGCTTGTAAAGAACTGTGAAGCTGTACATAAGTCTAAGTGCCATTGCTATTGCTGTTTCGATGATACTGCATGCCAGACTGAAAGATGGCCTCTCCAGCAACTTTTTATAGATATTTAACTTCATAGCAGAATTTCCACATTGGAGCAGCTACAGGAATAATTACTTATTCTTCATGCATATCAACTGTGTTTAGGAGGACGACAAATCAGTGCAAAATGACTTCAAGCTGCAATGTTAGCAGACGATCAAGAATAATGCTACAGTCAATGGTACTAAACACCTCTAACGGACTAGAGGAATAAAAGAACTAGGAAAGATGAAGCATTGAACCTGAATTTATCCAGCCTCATGTCTTCTGGCTGCATAGATGGTTCAAGTTCACAGTTGGCAGACATCATGCCACAGGGCACCTTTTCCTCCATTTCCACAAGGTCAAAAAAATTCCTTATCGTACCTAAAGAAATTGCCTTAGCCATCTCGCCAGACCCCATCCAAATGGAATTAAGCTTGGAATGAAAGAAATTTCACTGTTAAGTGTTAAAAAAAATACATCACAATCACTTTTGTTTTCTCCAAGGGGGAAGAGGGTAATCTTGAACAAAGACAATGGATGTGCATCTGAAGATGCAAAAAGGACAGAGAAGTAAGGTGTTTTACCATTTTTATCACTATTATGAATTTTTAAACAGTGGCCTTCAACCATGGTTGGTCAAGTTCACTCTGTTCTTCATTTTGCATAGTTCTTTAGTAAACCAAGGAGGTTCCTGGATCTAAAATGAAGAAAAAGCCTCTAGGGACAATTTCATTCAGCATCCTGACCAACTCTGCCTGTAAGATAGCTGTGAAATTCAACTGTATCTAAGACAAAAAAGGCTTTATTATGCACAATCTGCCATTCAACAGCAGCGATCTGAAGCTATACCATCCATCCTGCCAACTATTATACTCCATGTAGTGTTGAACAATTAAAAATAGTCACTGTGAGCCAGCATATGCATTTAATAAATTATGATTGTTACATATATCAAAATAAATAAAAAAATATGAAATATGAAATTCCTAAGTAAATTTGTATCCTTTCAATAGCAGAAACTTTCAATGCATCAGATGTCAAATATCCCTTTTCTTTCTATGTGAATTGGTAGTATGTTTCACAGTGATAGAATATAATGTTTTTGTCTTCGGCAAAACAATCTTGATTTTCCTGGGTATAAGGAAAAAAAGACACATATTATGTTATGGATACCTTTGATTTGAATTAGTGTACCTACAGCCCTATGATCTATAGAGTTTTCTCTGAGTATGGTTTCTGACAATACACAGTTTGTAGTTTGAGGTGTGAAACAAATGAAAACTGTAATATAAATCCTAAAATAATATTCTCATCCCTCATTATGAAGGAATTCTGTTTCCAGAGTTTTGAACTATGCTTCTATTAAAGTGTAATCCATTTTTATTCAAACCTAGTCTCAACCTGACTACATGCAACCATGCACCATCAGAAGAAAGTCTGAGAGTCTTACCAACACAATATTGATGTGAGCTTCTTGTTCTTGCAGTATTTGTTGTGTTAACAAATCTCTGTGATATTCTGATAATAGATAATAATAATTACATGATTTCACTAGGATGAATGCTTCAACAACCGTGGTTTCTATTTCTGTGGGGGATTTGAAGAAGTCAATAAGGTTGGAGGCACAGTTATTGTTTATTGTTTTACTTTTGTTGTTATAATTGCAGGCATTGGTCAGGAAATGAATGTAATATTATTGTCATATTTGTGAATGGTCACTATGTGAGGCAGTTGCTAAACAAGATTTACCTGTATCTGCTTTTTTCTGGTTTTGACTTTATCACTAAGTTGACATTTTCATTTCTGATATAGAGAGTAGGTTGAAAAGGGCTGTTACTAGAGTATTCATTTGAATTACTTTCAGCTCAAGTGGCATATGTCAAAAACAATACAAATTTAAAGAAAAAAAATAAAAATAAACACAAGTAAACATAATTGGTTCCTTTGAACAATAAGAGGCACTAGTCCAAATAATTAGCGGGAAGTATTTGGAACCAGTTGGGAGCCAGTTCTTTAACCGTCCTGCTCCATCATTTATTTCCTATGTTCAGGGATGAGTGCTTTCTTGTCATCCTCTTAAAACAAGTTTCAATTGGCTGCTATAAGTTGAATTGATTTTAACTTTATTTTAAACTAGCACCAGTTGTTACATTTTTTTTTCATTTTGTTATTGTTTATGTATTACTTTTCATCCACATTTTGAAGAATATTTTAAGAAATCTTGTTAAAAGACCATTAAATTAGAAGTGTGAAGAGAGATGACGTCATCCCTTTTTTTGTCTAAAACAGCAAAAGGGATTTAGGACACGGTCATTATGGGTTTAGTGGAACAAAAGGAATGAATATATGAAAAATGTTGTGACACTGTTAATTTCACAACTACTTTCATTCTCTTAAGAGCACAATTCTCCTTTTCTAACCAAAGCAAAGAACCAAAGATGTCAAGGGAAATGAAATAATATTTACAGTTATGCAGAATGGGGGAGAAAGTTTGATTTTTAAAGACTCAGACATGAAGAACTTACCAATACAGCTATAAAAGTGGGCTGGGGAAGTTCTGGAAAGCCACACACCTTAAAGTTACTGAGCTTGAGATATACTGTTTTAAGGCATCCTTCCCCAATCTGACCCCTTCCAGATGTACTCCTACAACTTATTTGTTTATCAAGCAAGTTGGAATGAACATAATGTCACAGTGCAGGATATTTTGGTGAGGGATAGTCTATTGGAGTTGATTTCATAGTTGTAATCAGAAGGCACTCAAGGGTTTAAACTAGGTGTCTTTCCATACCCTGTATGCCACCAGGATTACTTCTTGAAAAGAGAAACTGCATGGAATTCAAACTGAAATGATAGCACAAATTAGAATTTTCTTAGTCCTAAGTAAGACACCTTATGTCAAATGTTATTTGATTGATCGATGATTGATTGATATTGTTGTACATCTTGCTGAGGTGACTATTTGGAGCTTTTCTTTGTTTTCACAGAAAATGCATTTAAATTGAAGGAAGCCATTGGCAGCAATATCTGTGTCTTTAGGCTGGCAAACACTCCTTGAGTCTAATACTTCTTCAACTTTGGTAGCTGGACTTTGTTATCAGTTAGAAGCTTCTCAGTATGGCTGAAAGACTAGGCTCATACATAGTGCTAAACTGAGACAAGCATACAGTTATTGGTTATTATTCTATATAGCATTATGTCAAACATTTGTTGTTGCATAATAGCAAATTTTACAATAGTAAATTTTGGGGTACTTGAAGCTTAAGGAAGAATGGTGGAAATTATCTGTGGTTGTGTGCAACACATATGATAGCAATGACTAGTACCACAGAAAAGGAAGAATGAAACAAAGGAAACATATTGACTTCTATTCTGTGAAGAGATGAAAGAAAAACTCCCTTGATTTTCTAGGTCTTCTATGCTTATGAGATTACAAGTAACTGCACTTGGCTAAGTTCTGAATATTGTCTTTCTCTTTCTGAGTGTGTTTGTTTGGGTGTGTATGTGTGCACATGTGTTTAATTGGTTTTAACCTATTTTCTCATAGCTTTGTTGTTAGTAGAGTCTGTTAAACAACCTGAACTGCTGACATTAAAATTTGGACATACTTTTATTTTACACTTACTCTTTCGAGAGATGAGTGAAAATAATCAAAATTATTTTGTGTGCATGACCTTTAAAAATCAACTGGCAATCTCTCCATTTTTCATTTGCTTTTGAGCTCCCAGTGGTGCAGAATTGTAACAGATGGAATAAAATGTAATTTGTAGATTTTAGAATATTGTAGGAAACCACTGAAGTTAGTAAACTCCATATAGTATAGTGTTTTTAACTAAGAGATGTTTTGAAAGAAGAGTTAGAAAGCAAAGCAGAATTGTAATTTAATTAAAATATTGAGCTCCAAAATATGAAGTTTCAAAATATTCAATTATATTCTTTATTCTGTTAATAAGTAAATCAAGACAAAAAAATAGGAGATTTCTTTAAAAATATGTTGTTTGTAGTGTTTTTTTGTGTGGGACACGGTGGCTCAGTGGATAAGACGATGAGCTTATCAATTGAAAGGTCGGCAGTTCAGCGGCTCAAATCCCTAGTGCCGCGCACCAGGGTGAGCTCCTGTTACTTGTCCCAGCTTCTGCAAACCTAGCAGTTCGAAAGCACGTAAAAAATGCAAGTAGAAAAATAGGGACCACCTTTGGTGGGAAGGTAACAGTGTTCTATGCACGTTTGGCATTTAGTCATGCCGGCCACATGACCATGTCTTCGGACAGCGCTGGCTCTTCAGCTTTGTAACGGAGATAAGCACTGCCCTCTAGAGCCGGGAACGACTAGCACATATGTGCAAAGGGAACCTTTACCTTTACCTTTTACTGTTATTTTTAAGCCACATTTTATTTGATTTTATCTTAAAAATCTTGAGAACAAGTGTGAAAAAAAGGAAATTAAAAAGACTGATAATAACATGATAGCCATGTGATCACTTTGGAACATTAAGAGGATATTTTGGAGAGACAATGTTTATATCAAAAACATGATTATGATGAATTGTTGATAAGTGAAGCAGTAGTAAAAATTATGTGGAAAATAAATAATTAAAATTCATAGGTTGTCCAAGATTTAATTGTCAATCTAGAAGAAAAAAATCATTCCAGAAATATTCTAAAGACATCAATAGATTTCTATCGCAGTTACTGCTGGTATAGAACCAAGGCAAGATTTTTAGATGAATGAGATATTCATCATTGAGACAAAGTTAGATATAATGCTTCATCTTAACAGAGATATTCAAGGAAGCCTTCAGTAATTTGTTTAAGATATTCCAGGTTTCAACC
Organism: Pantherophis guttatus; assembly: GCF_059756535.1. NCBI lineage: Eukaryota > Metazoa > Chordata > Lepidosauria > Squamata > Colubridae > Pantherophis > Pantherophis guttatus. The sequence continues at coordinate 310,531,393 of NC_142063.1, read as the reverse complement.
TGTTCTATGAGTTCCTGTGTAACATTCCCTTTGGAACTAATCTCATGAATGTATTTATACAGAAAAGGAATCTTGAGAACTGAAATTCACATCTGCAATACAAGATATTGTTGCTTGTGTTATATGTCTTCCTCTTAAGAAAATTATATTATTCTCTTTAGTTTATTTTCTCTATAAATCTGAAATACTGGTGAAATTACCTGATAATACAGAGGTCCCTAACCCCCAGTCCATGGACCAGCACCAGTCCGTGACATGCCAGAAACTGGGTCATGCAAACAAGTGAAGCCCCATCCACGGGATGCAAGCAGCATGTGAAACCATGCCTCCTCTGGTCCGCGGAAAAACCTTTCTCCATGGAACCGGTCCCTGGTACCCAAAAAATTGTGGGTCACTATGATACGGTCTTTCGGTTGAATTTGAAATTGGTGTCAGTACTTCACTTCATCTGTATTAGATGAGTAGTACCCTCAGGGTTAAGAAAATCTCCTACATTTAGTCTTCAGCTCAGAGCGTTCTAGATTAGAATATGTGTTCAGGTTCCAAAATTTCTTAATTATTTAGGGATAGATCTAGGAGGTTGTACAAGTTTTGTTGTACAGATCTAGGAAGTTATAAAGTTTTGTTGAGGTTTTGCTTTTTGTAAAATGTTACTCTCATCTCTTGACCCAGATACCCAAGAAATATTCTTGCCTAAATAGAATAGCAAAGGATCATATTACCATTTCCCAGAGTCTACCCTTTGGTCAAAAATCACCTAATGAATTCCAAGTCCTGTTCCTATCTAGCTGGCCATTAAATTACACTAACTAAAGTAAGTCTTAGAAAGAACCTTGTAAGTAAAGGTTATATTATATAATATTTGGCATGCAGCTATGCACCAAGCAAACATATGCACACAAACACAAGTCTGTGTCTGTGGGTATTGTAATCCATGATTACAATATTTTAAAGGCTGAAGTCCAAGATTTGCAAGCTTTATACATTCTTCATTCTGTTTATTTTAATGAGATCTTAAAGCATTTTTTTCCTGGCTTGGAATTTTCTTATATATTTAGACAATAATTTTTGATGTTATTTTTGTCAAAGCCTTGATCTTTATGTTATAACTATTCTGTTATATCTTCGATTATGTGAAATAATGGATGACCCAATTTTATTTTATTTTGCCATCTGTTCAGTATATTGAAACTGTTGGGATTAACCGAATTACAAGATAGAGGATTTTTTTAAGGTATATTTTTCCTGACTTGGATATAAATTATATCAGATTGATATCTAGATCTCAGACATAAAGCTGTCCTTGAAGATGGTTAAGAACTCTGTTGTTATTCTTCTTTAAATGACTAACCTGGACTAAGAGATTGGAGCAAGAGGTATTTTGCAAAATTAAACCTGTTTCACCTGAACATGTTTTAACTAGTTAATAAGAAATATCAAAACAAAAACAAGGCAAAAGACAAAAGACAAAACCCTAAGGTCAATGAGCATTCTTTCTGAAGAGTTAGTATTTGATGTTTAAATTTGTTTTTTGGGGGGTCTGTCTATAACATAAGTTTTAATAACCTAGCTCAAATGCAGATTTCTAATTTTCAATTAACTTAGGAATAATTTTGTTTGCTAAAATAAAATAAATGAATGACAAGTCTGAACCTTGAAATGTTCTAGATAGAGCTTTTTAAAAAATTCCAAATTTTTTCAAAAAAAAAAAATAATCATGTGGCAACTGTATAGCTCAAGCTTTAAGTATTAACTTTTAACCTTTGACCTTACAGATTTTAACCAATGAAATGTCTCTTTAAACTTTAAAGGAAACAATGATAACGAGCGCCTGGCGATTGCTAGACAGCGAATTCCATATCGGCTTGGTCGAGTAGTTGATGAATGGCTACTCGACAAAGGTAAAAACATTGATTAAAACTTCAAATAAAAAATAATTTGAACATAACCAAGTAGTGCTTCATTGTAACACCAATAAACATAAAACAATAAATTTTTCAGTAAAACTAAATTAAAAACAAATTTTAAACAGTTAAATGTAGAGTAAATATTTGCATACAGTGTATATAATAATTTCTATACATTTTAGTGGTACCGCCTGTTTAATAATCATACCCTGATAACTTAAGGTTAAAGGGACTGTTAAATATAATCCACTAACTCAATCTATGAAGATATTCATAGCAAATATTAATCAAAACTGATAAATTATTCATAGATTACGTTACATATTCCTTCAGCTAAATTATTAACTAAATATCTATATATGTATGTAGTTATGAGATCTTCGTTCCTGAAACAAAACAAAAAATCATTTTTTAAACTGTAGGTTATATCTTAAATAGTGGGCTGTATCATTGCCAAACAAGATGAAGTCCCTTTAACATTTGCTACCTTCTAAGGAGATTTTGGAACAAACACTAACTAAAAGAGCTTAAAGTTGTGTGCATGCTGTTATTGTTAGCAGAATCCAATCTGCAAAAAAGAATATTATGTTTATGAATATTCCTATTGATAATGGGTTTGCACTGGTGAGGATTTCTTTTTAAAAAAATAGCAATGTGACATGACTCTTCATTGATATGTGTATCATTCCTTGAAATTGTTTTTACATTAAACATTTTTTGTTGCTTTTTTCTTTAGTTGATGGCCTTGCTGAAAGATAATCAGACATTTCTCTTTCTCTCTTTTTCTTTATCATTTTTGTTTGTTTCTGAAATGCTCAGCATAGAATATGTATCCCATGCCTTCTCAGTGTCTACGTGTGTGTATGCCTTTCGTAAAGGAGTAACTCAACTTTCATATATGAAGTCTTTTTATTAGAAATATAAGGAGTTATTCTTACTAACATGTTTTAAAACAGGCAGCCTTATAGCATAATATAAGCAGATATATATTTTATGTTTCAATTTAATTATTTAAGGCTAACCTTTATTCGGCATCATGGTAGTTTCCATATTACATAGATTTACACAGAAATGATTGTGTTCTGCCCCAGCTACGGACCCCAATGAAAGTAATATGAAATATGAGTGTATGAAAGTAATATAATATACATATATTGTGCAATCCTTGAATATTGCACATTTCGTATGATAGCCCTGACAATCTGTAGCCACCATACATTTAAGATAAAGAAAACCATTTGGAAAAAAGTGTGAGAGGAAATAGTGGGAAATAAAGTCAATGAAGTGGCAATATTAACAAAATTCTCAGTTCGCCTTTTTATCATACACACACACACACACACACACACACACACACACACACACACAAAACAGAGCTAAGCAGTTACACATATAAAACAGTTCTGCATTCCATAGCACCTCATTAAAACTCATATGAAATATGAACAAATTTCCTTTCTTATACTTTATTACTCTCATCCTCCACCCCATAATCTGTTAAAATCATCCTCTTTAAGAGTGTGGTGTTCACAATCAACATTTTTTGCATGTATGTAATATTATTTTCACAGGGCGTCAGCTCACAATCTTCAATAGCCAAGCAACGATAAAAATTGGAGGCAAGGAGCGAGGTCATCCATTTCAGGGTCAGCTTTCTGGACTCTACTACAATGGTTTGAAAGTCCTGAACATGGCTGCCGAGAATGATGCCAACATAGTGATAGAAGGGAATGTCAGACTCGTTGGTGAAGTGCCTTCCTCTATGACAACTGAGTCAACTGCCACTGCAATGCAATCAGAGATGTCCACCTCAGTCATGGAAACCACTACCACTCTGGCTACCAGCACAGCTAGAAGAGGAAAGCAACCTACAAAAGAATCAATTGTTCAGGTTAGCCAACTGTGATTTCATTTTTAAATGTGTGGCTTTCTTTCTAGATTTTCAGCATATACTTGCCTTTAGTAGATGAAAATAAAATCTTCATGAAGCTTTAAGATTATAGTCATCAAGCTATGGATGCAACATTGACTTAAATGTTGTAGAAGGAGAATCGTGTTGATGTATGGTATGCATGTTTCTGATGAAGTAAGTTATAGCTCATGGAAACGTATGCTTTTTAAATATTTATTAGTCCAAAGGTGTTTTTAATAATTATTTGTGTAAAAAGGTATTAATATATTCCTTCTGATTTTAAATATACTGGCTGTAGCATGTGTATTCTCTAGGAGGCTATCATGTGATAACAGTGCGTCTGTGCTAATACCCATAGAACCAGGTTATCTTTTCCTTATACTAGCTTGAAAAAAGCAGATAACATCAGGAATAAGGAATTTATATCTTAAAACAGCAACTATGCTAAAATTAAGCATTTGCTTATATAGTAAGCATAACTAAAAAAAGCAGAATTTTGACTTTTTCAAATTGAGCAAATTAATCACCTTGAATGCTTTAGAAATAAGGAATGATATTTCTACTTGCTCCTTGTTAAACTCAATTTATACGTTATGTAGGAACAACTGTATAAAATATTTCCCTAATATGTCAGATTAACGACCTGTCCAATCCTTAGTTGTCTCCCAGACTTTCCATTATTTATATTCTGAGTCCTTCCCAGCCTAGAAACTTAAAGTTTCTTGCATACTATATGTCCAAACATTCATAAAAATGAAATGTGTTTGTTATACAGATTGTAACAAAATGTAATGAAATTTCCAAGCATGAAGCAAGTGAGACTCTAGCTGCAATGTGTTTGTATTACTTTACCAAACATATCTTGAATTTGGTTTAGTGGCCTTTGAAGTTTGGATTTAGTTTGAAATTAGTTCAATTTTGTATCATTCCAGGTTTCCAGTTCTTGTTATTGTGAGCTTAACCTATCACCTTAAGGTGATGCCTTGTAGAAATGGGACTGAGCCGTGTGAGCTATTGGTAAAATCATACTTGACTCTTAGCACATGTTGAGACAATGTTGAGTTATCCAGGCAGCCTCACTTTTAAGATTATAAAAGGTGAGGAGTGTTTGAAGGTAATCACATTCACTGTAAATCAGGCTGAATACAGCTTTAACAAATAGGGCATGCTCTAAAATGACTTATTCACCAAAATGTGTGCAAGTGAGAACTTGCAGCATTATGTTGTGGTTTAGATTAATTCTACTTGGTCACTTCCAGCATACTCTATTCCACTTTTTCTCCCACAGATACTGAACATTCTATGGTCGCTTTGCACACTTAACTCTTGTTGGGCCATTTTTGTGAGATAAATGATTTATTGCTTTACGCTATCCTTTCCCTTCCTTGTAAAAATTAGTAGTTGTTCCATTTGAATGTCAGTGCTTCCTTCTCACTCTGTCTTGCTATCATACATGGTTTGAAATAATCCAAATAGATAAATGGTTACAATAAATTATTTCTAGTTACAGAAAATTATAGCACCTTACTGCCTTCTATAGAGCATTTGCATTTATATAATGCAAATGCACTTACTTCTTGACTACATTGTTATCATGAATTTCTCACTGGAACTCACCATCTGTATATATAACAATTACATCATTATTTCACCATCAATCCATTTATATGTATATTAATGTTATGCAATATAAATTGTAGTACTTGAGGTGGAACAGGCGGCTATAACAAAGGTAAGTAGAGAGATCCAATTCTGAAGGTAACTTAAATCAGACGGTTCGAATTTTGTTCTTTTGTGAAGTCTAAGGCAGGTGGCTTTTGTGTGAGCTAACTTTCATTTCATTCTGTATCATGCTTCCTAAAACATATGTAAGTTAGCTAAAACCTATAGCTGTTCTTTATGATGAAACAAGCATACATAATGTGGTGGTTTCCTGGACTTTGAATGTTTTAGGGCAATAAATATGTTGCCAGTGTTTCACAGCCTTTGTTCTTGCATATTTCATGGCCAACATGCATACAAAGGTAAAACAAGTGAAGATTTTTTTCTGGTATGTACCAATTAGATTTTAGAGGTTGTGTCATGTACTTTACCTGGAGATGCCTGTCCCACCTTAGGCACAAAGCCATCCGGTTTATCTTAGGTCACTTATTCTCAGCCCTAAGAAGCCTGTTGTGTCCCCCTTCCCCACACAGGCAAACACACAACCAGGCACACCTGCCAAGATTTTATTAAGCAATCAGACTAGAAACCCTTGCAGATAAGAGTTTTGGCAGTAAACTGCGAAATGCCTGCCAAATCAGTTTTCACTCACAGTAAGCAAGAGAGAGTTTATCCTCAGTCCGGTTCAGTAGCAAAAAGTAATCCACGAAGCAAGAGTTAGCCAAGGTCCAATCCAAATATGCACAAGCCAGATTTCAGGTAACACGATGTGACTCTCAGGTTTTTAACTTTGACCATCACAAAGCCTGAAGAGCAATCATACCCACTTTTATTCCTTGTGGGGTGTGGCTCAGTGACTCAGCTCAATCTCTGGCCCTCCCACGCCCCTTTCGTTGCTGCACACGCTTCTCCCTCTGACACTGCCTGGGATCAAGCCAGGATTCATTATCCTCGCTCCCTATCTGTTGTTGTTCCGATATGCTTTCCTTCTGGCACATCCCAAGCTGTTCCTCCTGGCCTTCGGATGGGACTTAGGCATTGCCAGAGAGGAGGGTCCTGGAGAGGGAAGCCTTATCAGTTCCTCCCCATCACCTTCTGAGTCCTCTTCCTCTGTTAGGACAGGCTCGGGAGTCGGGGTCACAACAAAGCCATTGAGAAACCACTAAGTGCCTACCAAGAAAACTTCATGGGGGAAGTCACCAGGAGTCAAAAATAACTTGAAAGCAAAACTTATTTTTTTACCAACAACAACTAGATTGGTTAGATTTAAAAATAGCTTTTCTTTTTAAGAGTATGATTGCCAAGCTACCTAGGACAGGCAACAAAATTAAACAAAAAAAATGTTTCAGTGTGAAGTATTCCAGTTCTAACTAATCAGGCAGAGCCAAGACCTTTGTAGAAGAGGCCATTACATTTTTTCATCTTTTTCTTTTATTTTCCAGAAGATACCTTGCCTTCTCCAGTCACTGACTTTGCATAGTTATAGCTGGGCTATTTTGTTGCTTTTCCAGTATCATTGTTACTATAATTTTATTTAATGGTAAATCTGCCATCTTTGGTTGTCCAAACCTTTAGCTGGCTAATGAGGTTTTAGTTACAAAGGGATTTGCACTCGGAAAATGATTTTGCTGCTAGTGTATTTATTCGATGAAAACTTGGAGAAATGTTACTCCAGAGATGCTAATGCTAAATAAATATTCGTCTTCAATTTCAGCAGGTTTTGGGTTCCTGATTCTCCTTATCTAAAATATTTCCTTTATTTGATTTGTTGTTGTTGTTTCTGTTCGTATGCTGAAATAATTACAACTTGAAAAATAGACATAATTGGAAAGTATCCTTTTTAGGCTATCAACAGAACTTGAAACATTATTTTTGTTTCCTTGAGGTTTTTTGTTTGTTTGTTAATGGCATTGGAAAGTTGTAATCACATTAGAGGGATTAAGAAGGAAGGTAAGTAAAGGTTTAGGGAAAGTGGATAGATATTGACAGTAATTGACCAGGTGGGAGAACCTTAGCCTGTAGCATGATATGAGACCAAATCATGACTACTGGTAGCAGTAATCTAGAGAAATCTTGCTTTAGATTTTTCTAACTACTTGAGGAATAATTCACATGGCAGCTCTCTGATTATGCTCAACTTTGTGAAAGAGAACTGATGATAATAATGAAGAGTCGTTCTTATAGAGATGTGATCAACTAAGCAAGATATTCTGACAATTAGTATGATATGGAGAGGAAAGAGAAGAGGGAGGATGAAAATTGGAAGGCTGCAAGAATTAGACTCTGGGAAACAAGTGGAGTATGAAGAGTATAGAGAATAGCTTTGGTAGAGAGAGGAAAGATCCATTATCAAGGCAGCAAAAAGATAAAGAGCCTATAGAATAAATAGATTTATGAAAATGTCAAAAATAGAACCCACTAATTCACATATTATATGAAAGAAGGAGGAAAGGAAGCAAATTAAGACCACACAATTCTGTTATTATAGCCATTATAATTAAGATTAGTTTTAGATCTATGTATTTCTCTTTCTTGATTTGGTCTATCTTGTAGGGTAGAGAGCAAACAATGGTTCTTTTGAGTATGTTTAAAGATATTAGTTATTTAACTGAGTTTTGCTTTGCATCCACAGTTGAATGGGATTGTTACCCTTGCAAGCACTATGGCAAGTTGGGGGCTTTGAAAAAAGATGGGAGTATAGAAAAAGGGACAATTATAGGGATTGGCAGAGAAAGAATAGCAAAAGGTGTGAGGTCATTCACTGTGAAGAATGTTTGAAACCAATCTTCATTTACATTTCCTTGTCCTCAAGCCAGAAACCTTTGAACTCTCACTGATTTTGCTGAATGCCAAGTCTGCCTTTAATAAATTTTCTCACATCCATGATTTTATTTATGGGTGAGAGAGCAAACCTGGTCTATATTACTGAAAGGGAAAGAAGGAGGTGTTCCCCTTTATAAACTGTGTTAGCTGGCATAGGAAAGGAAAGGTAACAGTTGCCATCTGGGAATCTCTGATAGCATTTAGAGGCACTGTTCCACAGATAACTAGATGTGAAACATTGTCTATGTGGTTGGCTTCCGGGACAAATTTGTTTTGTCCCCTCCGATGAGGTCCAGCAGCCTGGCAGTATCTGGGCTGCTGGATCTCATCATAGGATTGGCTGTGAAGGTTTCCCACACAAATGGTGCTGAGTGACATCAGTTTGTCTTCTATGGTAGAGGAGGTCAGAGTGGCCCAGGAGTTCATAGCCACCATGGATGTGTTTCAGATCATCAAAGGCCTAATTCATGTAGGAGACCATACATTCGATCTGGGTTTTGTTTTATGGCAGATGCAATGTGATGTGAGGATGAAGAATATAACACGTATACTTTGTTGTGGTCAGATCATATTCAACTTTAAGTGAGGTTCACTGATGCCACCAACTTCAACAGAGAGAATAGGCCAACTTGATCAGTCCATCCCAGATATCTCATGGAATGATGTAGTTTCCATAGGCCACTTTCTGAGGTTGTAGTAGTTAGTTCTGCTGAGTTTTTAATAACCTGTTGGCACCAGGAGCAAATTATATCCTTGTTTACACCTGAGCAGCTGCTCCCTATTGATCCTGGAGAGTTTCTTGAAAATGAAATAGTAAAGAAATCTAAAACAATGCTGATGAAAAGTGGGTAAGAGCTTATTTTTGAGTTCATACTGTGGCCATAAGAGCAGGAAAGCATAAAATTTATCTGTTCTTGTTCTATTTACAAAATACCCCCTTAGCAGTATCTTTCAAAGTAATCCATACTTTGGTAGGAAAGGATGGGCTGGGATATATTTAGAAGGCTACTCAGAGCTGGGTGATTTCTGGGCATCATCATGATGAGTAAAACCATATTTTGTGAGTTTATTTGGGAGAAGATTTATTTAGTCCTGAAGTAGAAGGGTTCTTTATTACTTGCATCTTGGGTACCAGGAAGCTTTTTGATGAAAATCTTCTTGGAAGTGACAGATGTTGCTTCAGGGCAGGAGCAGATCCTTCAGAGACAGGATGTTGCTGCCGGCCTTGAAGGAGGCAGTGCTCCCTCTTCAAGAAGTCATTGCTTGACATAGATAAAGGGGATAATTATTGAACTGTGTCCAACCTTTCTTTGTGAATAGTAATTTTTCAGGTTATGGGATTGCAGGTTTTGGGCACCTAGAAGAAATAGATTACCTGGATCCTTTTCAGTCTGGGTTCAAGCCTGGCTATGATACCAAGACCATATTGATTGGATCATCTGGTGTGACTAGGATAAAAAATACAGCCCTCCCCTCATAGCAGTAACTGTGAGAGGGATCTTGGAGTCAGTTAAATATGAGCTAGCAGTGTGCAGCAGCAGCCAAAAAAAGCCAATGCAGTCCTAAATTTATTAAGAGTGGGATACAATCAAGATCAAGTGAGGTACTAATATCACTCTATAAAGCCTTAGTAAAACCACACCTAGAATACTGCAGTTTTGGTCACCACACTATAAAAAAATGTTGAAATGTTAGAAAAAGTGCAGAGAAGAGCAACCAGGATGATTAGGGGACTGGAGACTAAAACATATGAAGAACAGTTACAGGAACTGGGCATGGCTAGTCTAGTGAAGAGAAGGACAAGGGGAGAGATGATTGGAACATATGAAAAGTGTTCCAATATTTGCTGAGCTTCCACAGAGAGGAAGGGGTCAAGCTATTTTCCAAGGCACCCAAAGGCCAGAAAAGGACTAATGGTTGGAAACTGATCAAGGAGAGATTCAACCTAGAATTAAGGAGAAATTTTCTGACAGTGAGAACAATCAACCATTGGAACAGCTTGCCTTCAGAAGTTGTGGCAGCTTCATCACTGGAGGCTTTCAAGAAGAGATTGGACTGCCATTTGTCAGAAATTGTGTAGGGTCTCCTGCTTGGGCAGGGGTGATGGACTAGATGACCTACAAGTCCCTTCCAACTCTTTTAATCTGAATCTGAATGGTATTGCATTTTGTAGCCTTCTTTTACATCTATCATAGTATGTGTATGAATTGACTTTGAGGATTGAGAGTGGCGGTGGGGTACTCTATTGAATAATTCTCTGCTTTCCTAATGAGCTGGATCATGTAACCATGGGAATGCTGCAACAGTCGTAACTGTGAGGACCACCAATTATGTATTACTTTTTTCAGTGCTCTTCTAACTTTGAATTAACACTAAACAAATGATTATAAATTGAGGAAACAGTTGTATTTGCTTTACTGGCAAGAGGTGCTATGTTTTAGCTGACACTGCTCCAGCATGAATGCTCAGTACTGTTATCCCCAAAGAGAGTGGAAGATGTTCAGCATCTGGCAGGATGCAGTTTATTCCCTGTGTGAAACCTCCTTTAAATGTTACCTTTATGACTAGTTCTGCTCTTCTTGTTGTTTTCGACTATTCTTTCTTTACATGTCCTTGCTGCCTTCTCAGAAAGTAAAGGATATTGACTTTAGAACCTTATTCAGCCCTAAAAGGAAGAATCTTACCTTTTCTTCCAACATTCAATTATTTGATGCAATAGAGAAAAGAGGCAATTGAATATTAACTGCTAATGAAAGATACTAAATGATGGTACAAGCAAATGTAAGTTTAAGGAGAAAATGAGCTGATAAAAAATAAATGATCTAATCAATTAGAGATTATTTGGTCCATTTGCAGAGTTATTGAATTCAATTAAAGTTTACAATTCTCATTTTAAAAACATCCTTTAAATCCCTTATGGTTACTTATGTAAAAAAATACATTTCAAATTGGAGCTAAACTTGTTGTACTAAACATAGGTTTTCTTCAGCAGCGGCTCTCAGATGTTATGAATACAGTTAATCTGGCCTCTCATTCATCACTCATACAAAGTCGCACAGTTTTTATTGACCCAGGCAAACAGCCAAAATGGAATTTCAAGACAATTGCTCCATATTGCTGGTTTCTTTCTTTCATAGATCAGACTTGTGGAGACTTGCTATATCTGTATGTAAACCTGATCACTTCTGGGATTTGCCACCTGCCCAAGACCAACCTCTGTGATACAGGATAGTCTACTGTTTGGCATGCACATGGTACCAAACTCAATTTGGAACATTCTGTGTGTGCCAGCTGCACTCATTACAGATAAGACAGATTTCTGTGGGCAAACTGCCTGAGTGCAGAATAATTTCCCATACTTCTTGTGTTCCAATCTTAGATTGTATCCCAGCTCCAAATTCTTTCCAATATCCTAATCTTGGATTATAGCCCAGTCCCAACTCTCTTTCATCCTGCCTATCCTCCTCTTTTCAGTTCTTGTTGAGAAGTTTTCACGCAAAGAGATGTAATTTTCTGAAACAAATGACAATGGATTGAAAAATTACTTAGAAACAACTCTGCTTACTTGAAATCATAATTCCTCCTCTAGGCCTGAACAGTTTGTAACTTAACCAAATTCAATATTTCTCCATTCTAACCTAGATTAATTATGTATTTGATCCTTTTCTTACAGGGTACTTGACTTTTTATAAGCCTAGTAAAAATCTAGTGCGCATTACAATTTTCAAAGTCAGGGGAAGGTTGTCTGCTTTCAATATGTCTGCTAAAATGTCTGCTTTCAATTTGTTCATATAATTACCATATTTGAAAAAGAGTGGGGCCTCTCAGTAAATCACCCTAATTTCAGCAAGGAAATCAGAAGCAAGGAATCAGATTTGTAGTTATCTGGAAGATAGATTTAGAAATATTAAAATATTTTCCTCATTTCTTCAGTAAAATTCATTCTTTAACCATGTTATATTTTAGGCTAAAAAGGAATGTTGTTTGCCAGTTTAGCTTTAGAAAAAATATATCTTTGATTTTTGCTTAAAACCTTGGATGTCCTAATTCTTTGTTGTATAATAATGCAGTTTGTTTTATTTAGTGTGTTCATGTGTGTTTGTATATATGTATGTAAGTGTGTTGTGTGTCTTTCTCTGTCTCCAAATAGTTACTCTCATTCAGAGATTATTTTGATTTACCTGTTGCTGGTAGACTACTGTGGAAGACACATTGGAGAGGCCAGCACATAAACGTGTCACAAACAGCAGCTGAGCCTGTGCCTTTATGTTTCAGGGTATGATTGTTCTAAAGGCATTAGAGAAACTGCAGCAGCAATTATTACACTGAAAGAACACCTCTTTGAGATAATATTCAAACAGAGCATGAACAGAGAATTTGGGGGCACTCAAATTTGGGGGCACAGAGTTAGGGACACTCTCTTTAATTTTGCTATCATGCTTAGAATCAGTTTCTAAAAAAGCGGTACTGATATTCCCTCTATGCAAAGATAGCAGACCATTAAGTTTGTTTGTTCATGGTACTATATACCTGGGGTCCCTAACTCACCAACCAGTCTGTGGCCTGTTAAGGAACCGGGCTGCACAGCTGGAGGTTAGTAGTGGATGAGTGAGAGAAGCTTCATCTGTATTTGCAGCCATTCCCCAGCACTAGCATTACCGCCTCAGCTTCACCATCAGGCATTAATTCTTATAGGAATGCAAATTCTACTGTAAATTGTGCATGCAAGGGATCTAGGTTCCATAACCCTCTCCCATGGGTCTGTGGAAAAATTGTCTTCCATTAAACTGGTCCCTGGTGCCAAAAAGGTTGGGGACCACTGCTTTATACCATGAGATATTCATCCGTGCGATAATTCATGGGATTCCCAAATATTCTTAGAGAATTTCTTTTTCATTGCTAGCGACTTTACCAAAGTCTTTGACTCACATGGGAATATTCAGGTTAAAAAAGTGACCAAAAACAAATATGCTCTGCAGTGCATAATAATACTTCTCCATCCCATTTTTACTGTTTATTTTTTTTTAAAAAATGAAGGGAAGCTAACATGGTGTAAGGCAGAGCTCCAGCTGAAACATAATCTGTATTTTCAGTAGAAACAGAAACTTCTGAGAACTATTTGTAGAAAATAAAACAACAGATGGCTGCTTTGCTTGTCTTATGATATACAGATGTTCAATACAGATTGGCCACATCTACTATGGCAAATATTTTGGAAGAGTGACCATAAAACATTCCCAATCTTCAACATGTCCCTACTAACCCCAAAACTCCTGAATTAGACCCGGGAATGTTAATAAAAGGATCACCATGTAGGGTATCACTAGCATCAGTTCCACTAGAGTGAAATTTCAAATTTCCGATGAACTCACAGATACAGTGAGGTTTATAAAAGGTGGAGTAGGAGGAAAAGCAAAATTGCAAAAGAATGAAAATGCAGAAAAATAAATGAATCTGGAAAATCCTATTGTATACAATATAAAATGATTTCTCTTTTCTATCACAACCAATTTGTAGCAGTCTTTTTCTAAAAGTTGGATTAAGAAATGGGTGTAGAATCTGTAGTCTTTGCAGAGGATTTCAGACTTTTGGTTTGGATTTCTTCAGTCCAAATAGATCTGAAGGGACAAATATCCGTTCCATGGCTGATGAAGGCGTTCCAAACTTATGCAAGCGATGAACTGTATGCCCTCAGGAATGCCCCCCATTCCTGGGTGTGGCCGACTGGCCTCGCTAAGAACTGCCTTAAGGACGGGTCCTGGGATCCTGAGAGGTGGCACAAGAGCCTTAAGGGTTTTACTAAAGGGGCTTTATATTTTTTTTATGTAAATCTTTAAGGGGACTGGGGAGGGGGGAGGGTTGTGATTTCCGGCAGGTAGTTGGGGGAGCTCCTCTGGATCAATGTCAGTCCAGGCCAGGGGAGGAGAGCGGTGGGGCTGGAGCGGGGACAGGGGTCGATGGCGCCCCGAGGGAGAGGGTGGGGACTTCAATTCCAGTTATGATTGGGAATGGAGGCAGGTGGATGAACAGAAGGCCATATCGGTACTTGGGAGTGCGCCCCCGCTATCTTCGAGCGGGGGTGCGCTCCGACCCTTCTGGTTCTGTCCGACCACCCGGGGGTTTGAGAGAAAGGGTCCCTGGGCTTAGGCTGGTTTATTTTAATGCCAGGTCTGTGGTTAACAAAGCTCCCCTCATCCATGAGTTGATTGAGGAGGAGAACACAGACCTGGCTTGCATTACGGAAACCTGGTTGGGCTTGGAGGGAGGGGTCCCTCTGACTGAACTCTGCCCACCAGGTTTTTGGATGCTACACCAGCTGAGGGCCCAGGATAGGGGTGGGGGGGTGGCGGTTGTTATCAGGGAGTCCCTTGGTCTGCGGGAGATCACTTTTCCTCAGATAGACGGGTGTGAGTCCCTCCTTATGAGATGGGGTCCGCAAGGGCAGTTGGGCCTGTGGATTACATACCTATCTCCCAGATGCATATCAGCGGCCCTGCCCAGGCTGCTCAATGCTCTCTCGGGGCTGGTGGTTGAGTTCCCTAAACTTATTGTTCTGGGGGACTTTAATCTGCCGTCCCTGGGTGGAGTGTCGGGGGCGGCCCGGGAGTTCATGGCTTCCATGGCAGCCATGGACCTGTCCCAGATAATTCAGGGCCTGACTCATGAGGCGGGGCACACCCCGATTTTGTTTTTATCTTGGAACAGTGGCATGATGATCTCGGTAGGGGAGTACCAGTTATTCATCCCCTGTCATGGACCGACCATTATCTCCTGTGGCTGGGCTTCCAGAATGCCAACCCCCCCCCCGCTGGGATGCGGGACCGATCATCTGGTTCCGCCCCAGGTGCCTGATGGATCTGGAGAGGTTCTACACGGAGCTTGGGACAATACCTCTCTCTCTCTCCCACGCCCCGGTTGAGACTCTGGTGGATGCCTGGGAAAAGGTGGCCTCCGGGGCACTTGACCGTGTCATGCTTTTGTGGCCTCTGACTCGACGCAGATCCCGGTAGGCTCCTTAGTTCATGGAGGAGCTCCAGGAAATGAAGCGCTGTAGGAGAGGCCTAGAGAGTGGTTGGAGAGCCAGTCGTTCCAAATCTGACCATTCCCAGTTGAGATCGTTCACACGATCTTATCTGGTGATGATGGAGGCGGCGAAGCAGGCATATTATCATCGCATCTGCAGATAATCGCCTGACTGCCCTGTTCGGAGGGCAGGGGAGGACCCTTTGCGGGGACGTGCCAAGGAGTTTAGTCAGCATCTGCTGGATAAGATCACTCAGATTCGGGACGGTCTGGACTCTGACTGGGCAGGGTCTGATGGTGAGGAGGCAGCTGGTCTTGGGATTTGGGAGGAGTTCGATCCTGTCACCCCTGAGGAAGTGGACAGGATCATGGGAAGACTGAGTGCCACCACATGTGTACTGGACCCGTGTCCCTCCTGGCTTGCTTATGTGGTCTGAGAGGTGACACGGGATTGGATCCAGGCAGTAATAATGGCATCTTTGGAGAAGGGGACCTTCCCTGCCGCCTTGAAGGAGGCGGTGGTTAGGCCCCTCCTCAAGAAACCTGCCTTCGATTCAACCATATTGAATAACTTTCGTCTGGTCTCCAACCTTCGCTTTGTTGTGAAGGTTGTTGAGAGCGTAGTGAAGGTTGTGAAGGTTGTTGAGAGCATGGTGGCACGGCAGCTCCCATTGGCCCTGGAGGATACAGACAACCTCGATCCGTACCAATCGGGTTTTAGGCCGGGATATGGCATGGAGACGGCATTGGTCGCACTGGTGGATGATCTTTGGAGGGCTCAGGACAGGGGATACTCCTCTGTTCTGGTCCTCTTGGATCTGTCAGCGGCTTTTGATACCATCGACCATGGTATCTTGCTGCGACGGCTCGAGGGTTTGGGAGTGGGAGGCACTGTTTTATGGTGGTTATCCTATCTCTTGGGTCGTACGCAAGCGGTGTTGGCAGGGGGACAGAGGTCGGCTATGAGGCCCCTCACTTGTGGGGTGCCCCAGGGGTTGGTCCTCTCGCCTCTCCTTTTCAACATCTATATGAAGCCGCTTGGGATGATCATCCATGGTTTTGGGGTGCGGTATCATCAGTACGCTGATGATACCCAGCTTTTTATATCCACCCCAAACCAGCCCAGTGATGCCCTCGATGTGATGTCCCATTGCCTGGAAGCAGACATGGATGAGGAGGAACAGGCTCCAACTCAACCCCGCCAAGACCGAGTGGCTGTGGGTACCGTCATCTTGGTCCGATCCAGATCTTCCATCATTGACCATCGTGGGTGAGGTGTTACCCCCTGTGGATTCACAGTTGTCTCTGGAAGATCATGTAACGACCGTGGCCAGGGGGGCATTTGCCCAGGTTCGCCTTGTACGCCAGTTGCGCCCTTACTTGGACCAAGATGCCCTACGCACTGTTACTGATGCGCTGGTCACCTCCCGTCTTGACTACTGCAAGACTCTCTACCTAGGGCTGCCCTTGAAAACCACTCGAAGGCTTCAGCTGGTGCAGAATGTGGCTGCGCAGGTTGTGATGGGAGCGGCCTGACACGCCCATGTTACACCCCTCCTGCGCGACTTGCATTGGTTACCGGTTGCCCTTCGGGTGAGATTCAAGGTGCTGGTTATTACCTACAAAGCCCTTCATGGCCTAGGCCCAGGATATTTATCGGACCCCCTGCAGCCAGCGACAATCCCCAATCACCCAGTGCGTTCCCACAGACAGGGCCTCCTCAGGGTGCCGTCGGCCAGACAGTGTCAGCTGACGACCCCCAGGGGGAGAGCTTTCTCTGTGTGCGCACCCACCCTCTGGAACCAGCTTCCTTTGGAGCTCTGGATGGCCCCTGACCTTCGCTCGTTCCGCCGCGATTTGAAGACCTGGTTGTTCCGCAGCCTGGACTGATGGGGGGGAGGGTTAATGAATTTTTAAATTGTTTTAAATTGGGATTTTAATTTTATATTGGCAGGAATTATGCATTTTACCATTGTGAGCCACCCTGAGTCCTCGGAGATAGGGTGGCATACAAATTGCATCAAATCAAATCAAATCAAATCAAAATCAAATGCAATCACGGCTGTTTTATCTAGGAGCCCAGGTCATCTAGAACTTAGTACATATTTGTCCGCATAAAAATTTCATTTGTTTCTCCAATAACCAATTTAAATAATTCTGTTTTATTTCAGTGAGTTGGAAACTTGCTGGTGGATTTGGGCATCCAGCAAAGTGAGTGATGCTGTTCTTTGCATGCATCAGAGCAGCTAACTTCCAAGAGGTATTAATCAAAAGCCAAAGCACAGGATGCTTGGATCAGCACCTTGCAACCTAATTAAAACCAAGCACATTAAATAAAGGAAAATGGAAATGGTTCTATTCTTAAACTGATGCATGAGCAGTAAGGTCGTTTTTACACGCGTTAGTGAATCTTCACATATTTTATAGTGACACATTTATAATGGAATCAGGGTCGTTATCTAGAAGAGAATATTATCCATTCCCCTGTTTTAATTATTAATAATGAAAATGATCTGCTACTAGGTTTATAATATCTTTTCTTACAAGCTTTTCCGTTAAGGTGCCCTTTGATGATTTCCCGCACTGTGGGACAATAGGCATAACTTCATAAAGTGCTGAGTTTGCTTCTTGCATGTGTCCCATTGAACATATGAAACTGTTCTACCTGCCAAAGTAGGCAACTGTCCATCTAAGCTAGCATTGGCTTCTGCAGAGATAAATAAGCCACAGGTGGTGAGGGACAGCCCTGATATATTTTTGGAGGGAGGCAGGTAGAAAGGCAAGAACTGCAGAGAGCAAATCTATATCATCCTTTGGTATTTCCCTTCTCAACAAGATAAAAGCTCTGCTACCTTTTTGGACTGTGAATTGCCACTCTGATCTACTATGCCTAGAAGTGGTTCTTAGAATCCCCTCTCCCCGGACTTAACCACTTACAGATAGAGAGACTATATGTGTGGTATCACAAATCAGGAGAGAAATGACAAAGCTATTATTACTCGGTTTGCATAGAAGTTTTGAAATTAGATACTGATAAACAGTATGTGGGGAAAAAAAACCTTGTTTGATTAGCTCTTTTATTATAGCATAATACAGAGTCATGCCTGATAAAGCCTGTGGTATCATACAGTCATAGCATGCATCACTTAAATGCATCTGACCATAACTTGGTATAGCTGAAACTCTTCCTGTTGATTTGGTGATCACTGCCATTTGGCAGTCACATATGGCTAACTGAGAAGATTTTTACAACCTTAAACTAGAAATTGAATGAAAATACATTGAAGGGCAAATAATTTAGTATCAATATGCAAATTAAGCATGAAGGAGTGGTAAAATAAAAGGACAAATGGAACTGGTCTTTAGAGCAGCATCTCCTAAGCAAATAGCATATACCTGGAACTTCTACTTCTTATAAGCAGCTTTAAAATAAAAAAAACCAAAAAACTTCAGCTTCCTTTAGGGAATATATTCTACCACAGAAGGGATGGGTTTTTTGTTGTTTTGTTGTTGTTGTTTTATTTGCATTTGTATTTGAACACATCAACCTTTGTCTCCATGCCCTCTTTGGCCACTGGATGGAGATAGTTCCCTAAAAGCTTCCAAACAAATATTTCTAGAAATTACTTCACTTATTCACTCCATACTTTGGTATAGGAAGTATACATTACTCCTAGGCCATGGTGTTGTATTTGAAAATTTGTGATGATTCCTTTGTTTGCTATTTTTTCTCCACTAACGGATTTCTGGTAAGATTCAGTTGTGTCCATTTATTTCAGTTATCTCACACTTTTTCCCACCAAAGAGGTGGTTTTGGGCTTAGGGTTATTGATCAATGGTTGAATGTTACCTCTGCAAATTTATGTACCCAGTCCATAATCACCATGAAATATGACCAGCAGGGCAAAATCTTTTCAGCCATGTATTTTAACACTGGCAGAAAGCAAAAATGGAACAGGAGCAATAAGCATTCAGCGAAAATGCTGAGACTGACATTATATCTGAGGGAGAAAGATTTTAGATACTTGGGAGGAACTTCTAGAGAGAACTAACCAACAGCTTTATAGCAATGGCAATCCTATCATTGACATGAATCCAGATTATCTGATAGCTTTATTACCAAATCTGGTCATCTGTAGAAAATGAAATACCCAGCCAGCAGCTGTCTAAGATTATATATTTACCTAATAGCAGAGCTAGATGGAAGACAGTTGGTTCATAAACATAGTTTCTCCATTAACACTATTCTCTGCTTGTAGACAAACAAGGAGTCTGGAAGCTTTGAAAGGAGAATAGAAAAAGAGGATATGTTCTTTTTGAAAGCCAAAGGATGGGAACAGAAGTGAAAATGAAGCAGATAGCTACATCATAAACTATTTTTAAAAGAGTATGTCTTCAGTCAGATCACGGGGAGGAGGGAGAGAAAAGAAAACATTAACTCAGTAATAACCACATCCTAAACTAATAAACACCAAGGTCTAGATTTTTGCCTCATAAAATCTTCAATGGCCCTATGAGTGAAAGACTCTCAATCATTTTAACAGAGAATTTATAAGAACAAATGTATAGCAGCATCACTCTGGTTTCACTCCATTAACCTATCTCAAACAGGAGGCCATTGCTTATGACAAATGCAGGGACAACTTGAGAGATGTAATGCTTCAATGATGCTTCTCTTCCTGCCTGGCAATGACAGTTTGGACCCACCAATAGCAGATGAAGAATTACCTGCAAACATCTTTTCTCTTCTACACCTATGTACAATTCTGTACCTATATGACCTAGTTTTTGGTTTATGCATTTCATCAATACCACTTCTTAATTTTCATTTCTTAATTTTCCCATGATATTTCCCATTGTAGGGAATGGGGAGGAATCTCGTTTCTTGAGGTTCAGACAGAATAAGAATTAAAAGTAAATCTGGACCTCTCACTGCAGCTTAATGAGTGGAGAGATCGGAAGCCCACAAAAACTAACATTGAAGAGCCAATAAGTTGCAGGAGCCCTCCTAAGACCAGCTTTTTAAAATGGGAATGGTGGGAGTGTCTCCTTTTTGCTTTTTCCTTTGGTGTGTTTGTCTACAGGACCACTATTTCGTTGAACTGGCTGAAAGTCATGTTTAAATAGAAAAAAAGAAAAGAAAAAATCCTGTCTATAGAGTCCATCTTGGAGATTAGGGAATTATAGAGCAATCTAGGAACTAGTGCGACCTTGATGTGAATTATAATGTGATTTTGTTTTAGGGATTGCAATTTGAGTGATGAGGTGAGTGGGGATCCTGGCTTTGAAGAACCAGCAGCTGAAATCAAATTATCCAGAAGTTGTGGGTTTTTTCTATAGTGATTTGTTTGTTCCTTTTTCCCTTTCTCTTTTCATGCTTTTCATCTTATTTTTAGTTCTTTAGCATTTACATATACAATAAAGACTTAAATTCTAAATGAATCTGTGATGCGCATTTGGGGGAAAATATTAGCCAATTTTTCCTTCCACTCAGGATGCTGATTGAAGAAAGATTGGCTCTTCCTGAGTAAAGCATGGCAGAGATAGATTTTTGGGGGGGGGAGAGAAGTGGAGAAAGTAGTAGTAGCATTGCAAGGGGATAATTCCCAGTTGTAAGAAGTATACAATAAGATTGTGCATGGGGCATTTTGGGATCCCCCTTCATGAAAACCAACAAAGCTAACTCACCAGACAGTGTGTGCATAGATACTCTGTTTCCCCCCTATATTTTGCTGAAATTTGATTTTAATACCTTGTTTGGAAATATTTGCCACAATATATAATCTTTAAAAGTCATCAACATTAGTGTGGTTGTTAAAGAAATACAATAAAGCCAGTTCCTATAGTATATGAAGACTATAGATGTGACCGTGCACACTACAGAGCAAATGGGTATTCACCAGTAACAGAAAAAACACAGAAAAATATTTCTGTGTTGTTATAGCTATATTCTACAAGTAGCATCCCCTACCACCACCTGCACAGCCTACCTCTTTAACACTGATGGCAAATGCTTGCATGGAAGACCAAAGCAAAGATGGCAGGACACAATTAACATGGACATAAAATTCATCTAGTTGGACCCAGCTGCTGCATTTGATCATATGAAATGGTGTTCATTGATCCGAAAAGCATAGCCTGCACCTGCAGGAAAATGCTAGGATGATAAAGAAAAAGAATTTGCTATAGTCTTAAGAACTGGAAAATTGTACAGTACATAACAACACAGTTAATTACTAAAATACATTTCCAGTGACATTACTGTAAGCATGACAATTTGGATCCAATTTGGATGCTTTTATTTTACTTCTACAGTTAAAACTGTCACTTGGAAAACAATCTGTTAAAAAGAGCCCTTCATAAAAGCTTAGAATTTAAAACATGTCATATTAGACCCAGAATTTATTTTCAAAGATGGGGACAGGGAGGAATTGATTTGTATTTAATATTTTAACCACTGTGTTTTTTCAAATTATTTCAAAAAAATGAAAATACGTAGGAAATCTCCTTCAAATTTTCAGAAGTCAAAGTAATATGGATGAATAATAATTTCAATACAGCCATTGTTAGGAAAAGAAGAATGGTCATAAAAGTAAATGAAAATAACTGCACTTGTTTACTTTAAAAATAGACACAAAATTCATTATTTACTTATGAGGTAAATCTGTAATTCAAGCCATATGTAGTTATAACTATAAACGGATAAATACTGTTCGATGTTGTAAGTAATATCTTACACTAAATAGCATTCTTAGTTATATCATTTTGGATTTCCAACAATTGTTTTCAGTACAGATGGAAAGCATTTCAGTCTTTGCCAGGCTTTCAGGCTTTGCTAATTAACAGATTTAATTCATATATTCTTTAACAGTGTTTTAGCACTATGTATGCTATTCTGGAAATCCACATCTGTTAATATTGGTGCTCAAATAAGATCTGTATTAAACCAAGCTTTAGTACTTTTAGTACTTTTGAACATATATTGTTGGAGATGTAGAAATAGATATAAATATATAAGAGAGAAAAATAAGTAACTGTTTCAAAAGTATCCCACTCTAAAATAATCTTCATAACTAGAAATGAACTAGTACTTAATTGAAGTTTTTTCTAATAATTACAGAATGTAAAGGTTGACAGGGTCTTGGAGATCATTCATTTTAATTTCATGCAAGAATTCATTATGACGGCATCCCAGACAGATGGCCATCCAACCTTTGTTTAGACATCACAAGCAGCAGGAAAGTTAATCATCTCCTGAGGCATCTGTTCCACTGATGAGCTACTCTTACCATTAGCAAGTGTTTCTGATGTCCAGTCAAAATCAAGTTGTAATTTAAACCCATTGTTTCTTATCCTACCTGCTGGAACTACTTTGTAAATGATACATATGAAAATTATTAGTCTCTGTATTTATTCATTAGACCAGCAGTTAAACAAAGATAATTATAAATGAATGCCTGATTTACATATTAAAGAGGAACAAAATAAAACCAGAGAATCAAAACTGTACAAGTTCTCCCTGTTGAGTGATACAGCAATTGATAATATTTGATCGAAGTATATAAAATGATATAAATTACTGTAGTAGAATCTGTACTGTATCTGTTTTAAGGATTCTAACACATGATCAATCCCAAAAACAAATTCACAAGATCTCTCCCCATATTTTTTTATTCAAAATTTATTTTTCAGTCACCTGCGATGGGATAGAGCTACAATGAGATGGGAGCTGCCACTCTGCTAAGGCCTGGATACTAAAAGTAATTTAACAATTACATATATTCCAGAAGTCAAAACATGATTGTTGTTGTTAATTGCGAAGTCGTGTCCGATCCATCGCAACCCCATGGACAACTTTCCTCCAGGCCTTCCTGTCCTCTACCATCCCCCGGAGACCATTTAAGATCACACTGACTGCTTCAGGGACTCCATCCAGCCACCCCATTCTCTGCTGTCCCATTCTTCTTTTGCCCTCAATCGTTCCCAGAATTAGGCTCTTCTCTAGTGAGTCCTTTCTTCTCATTAAGTGGCCAAAGTATTTGAGTTTCATCTTCAGGAAACATGATACTATAATTAATTCAATAAAATTTATTAAAATATTTCTGAGGCAATCAGATACTTTCTTGATATTCAGAAGTTATAATGAACAATTTAAAAGGCTCTCTCTCTCTCAGGCCAGCTCACTTCACAGGATTGTCGTGGAGACAATAGGAAGAGGAGGAAGGAATGTTAGGTATGTTCTCTGCCTTGTGTTATTTATAAAAGTAGTGTATGTGGGATTAAAATCTAATAAAAATAAATAAAAAGGCAAGTGGATAAGAGAAGGCAGTGAGAGGAACTTTTACAGTAGTTAAGCAAAAGACTTACTAATAGGTTATTTGATTCTGGATCAGTTTGGAAAAGAAAGAGAAAAGGTCCTTGTTTGCTAGTTTGCTTTGTAATGGGAGCTGGTTTAGCTCCTTTTGTGGCGAAAGAGAGATAGGAATGGATGGATGGATGGATGGATGGATGGATGGATGGATGACTCTTTTGTGCAGGAATCCCATTCTTTAGATAAAAGCAAAAGGGGTGAAGAGAAAGAGGGAGGGATGTGGAATCTTGCTTTGAATAAAAACAAAAAGAATAGGGGTGAGGGGGAGAGTTGTTCCTTACTGCAATCTCTACCAATTAGCTGGATAATTTTTATACTTATGGAATTAGCAAAGCAAACTCTTTTCCTGACGATTTTGAAAATAGAAAGAAAAAAAAGGGTTGTATCTCATTTTTCCTTTTCTTTAGTAAAATAAGTAGCAAATAGAGGAGATCTGCCAATTATCACTTTACTTCCTTAGGATCGCATAAATCTAGAATACCAAATTAATTTATTCCGATATCTGGAAATTAGATTATTTTCCCCCCACGTTCAACATCATGAAAATAAAAAAGAACAGAAGATGTGAGAAGAGAGATTGTATCTGAATGTATATAAGATAATGTCTGTGGGGTAGTATGATTTGGTGTGTAGTGTATTCTATATTTCCTTTTTGGCTTAAACAGGATTTAAAAGTCAAATATATATCTGTATCTGTGTTTGTGTATGTGTATGTGTAATGTATATCATATCCTACTTTCCTACACTTTTTGGCTTAAAAAATAAGTTTTAAATATTAGGTCTTATTTGGTGACTACTTCTATGGCTGTTGCCCATAAGCAATGCCTGCAATTGCATAAGTGCTAAAACAGAAAGGAAAGCATTAACAGTAGGTCTAAGGATTGCTTACAATGATTCCCTTTGCCTGTCTTGCCTGACTTTTAATAGAGGCTTCTCCTTTCATCTCCAAGCCATCTCCAGCTAAATGTTCACTATCAATTCCCTTGGTTGGGATGGGGACATTACCTTATCTTGGGTTTGATTCCACCTTCTCCAATGATCATTTACATGACCAATATTACCAGTGATATAAAGTGTGATGAAGAAACTCACTCTGCAGCTAAGAATAGGAAGGAAGGGAGGGAGGGAGGGTTTCCGATGCTGTCTGCTAGATTCCCATAAGGAAACATATGAGGAAGGCAACAGAAAGTTGGAAATCGCTCCTGCTTCCCATTATTTTATTTTATTTTATTTTTTGCTTGACTTTGGTCATTCTGTTTCTGTAAGAAAATATCTCTGAAATGAAGACGCAATGGGGCACGTATACTACCATGTATACATTTTTAATTGTTCTAGTTTAAGTAGCTTTTGATGTAAAAACATGTTTTAGGGCAGAGAGAATAAACCCAAGAGACATCGGGTATACAGTATAGTCTTCTGCTATGTTAGCCAATTCATAATTAGGAAAAGGTGCAGCAGCCATTGCACTAAGATGATAACAAGGAGAGGCTTCTTAGCAGGCATCAACTTACTAGGAAAAGCAATGAACAGGGTGAAGCATAAGTAAAAGGGCCATGCTTTTGATTTGCTTAATGGCTTTCCTGTTAGAGCACCGATTATAAAAGTTGGTACAGGTGGATCGGATTCCTTTATTTACCAAAAAGATTTCCAGGGAAACAACTGCTGTCATTGTTTACCACAGTAGGTGGTGTGGAATGATATGTTTGCACCAGAACATATTTCTTATTCCTACCATGATTTTGCAGAGGAAAACAGAGATTGTTGAAGGGAAGGATAGGTCCAAAGGAAGCCATCTTTCTACCATACTAGAGTAGAAAGCCACCCCAGACTTGCTTATTCTTCTTCTTACAAGTGATTGATATCTGAAGAGTCCTTGGTAGTCTTTGAGGTGGATTGTTTGCTTGCAAATGTTTCATTACCTAACCAGATAACATCAACTAACCAAGCTAAACTCCAGACGTAAAGAGGTACCACAGAGCCCAATATCCTCCAAAAAGGACTCAACTGTGACATAGACCAGGGATGGGTAATTAATTTTCCAAGGGGAAATGTGAAACTGGGCTGAACCAATAGGGCCACCACTGCCACAGGCCGGACAAATTCAGCCAAAGGACCATGGACTGTAGAATGCTGGTATCTGACATAGACGATGCTAATTAGTTAGAATTCTTTGCAATCTTAGAAGCAGCATTTAAAACCACAGGACTTGCCACCAAAACCCAAGGAAACATTAGCTATACAATCATAAAAAAGAGCACTGATGATGTTTACTTAGTTGGTCTGCAAGAAAGCAACTCAGAGACCACTAATGACTCCATAGTTCAACCCTGAGCTATAAATATTATCTTCTCTTGGAATGTTTACCTGTCGATTGAGAGCTCATTTTACCCATAGGATATCATGATGTGATCATATGATTGCTTTTTTATAATTTTATCTTTCTGTATATAAGTGATTTATGGGAAATCCATAAATGTTAAAGATGTGATTGTAATATTGAATTATATACCAAACCTTAGTGTTTACTAGGAAATATTGTTGTATCAGGCATAGGATCTGGCTAAAAGAATCATATTGAACATTTGGAAAAGTAATATTTCAGATGTTAAGGAATACCTTTCAGAAATGTTTGATCTATCTGTTTTGGAAAAGGTAATATTTCTACTAAAGCAATATGTGTTACTATAACAAAGATTTATGCTATTTTATAATAATATTTTGAACTGGCCATAGTTATATATTTATTAATAAACCAGTGATTATTGATAGCATATAGTAATTTTTCCCTTTCTTTCTTTGTTTTCCCCCTCTATTTTTTGTTTCTTTCTTTGCTTTCAATTAATTTCTTCTTTAAGTTTAAAGATTATTTTGGTAATTATGTGAGAATTTTGTTTATTCCATATCATATAAGAACTTTCTAGTACTTGTCAATTATTTTAGAAGAGGAATCGAAATAAATTGAGATCAAACATGTCTATGGACAAAAATAAAAGATAAAAATACAAAATATGAAATATAAGTGCAAGTAAAGGCAAAACTAACTTAAACAGCATTTCCATCCCTTTTTACATCCATATGCATTGCCTTTTATTTATAGGGAACTTTCCTGACTCAGCAAACTCTTGACTTCTGCCATTTCTGCCCAATCTACTGTACCCTGGGATTCAGGCAGCTACATAATATTTTGATTAAATTTAAAAAAAAAAACATTTGACCAAAGCCAGAAAATCCTTATATTTCCTCAGAAGACAGTAAAACCAATGTAAATGCTGAAGCATCAGTTGTGCAGTAATCTCAAATGATCAATACTGAATGATTCATCTCATTTTGGTTATTTTAAATGTGTCATTGCTCCAGGGTATAGAGGAAAGCATTCTTTTTTTAATTTTCTTTGTCAGCTCTTTTGTTTTTCATACAGGTAACAAACCTTTTATAAGTCACACACTTAAGTTAGAAACTATTTAAATTTATCCCATCAAGGAGAAAACCAAATACTTTAAAAAAAAAACAACAACCCTTGGTTATTGTGAATAATCTTTGATCTCATAGCTAGTTCATCTTTCTGTAATCTTTTTTATTTGCCTGGAAAGCTCAGAGGAGCACCTGTGTCTTTCTGAAAGTAATTAAGACGAGCTTAGTGCCTGTCATGAAGGCAAAGTGGATCTGTACTCATCAACAAAAGTAAAAAGAAGAGGGATATCAATGAAACATTATTCGTGCTATTGAACTGTTTGTTTGTTTTTAATTACTACTTATCTAAACTAAGCATGGTGAAAACTGCATTCCAAATCAATGGCTCCCTTGGTGGTCTTGTGTGGTGATAGCAAGGTAGCAGCACCATATAACAGATAATCATAAACGGCTTTCTTTGAAAATCAGGTTCTCTTAGATTTCTCTGCTCATAGTATTTGCTTGAGCATTACGTCTGAGCTTGATTGTCATGATGTATGTGTCTCAAGCTCCCAAATGTGTTTTGAGCTCCAGAAAACACTGTGGCTTCAAAAACTGTGGGTGATGTAAGGGTAAGTAGAATGATTTTGCTCTCTTTTGGGTCTAACAGCAGGGATCCTACATCCTGTGTAGGAACAGACACAGTTTCAGGGGTGAAATCCAGCAGGTTCTGACAGGTTTTGGAGAACTGGTAGCGGAAATTTTGAGTAGTTCGGCTTGCCCCAGAGTGGGGTGGGAATGGAGATTTTGCAATATCCTTCCCCCAGGAGTGGGGAGGGAATGGATATTTTGCAGTATCCTTTCCTTGGAGTGGGGTAGAAATGGAGATTTTGCAGTATCCTTCCCCTGCCATGCCCACCAAGTCACACCCACCAAGCCACGCCCACAGAACCGATAGTAAAAAAATTTGGATTTCACTACTGCACAGTTGGTATACAAATGCACACATATACCCACTACTGCATCTGCCATCTACTCCTCCAGCAAGACCCAAAGTTTAGGAAAATGCAGAAATTGTCCACCAGCTTTGTTTGGGAAATGCTGCCACATTTAAAGCCAAAGATGGTAAATTTCCAGATATGGAATGTCCCCAAAACCATAGTCGTAGCTATGAAAGCATCTTGGTGAGCCTGGGATAGAGACATAGAAATATAATCATCAGTGTACATAGTACCTAGTTCCAATGGTATGATTCTGCCGGTTCTAGGCGGTTCAGCTGAACCGTTTGTTAAATTGCTGGCTCCTGCCGCCCCTTGCCCCACCCCTCCGTCCCACTATTTATTGACCTCAGCCCTCGCAGCACATGAACCGTTTGTTAAATTGCTGGCTCGCCCGCCCCTCCCCACCACTATTTATTGCCAATAAATAGTGGTGGGCAGGGCGGGGCAAGGGGCAGGCGAGCCAGCAATTTAACAAATGGTTCGGTGTTTTTTTGTAATTTATTGGCATCGCAGCACACCGAACCATTTGTTAAATTGCTGGCTCGCACGCCCCTCGTCCCGTCCGCCCCGCCCACGACTATTTATTGGCCTTGCTCGCAGTGTTGCACAGTTTGCCTGCAGTTATTCATTGGCTCCTCGACCATGTGGCCCAGCCTGCTTTCCTAACTTTGCTCACGGTGGCCTCCCACTCTATTCTCCAACGCCCACCTCGGACTGCCCCCGACTGCTCCAACAGCAGAACAGGCAAGTACAGCCAAGTGCTGCCCTCTGGGAAGCGGGGCTGGGAAAGGTGGTCGACCTGCGCCCGCACGGCTGCTGGCCGCAGCCTACCCCCATCCGAGCACCTCGCTAGTGGCTGGCGGCCGCGTGGCTAGCGAGGTGCTTGGATGGGGTGGCCAGCAGCTGTGAGCCGTTGGCTACCCCCTCCAAGCGCCTTGCTAGCCACGTGGCCACCAACCACTAGTGAGGTGCTTGGATGGGAATAGGCTGTAGTCAGCGGCCGCGTGGCTAGTGAGGCATTTGGATTGGGTAGCCAGCAGCTGGTGGCCACTGGCTACCCCATCCAAGCATCTCGGCTTGCTGCCGACTCAGCAGGACTGTCCTGTGGCCGCTTCCGACCCAGGCGGTGCCAGCCTAGCCTACCTCATCCAGTCGCTGGGGGAGACGCGTGACTTTTCTTTGCCCCGGAACACTGGCTGCCCAGGCTGCAGCTGATGCTCCACATCGTAATGAGCTTCAGGAGGAGGAGGGGCACTGTCTACCCCATTGTGAAGCTCAATAAGAGCAACCAGAGTGGCTGCAGGCGTAGCTGGGCAGGCGCATGTGCAGTGGGGCGCAGGCTTAAGGTGTCGCCTCCAGGCTGAGGGGTGACCCAATGGTGCGGTAGGTGTGCTGTCACCGCTCCCGCCACCCGGGCAGGGGAGGAGAAAGAGAGATGGAGAGAAAGAGAGATGAAGGAGAGAAAGGAGGGGGGAGAAAGAGAGATGGAGAGAAAGAGAGATGAAGGAGAGAAAGAGAGTGGGAGAAAGAGAGATGGAGAGAAAGAGAGATGAAGGAGAGAAAGAGAGGGGAGGAGAAAGAGAGATGGAGAGATGGAGAGAAAGAGATGAAGGAGAGAAAGAGGGGGAGAAAGAGATGAAGGAGAGAAAGAGAGGGGAGGAGAAAGAGAGATGGAGAGAAAGAGATGAAGGAGAGAAAGAGGGGTAGAAAGAGATGAAGGAGAGAAAGAGAGGGAGGAGAAAGAGAGATGGAGAGAGAGATGGAGAGAAAGGGGGAGAAAGAGAGATGGAGAGAAAGAGAGAGAAAGGAGAGAACGAGGGGGGAGAAAGAGATGGAGAGAAAGATGAAGGAGAGAAAGAGAGGGGGAGAAAGAGAGATGGAGAGAAAGAGATGGAGAGAAAGAGAGATGAAGGAGAGAAAGAGAGGGGGAGAAAGATGGAGAGAAAGAGGGGGGAGAAAGAGATGGAGAGAAAGAGAAGAGAGAGAAAGAGATGGAGAGAAAGAGAGAGAAAGGAGAGAAAGAGGGGAAGAAAGAGAGATGGAGAGAAAGAGATGAAGGAGAGAAAGAGGGGTAGAAAGAGATGAAGGAGAGAAAGAGAGGGAGGAGAAAGAGAGATGGAGAGAGAGATGGAGAGAAAGGGGGGAGAAAGAGAGATGGAGAGAAAGAGAGAGAAAGGAGAGAACGAGGGGGGAGAAAGAGATGGAGAGAAAGATGAAGGAGAGAAAGAGAGGGGGAGAAAGATGGAGAGAAAGAGGGGAGAAAGAGAGATGGAGAGAAAGAGAAGAGAGAAAGAGATGGAGAGAAAGAGAGAGAAAGGAGAGAAAGAGGGGAAGAAAGAGAGATGGAGAGAAAGAGGGGGGAGAGAAAGAGATGGAGAGAAAAAGAGATAAAGGGGGGAGAAAGAGAGATGGAGAGAAAGAGAGATGAATGAGTGAAAGAGAGGGGGGAGAAAGAAAGAGATGAAAGAGATGAAAGAGACACAGAGATACCTGTTTAAAAGAAAATACTGGGAGCCACAAAACCTGGGTGGGAGTAAGTGACATGGAGTTGGGAATGCCCACCCAGGTTTAAGATTGTGTTTAAGTGTTTACATGTGTTTAAAGTTGAGTGTTTAAAGTTGCAGACCCCTGACCTACCCCATCCGATCGCTTCACAGTTGCAGTCAGCCCTGTAGGCCTGCACCCGCCTCCCACCTGGGCAGCAGCAGCCTACCTACCCCAGTTGTATCACCTTGCCCTGCAGCCGGCCTGAACGCCCGCCTCGGACTGCCACCGACTGCTCCAGCAGGTCATTTTTATTTAATTAATTTAATTAAGAATGCTCCAATGGGCATAAATGAGGACCGCTCAAAAGTATGAGGACCTGTCATAAATCACTTTTTTCAGCCCTCTGGGTAGTCCCTATGTGAATATGGACTACTCAGAGGGCTGAAAAAGTTATTTTTGACCGGTCCTCGCACTTTTGACCAGTCCTTGCACTTATGACTGTCCTCACATTTTATGTTTTGCGGCATATTTTGTCACCATGGTGAAGAGAAGTAGTTGTGAAATGAATGACACAGTTGTTAAGAATGCCGCAACGGGCATAAATGTGAGGATGGTCATAAGTGCGAGGACCGGTCAAAAGTGCGAGGACCTGTCAGAAATCACTTTTTTCAGCCCTCTGGGTAGTCCCTATGCACATAATCATGCCCACCCGGTCACATGACCAGCTAGCCACACTCACCCGGTCACATGACCAGCTAGCCACGCCCACCTGGTCACATGACCAGCTAGCCACAGCTCCAACTAAGCCACGCCCACAGAACCGGTTGTTAAATAAATTGAATCCCACCACTGCCTAGCTCCGTATTACTGGATGACATCACCCAGTGGTCTCATCTAGATGTTGAATAAGAACAGAGAGAGAAAGACACATGAATAAGCCTACACATTAGGATCGTAGACCTGGACTTCTCCTTCACAAACATTGACTGAAATGGATCTTGGAGGAAGGAGAACTAATGCAATAGTTTGCTTACTGCTCATGGTGAATGCACTTCCATCATCTCAGTCCTCTCAGAGGTCATCATCAAGTGTTTTTCACTGAGTGTTTTTCTGCACTTTTTTTTGTGGAATTTCACTCTCTCAGACCTTGCAGCAGTAATAATAAAGAGTCATGAAGACCAGTGCTATTTCCTGGCTTTCAGCACCATTAACTCAGTTGGTTAGAGTAAGAAAATGCAGGCTGTTCAACCTAGGTGTCTTATATTTAAAGCTCATTCTTTCTGATTCAGAAATCAGGTTATATTTCCTTGCTATGATTGCTCCAGCAATGTAGCAACATGCCTTTGTAATTTCTCTTATTGCTGGGCAGCCACTGATCTGACCAGCTCTTCTGAAGATCCGTTTCTGCCTGTTCAGACACTAAAAACTGAATATTGTGAGTTGTTTTATCTGGTCTTGTGATATGCTGTTTGGTGCCAGTAGCCACTGTAAGACACTGTCTTTGCAATGATTACATTCTTTGCAAAGCCACAATAACATTCCTACTATACTCCTTTGCATGTAATTGGGACTTGCACAAGGGAATGTCTTTTTCAATTATTTGTAGCCAAGGGGTTCTTTTTGTTTTTGCTGCTTGATTGTAGAAATGTTAGTATTGCTTATGACCCAGCCATATTATTAAGAAAATGTTGTCTTAGAAAATGGTAGGTTCTGTCCTCTGTAATA
The DNA here is from genome assembly GCF_059756535.1 of Pantherophis guttatus. Lineage (NCBI taxonomy): Eukaryota > Metazoa > Chordata > Lepidosauria > Squamata > Colubridae > Pantherophis > Pantherophis guttatus. Next base: position 310,499,092 of record NC_142063.1, on the reverse strand, counting down.
TTTCTAGTAATGGAAGACAGTATGGGTCACTTTATAACTCTCCTGAGGGGGCAAAGCAATTCCAACATCACGGGCCTTGCATATTCAATGTTTTAAAACCCCATAAAAATATCAGTATTTATTTAAATTATCCAGCTTGTGCAATAAATACTATGCACTCTATTGCAGGTACTGCCTAGAAATGTGGTGTTTTGGAATCTAGTAGTGGAAATTATTTATTATCCCTAACTCTCTTCATCAATTTTCCTCTAGTCTGACACAGGGTGGAGAGACAGCAAAGAAGGATGCTATGGTTGAGCGTAGACTAGGTTAAAAACCCAGTATTTGTAAAATAGGTAGTAAAGGGTAAGTGTGAGTTAGGTGAGAAAGATTTAGCTTTAAGTTCCTTCATTCCCCAATGCTGCCATAGATTGTGCTCTATATCAGTGTCTGCCTTCAGCCAATGTCACCATTGTTTTTTTCTGTTGAGAGGAAAATCCACTTTTCTTTTGATAAGTCTGCATGGAAATTTAATAGAAAAGAAGGATATGTATCTTGAATGTCACAATTGGAATTGATATATACATGCAAGGAAGTGAAGGCACAATTTTAATTATGAATGAAAAGCCTAAAATACAGAGAAAGAAAGAAAGTGATACCATCTGTATTGTTGAGGGCACATAGTAGGAATCCATAGGATATTAGTTGCATGCTACACTATAGCGAATGCTATGTTGAAAGAAGTAGAGTTTATAGAAAAATTGTAAAGCATTCTGAATGAAGGTAAGCCAGAGGAAAATGTGTTCTGCTAAGTGATGTGAATGGATGGATGATAACAAGATGAGAGAATATAGGAAAAGTGGTCAAGCATTTGGAATTCAAGAGTGACTAGTGCCTATTTGGTGACTTTTTCTGCTTAGAAATGATCTGGTTTGTATATATGGCTTAAGCATAAGCCTACTCTTACCTACACATGAGAAAGAAATCTATATAAATAAAAATGTAAATGTCTGTTTGTACATAACCACACATCTCCGAAAGTTCTTCACCGATTGCTTTCAAATTTTGACACAACGTTGCATTCGACTATGGGCATGCTGTTATATACTTATATTATATACATGTCACACCTGTGACAGGTAAAAACATGAAAAACATTGGAAAACATTGAAAGACATTGACAAACATTGAAAAACTGTGCCATCTGCTGGACGTAAAACCAACATGGCAGCCTCCCAGCCCTGATTACGCTCAACAGATTTCTGCTCCTTATATTTAGACTCTCCATATTGCTTCCAATAAACTGCGCATTTGGAAGGCAGAGACGCCCGAGGGCCATATCCTGCCACCAGGCTCGGCAGTAGGCAGCTGGCTTCCCGCTGGGAAGCTCTCGCAACCGGCGCTTCTAGGGCTGGGCGGGGTCCGCCTGAGCCTGGCTCTTACCTCTCCCTCCCCCGGCCGCCCCGCAAACTAGCCTCACCTGCCGCGGCTGCCTATCCCCCTCGCTCTCGTGGCTCCCTCCAAAGAACACCTGGCAATGAGGCTGCCTGGGTCCGCCAAGTGGGAACCCTCCGTCCCTCACCTGGCCCTAATCGCACCTGGCCCAGCGCTACCACGGGCCCCGAGATCAGAAAGACCAGCCGCAAAACCAGCGCTATGCGAATCCGGTCGGTGAGCGGGAGATGGAGGCAACTGGAGCCTCATGGTCGCCTTTGACCAGTGCCGCCTTTGATTCCCAAGTGGGTGCTCTGGCAGTTCACGGAGCCTACACTAAAATTTCGGCCTCTAGCAGAAAAGGAGCTCCGGGGAGGCTTCGGGGGGTGGAAACGGCAGGAGGGAGGATGCCCGGCCCTCTTTCATTTCGCCTGGAAGAGCGGGGGATTTAATCATTCCCCTGCCCTTGGCAGGCAGGGGAGGAGAACTGCACAGCAGGGGTCCAGTGGGATGTGCATGGCTCCTAGCTTTACCGCTTTCTTCCTTCGGGCGGGAAGCCCCAAACCAGCCTCAAACCCCTGCCACACCCTCTCCCTCCCTCCCTTCCCTTTCCTGCTATGCATCTCCCCGTCAAGCCCCCAGAGAACATTGTGTAGGGAGGACGGAGGGGGCCCCCAAGTTTCTGCTGTGGTGCGGAGAGCTGCAAAAGCCTGGCCTGAAAAGGTAATGGTGATAGCGGGGGATGCAGAAGAGGCCGGACCAGAGACAGAGATAAACAGAGAGAGAGGGAGAGAGAGACATAGAGAAATACAGAGAGATGGGGGGGAAGAGACACATACAGAGATACAGAGTGGGGGAGAGAGAGAGACAGGGAGAGATACAGAGAGAGTGGAGAGAGAGAGACATAGAGATAGAGAGGGGGAGAGAGAGACAGAGAGATACAGAGAGAGGGGGAGAGAGACAGAGAGATACAGAGAGAGGGGGGAGACAGACACATAGAGAGATACAGAGGGGGGAGAGAGAGAGACAGAGAGAGATACAGAGAGAGGGGGGAGAGAGAGAGAGAGAGATACAGAGAGAGGGGGAGAGAGAGAGGGAGGATTTTGTGGTTCCCATTGTTTTTTAGCAACTGGTTCTCTGCCCTAATCACCAGCTGAGTAGGCGTGGCTCGGGGGCTGTCATGTGACTGATGAAAGTGAGTAACGTCAAGTTGGCCACGCCCACCAAATGTTCATGGAGAGTTTGGAACTTCAGCCTCGCTCTTTTAGCCTAGCGGAAGCACCAGACTGGGCCACAGCAATGCGTGGCCGGGTACAGCTAGTAATTTAATAAAAGGGAGAACCTTAAAAACTACAGTGGGATTAATAATGGGGAATATAGAAAAAGGGGAAAGAAACAGAGAAGGAAAAGAGGATGGAATAGAAAAAATATAAGAAAGAAATAATTTAGAAGAATGATTAATCCAAATGTTTAAGTTGAAAGATTGATAAAATCTATCAGGGATGATGAGGAGTTTGAGTGTAAAACAGGCTTTTTTGCTACTATCAAGACTGGATCTTGGGGGGAAAGCATGGAAAAAAGAAAAAGAATTGAAATAAGGAAAAGCAATATAAATTCCCAACAGAATGAACGGAAGTAAACACATGGGATGTGGAACACGGCTAAAGCAGAGTGAAAAAGTATTATTTTTTAGAATATCATAAACGTGTGAGGAGTTATGCTAATAAGAATGCAATGCTAAAATATGAGGAAAAAATCTGTCTGCTACAAAACACAAGAGACAGTTGTTGTACAGCATGTATGGTGGGGAAAAGTTAGTTTCATGGAATGTAGTTAAGAGGAGAGAGAGCAGGATGAAAGCTATATGGAATGGAAGTTGGATATGTTGGAGGAAAATAAGAATAAGTTGAATGTGGGGGTAATAAATTACTTAAAGGTGCGTAGGATAAAACAGATCCAGATAGCATCAAGAATGAATGGGAACTGAATGAATGTGGGTGAATGGGAAGAAGCTTCAGTTATTTAAAGAGGATGAATAATAATTGAATCACCAAAAAAAACCTACATAGGAGAAAGAGGAAGACAGAAAATTGTGGTTATGGAATTGCTATGATTGTCAGAAAAGAAAGAAAATGAAAAAAGAGGACCATGTCTGAAGCAGTTGTATGGGCATGGTAGAATCAAGGATGTTTTGTGCGGTTATTAAAAAATGAAAAGATATATTGAATGGGATTGGTTAAAATAGATTAAAATATATTCCCCTTTTAACTCATGCTGTTATTTTATCTGGCTTACTGTTTCTTACTCCCTTTCTAATTCTTTCTATAACATTGCTTACTCTGAGAGGGAATGGTGTGACAGGCATATAAATTTATTATGCTCCCCTTTGTCTTTTAATAACATGTCCTTCTTTTCCTAGTAATAGCAATCCACTTTAAGGATTCCTCTGCATTTTTATTTTTATTTTGTTTTTATGTTACTCTTATATTATCAGTACTAGTCAGTCCTCTTGAGATATTCCTGTTTAGGAATGTGCAAGAATTAGGAAATTGTCCTTGCTTTTTTTGAAAGTTTTCTTTTTAAGCTTCATTAGCTCTCAAAAACCAGAATTGTGTCTGGTGTAGTTGATGTTGCTTAGGGTTTTTTATCCCATCTTCACTTTTTATTGCCTGTCTAGTGTCTTAAATCACCTGTCTGTTCTAATAGATTATGAATCCGCTGCTGAGGGTTGCTGGTGATTTCTAGCTTATTAGAATTAATCTTTTTCTGCCATAGGTGTTCCAGGGTTGCTCATTATGATCTATGCTTGATAGAGGAGATGTATTCCCCAGTAGGAAGCTTTTACACATTGCTATAAATTGGCACTGAGAACTCGATTTATTCAATTGGGTGTATTGCCACAAAAAAGTGAATGTTAGCTCAAGCAAATAATATTGGCAGGAGTTTGATAGAGTTACCTTAACTGCTAACATACTGTATTTCTGAGAATTTAAAGAAAATTGAAAACCCATGGAGACATTTCAAAAAGCTTGTTCTTTCTTACGAATTTTAATTATTTTATTCCAGAGTGTATTGGAATTAGTAAAATGTACAATGAATTTTCCTACCTGCTGTGCTTTTTCTTCTGGGTTATATTAAGTTTTGGTCCTTGATTTTTGTTTCTGTTTTTGAAGCTCTAGCTTGTTCACTTTGGAACATGCAAAGACATAATTGAAAAAAGTTAATAAATAGCAGTGGATTAGTATTGTAAGAGTTGTATCTTAGTGATGGTGTCTAGAAGAGGCAGCCAGAAAAAACTATTGCAGAGACATGTCACACTGTCGGTAGGTTGATATTAGAATGGAATGGAGCAAGATCAAAACTTGAATTCAGACAGAATTTTTATTAATTCAGAATTAAATGGTAAAGCAGGGTGGATAAAAATCAATGATTTTTTTTAAAAAAATAAAAAAACAGATTTTTTTTTATTTAAATCGGATTTTTTTGATTTAAATCGGGTTTTTTTTATTTTTATCTAATTTATTTTAATAAAAAAAATTTGGGGTAAAAATCTATCGTAAGATACTTTTCTATTTAAGATACATAAATAATTTAGTTTATTCAGCATGAAATGGAGCTTAGTTATGTAGCATGAGGCTATCTATTCTGCAACACTGGGATTATCGGTGAGTCAACAGTGGGTCAAAGGAGTAGCAGAGATGACAGTTGCTCTTTAAAAATTATGATTTAAATCAAGTTGATTTAAATCAAGCCTTTTTACTAGTGATTTAAATCATGATTTAAATTGTGATTTAAATCAACTCAATTTAAATCAAATCCACCCTGTGGTAAAGTACCGTATTTTCCAACATATAAGATGACTTTTTAACACATGAAAATCTTCTCAAAAGTTGGGGGTTATCTTATACGCCGGGTGTCGTTCTCCTGTAACCAGGCAGAACAGCCCGAAAGGCTCTGACGAGCCAAGCTCTGACCATCCCAGCTGAGTAGCCTGCTAATCAGGCAACTCATCTAGGATCGCCAGAGCCATGTAAAAGGAAAAAAGTTTTCCCCCTCCAGCTTGCTTACCTTAGCTGCTAGTCGCAACGCTTGCCTTACTTCGCTTGCCTGAATCCATTCCATCAGCAAGCAACTCCCTGCCTGCAATCAAGCAGGCAGGGAGTTGTGGACTTCAACTCCCAGAATTCCTCAGCCAGAAAAGCAAAGCTGGCTGAGGAATTCTGGGAGTTGAAGTCTACAAGTCTTAAAGTTGCCAAGGCTGGAGACCCCTGTTCTATTGGGTAAGTTTTTTCCCCCTTTGGGAGCTTTAAAAAAAATAGTTAATTGGGTTTTTTTTTTAGTTGTTCTTTTTTAGACCTAGCCATTTAAAGTTTAGGAAGTTTTAAATTTAACTTTCATATAAAAATAAAAATAAAATAAAATAAAATAATATTTGTGCAGCTTTCTGAGATTTAGGGGTTTTTTTTTGGTTTTTTTTTGGTTTTTTTTTTAAATTTGATTTATATGCCGCCCTTCTCTGGAGACTCAGGGCGGCTTACAATGCGTTAAGCAATAGTTTATGTAGTGTTTCACTCTAACTACACAAACACACAAAATCTCACAAAGCTGTTTGTGGAATTTTGTGTGTGTAAAGTGTGGCTGTGTGAGGTTCCTGCTTGTTGCAGGGGCCATTTTGGGTCTAGCACAGCTGCTTTTACATTGTGGGTGAGCCAGTTAATGTTTTTTAATTTTTATTTGGTGTGCGTTGGAAGAGGGGTAGTCTTATACAGCGAGTATAGCCCAAACCCTATATTTTAACAAGAAAAGTCGGGGGTCATCTTATACTCCCAGTCATCTTATACGCCGGAAAATATGGTAAGCTATGAAGTTCTGACCAGTAGCACTTCAGACTACTGGGTAAAAAAAATCACCTCAACTATTAGTGCTAGAAATCAACCGAAATTGTTGGTAGACAAATACTCTCTCACTTTTTTTGAAATGAAAAAACAAATTAGACAGATGAAAAATTGGAAAGCCAATGGTAGTGATTTGATTTCCCCTGAAGTGTTTAAAGTATGTGCAACCTGATGGTTCCCGACACTGGTGGCATTTTGGATCATGCAGACCAGATAAGGCAAATGTCAGGTAACTGGCAACGTACAAGCTTTGTTCCACTTTACAAAAAAGGTAACAGAAGTGATGCAGGCATTTATCATCCCTTTAAATTTCTGAATATTACTAGATTGCCTGCAGCAAGAGTATTTTGATGGAGGAACAAATTGGTTTTCAATCTACAGTTGATCTCCATATTCGTAAAACCAATCACTACAGATTGATTGGTGCCTTGTCCTACAGTATTTAGCTGAGCAATACTATAGTTCCCATAAAGAACTCTCTACAGTCTTCAAGAATTTAAAATCGTTTTTGACCCTAGTACAAAATAAAAGTATGGAACAAATTGGGGGAAATCTTCTACTGGTCAGCATTTAATGCTAATGTTTCATAAAAAATACCTCAATGCATATTAGTCATTGATGAAAAGTGGCCATAACAGAGAAGCTTTCAAATCATTCTTGATTCTTGCCCAGACAAATTTATTTATATATATATATATGGCAAGATTTTGGAAGTGGTTTACCATTGCTTTCTTTCTAGGGCTAAGATAGGGTGATTGGCTCTCTCAATTGCTTTGGAATCCACAGTCTCCTGTGCCTCTAATCACTACACCAAACTGAATCTCAAAATAGCCATTGAAGAAAGCATATTGGCTGTTGAGCATCAGAAAAGCAGGAGTATAATTGCCTGTCAGAACTCAAAGATGCTTTTTCAACTGGACTTTTTCCTTCAGGAAGATCTTTCGCTTCTCATCCAAGAAGCTTCTTCAATTCTGACTTGGCAAATATTTATTTAACTTAACATTTACCTTAGTACGTTGTAAAACTTTACTGACAACCTTGTTGGAGGAGAAATTTTGTAATATTCATAATGATTTGACTATGTGAGGTTAAGAAAGAAAAACAATGGTTCATCTACTACTTAAGTGAACAGACTACAAAGTATTTAATCCCAGATTATATGGTTCCTTTTACTGACAACTCAGAAGAGAGGGCAGAGGCAGCACATATTATTTGTCATACTATTATCATCATACTAGTGTTTAATCACAGGTTGCTATATTTCATTTACTGGCCACACATATATGCATAAGCTACTCCAGATGTCAAAGAGGTGTTAACTTTATATTATTTGTCAGAAATAGATTTATAGCTTGTATTAGTTTTTTATTTTTGTATTTATAAATGTTAATTAAAAAACATTACTTAAAAAGGACTATAGTTTCTTTAAATTGATCAGGTGGTTCCAAGGACTTTTGGACCTTGCCAGGCTCAAGAGTGTTTCATTCCAGTCTATAATATAGTTGGCTCCTGGAAACAGAGGATAAAATTCTTCCATCCGAGTTGATCAGTGCTAGTTGAATTTTGTTTTCAACTTGGTAATAGTTGGTCATCTCACCTCAGGGTGGCAGCCCAATTCCAGAAGCACTCACAGAGAGTTTTCTAAACCTTGCTATTATTCTATCACATCTAAGTTGCCTAAGGCACCTCCCCGTTCTGAATAATGCTGTAGCTATCCTGCCTCAGGCCACAGAGACATTAGATGCATTCTCCTAAATATAGGTATCTTTCTATGGCCTGGAAGAACCAATTGTATCATTATTTCATGGTTTTTGAACAGAAGTATCTCAGTAATAGGTGAAATAAGAGAAAAAAAATGTTTCCTGTACAAACTAGATATTTTCCATGCTATGAGCTGCTTAAAAATGTTTTCCCCCCAAATGACCAGCTCTGAGTGTAATTCAGGAGGCCCAAACATATTCACTGTGGTCTGTTGCAACTTCTATTCATTTTAAAATGATACCTGCAAGATCATTTTGTCAAGATTTGTGCTATTGTATGGTATTGTGCCACAAAAATAATTTCACTATTTTCAACTTCTTTATAAATTGCCTATCTGCCATTATTAAGATTATTTTTTTCTTTCATTCCACTGAAATAACATATTTTGGGATTAAACTGTGGCACAGTTTCTTCATATTTGTTCCTGCACATCTATTTTTATCCCAAAGGAATTAGGAGATCTGTACTTGGATTTATATAAAAAACATATATGTAACTTCTAGATTTTAGAGAGAAAGAGATGAAATTGTCAAAAAAAAAAAAAAGAGGTTACAATATTAACAGGAAAGCATAACAACTTGATACCCAGTAGTATTCATTTTTATGTTAATTTCATGGTGAATTTAAATAGATTACATCTATTTGTAATCTCTGTATAGCTTGTGTTGTTACTTAGAACACGTTTTTTGAAATGGTGGTGATATTCTGATAACATCCAGACAGTTTGCCTACCTAGCCAGTAAACATGTTATATTATCTGCCAGGAAAAAGAAGCTTTTTAATCATCCTCTCTGTCTGGTTTTTTTTATTAGGGGCCTAATTAACATATCACAGAAGTTTCTGTATAAGTTACAGTACATTCTCCGCAGCATGGAGTCATATGGAAACACGTTCATGGGAACAAATTTTTTGGTGCTATGACTCTGCATCAAACCTAGCTAGGGCAAATACTTGTAAAGTATTTAGTGAAGATGTAAATTGGTGTAAAGGTGTAAAGGACTAATATATGTAGGCAGGGGTGAAATCCTCCCAGTTCGGACCAGATTGCCTGATCCAGTAGCGATCGTGGTGGGTGGTTAGGAGAACAGGTAGCGATCGCAGTGCAAAGCTCCGCCTACCCGCCCGGTTGTTGTTACTTCCTGGTTTTAACCAGGAAGTAATGTGTTTTGTACCCTCTGCACATGCGCAGAAGGTTTTGCTTTTTTGTTTTTAAAAGTAAAAAAAAGGCTCTGACGATCACAGTTGAGCTGCACGATTGTCAGAGCCTTTTTTTACCTTTTAAAAGCGTTTTTTAACAACCTATTTGCCCAAATAGGTTGTTAAAAATGCTTTTAAAAATAAAAAAAAGATCACGCGCCACAGCTGATCATACACACCCTCTACTTACCCCATGCCTCTTTTTGGTGTGCATTGCGTGCACGCGCACCTCGCATTTGGTACATGGTGCGCTCTGCGCATGTGTACACGCAGTGCATGTTTGGCACAATGCACGCGCAGCCAGCAAACTGGTAGTAAACTGGTTCAGATTTCACCAACACATACTTGTGTTGTGATGTCACACAGAAATATTTAGACAGTAGAATTTGCCTTGTGATGTTGAAAGGTGTGTTTCCTGATATCTTCATCTTGTCCCCCCACCCTGTGAGTGTTTATGATCTAAGAAAAAAATGTGCAGCATTCTGAATAAATGTGAGCTAGACAAAATAATTCTGTTAGATGATATGAATGCATTAGTGAAAACAAGTTGAGACACTACAGAGGAAATAATTGAGGCTTTAGAATGGCAACTGTTTGGTAAACATCTTCTTGGAAAAAGCTCTGTTTCACATATGTAGTTTGAACATAAGACTACTTATATGTACACATGTGGAAGGAATAAATCTACATCTAAATGCAAGTTTAATTTGATTGTTTATGATGACCAGTTGAAAGAATTACTGAAGGATATAATTGGGGTGAAATTCAGCAGGTTCTGACAGGTTATGGAGAACTGGTAGCGGAAATTTTGAGTAGTTCAGAGAACCGGTAAATACCACCTCTGGCTGGCCCCAGAGTGGGACAGGAATGGAGATTTTGCAGTATCCTTCCCCTGCCACGCTCACAAAGCTATGCCCACAAAGCCACACTACACTCACCAAGCCATGCCCACAGAACCAATAGTAAAAAAATTTGAATTTCACCACTGGAATGGTGATAAGAAATACATGTGATTTGTTAGAGGTATGTGAATGTGAAGGCACTTGCACTTTTTGCAGCTGATATCATTTATTTGGCTGAGATCCTGAATAATTTACAATGAATATTAGATAGAGTATAAATCTATCTATGTATCCATATCTACATCAGTAGTGAATGGATTCAGAGAAAAGAAAATGCAAGAAAGTCATACCTGGATAGAATTGATAAGACACTCAAAAAGTGAGAGGTGAAAAATTGAAAAAACAAAAGCAATATATATAAAGGAATACCCTTAACCATGGTCTACGCTTGCTATCAGAGCAGGAGGCCTGAATCCAGGAGAACACATAACTTGCAAGCAGTGTATGGATATGATGGAAGTAAGGATTAAAAAAATATCAAGAGCAGTGGTGGGTTGCTCCCAGTTCGCACCGGTTCTATAGAACCGGTAGTAAAATCAGTGGGAGGCTCCGCCCACTGACCCCAACATCATCAAAACGCTTCTGCGCTTCTGCGTGGCCCCGCTGCGATCCAGTAGTAAAGGTAAGTAGAACCCACCCCTGATCAAGAGGTATAAAATGGTTTGGTTATAAATACTGGATCATTCTGTCAGGTCCAGGACAGTTAAGTTTTACCTATAGAAAAAAAGTTTTTCTGTCTATTTTCCATATAAATGTCAGCTACATATAGTGAAAAATAAGTATCTTTCTATGCATATTCAAAATGTATTTATTTAATTTGTAATAATTATAACTGTTATTAATTGTAATTATTTTAATTATTCATTAAAAAAATAACAAGGGTAACATGAGGTATCTGGTTTTGGTTCCTTTCTCTTTTTTTTCCATTTTTTGGGTTTTGCGACACTTTTCCATCTGTTTATTATAAACATTAATCTGACATCTGCTAGACTCTTATGGGTCAATAAGCAATCATGTATATTTCAGTACTAGCTGACATTTCAGGGCTATTTGCATGTTGAACAGAAACAAATGCTGAATGTAAAATTGTACTGAGGTGATTCTGGAAATAAAATATTATAAAAGCAAAGCAATCTATCTAGGTGTGCTCAATCTTTATAGATGCTTTTTATGTACTAGAAATGAAAATGACTTTTCTTAAGTGCCATTGCCATTAGCAATTTGAAATTGTTGAGGATAAATTTAGTAGAAAAATACCAATATTTCTGTATGGTCCCTGGGCTATTTTTATATTTTAATACATAATTACGTTCTAGTCAAGAATTTTGCTAGATGTTCTTTTTCAATAACTTTCTCATATTAAATTTGAAAGATTAATTTCTTCCATATTAAATCATGCAGGCATTCATTAGCCTTTTCAAAAGAGATTTGTCTATTATATTTATACCTTATCTGTTCCAAGTAGAATAAGGCTGAGTCTTAACTCCTTTTTTCAGTGTAATATTGCAGTAAAATTACAAACCTGTGTATCTATACTCACTTATCTATACACACTTTCCTTGAATTATTCTTGAGACGCTTCACAAAGATTTTATTAAATTTTGACTCACTAGATTGGTATGTTTTTTAAAAGATGCATCAGTGCAAAATCTGAAAAGCCAGAAATTTGCTTGAGTCATAATTTGAAGTAGGAAGATTCATTTTCTTACAATAATTGTTTTTCTAGAAATCAGCCCAAATATGCCTGTACTGTCCCAATAGCAGTTAGAGTACCACAGACGGGGTGGGACAAGCCAATTCTTTCCTCAGTCTTTTATTTTCAAAATAAAGCATACATAACAATAGAAGAGAATATTAGTAGCTCAGGGTTTAACTGTGGAGACCTTGGTGCTCTCTGAGCTTGATTGTTTTCTTGCAGACATTTCATTACCAAACTAGGTAACATCATCAGTGCTAGTAAGGGAATTGAGTTTGCTCTCATTTTATATACTAGTGGTTTGCCCTGTCAGTATTGATGGGAGTTGGGCTTGTTGATTTTTTTGATTGAGCTTTTGTTTACTGTTAACTTGTTTGTCTCAGTTTGTAGTTGATAGTTTCGTGATTGGGGTATTGTTTTGGTCTAATGTTAATCTGGGTGTCGATTGCTGGTCAGGAGGGTTTTTCTTTTCTTTTTTTGGCTTTTTGATTGTCTCTTTTTGAATGGTATGTAGATGCATCCTAGACCAGGCCAAGTCCTAAAAACACTAGAGATTTCTTGGAAGTCTGGCACTCAGACAAATCAGCCATCAATAGACACATAGAGATAAACAACATCTGCATATAAAATGTGAACAAATCCTACTCCCTTACCAGCACTGATGATGTTATCTAGTTTGGTAATAAAATGTCTGAGAGAAAACAACCAATCTCAGAGAGCACCAAGACTCCCACAAAACATGCATATTTTTCCAAGGGATGAAAAAAGTAGAGTAATAGAGACTGTTGTAAAAGTGGATCTATTATGTTATTCTGCATTCTATGTTAATTCCTGGGAAATCAATTGTTACTTAATCATAAATTAACATTCAGTCCAATTTCAAATTATATACCAAACTATGGTTAATCTAACTGAGTACCAGCAAGCAATATTGTAATAAAATTCCTGCTTTTTAAATATAATCTAGGGCAAAACCACCTTAGCCATGATCTCTACTTGCTATCTGAACAAGAGACACAAGTCCATTAAGACATACAACTTGTAAGCCAGCTTTTTCAGGAATTAGAACCCCAACAAGAAACAAAGGTAGGACATTTCTGGAATCATTCAGCCTCTGAATCAACAGCCACTTGAGTCTGAGCCTAGTTTTCCTCATTCAGATGACAGCCTCCATTTCATCTTCCAACAGGCCCTGAGTGGAGGTGCATAATTGCATATTGGTAATACCTTATCTCAGACATATAGATGACTTCTCTTGTTGGTTTCTTGTTGATGTTGAATAGAATGAGGGAAAGGATTGAGTCTTGAAGTACTTTATAATGAAACACCCAGAGGCCCAATCTCTCCCCCATCTGAATCTATCTACAGTATTTAGGTAGGAATAGAATGCAGACCATTACAAACAAACTGTACCAACTTTAGAACAAGAAGACCATTGTTATAAAACTATAACAATGCCTAGAGCTCATGGGAACTGAAATTTATCTGGGAGTCATCCAGTGACCTATTCCTGGCAAACACACCATTTTAGTGCAGGAATGGGAGGCAGAACTCAATACACACATTTATTTTTTTATTTTATTTTATTTTTTGCTTTAATTTATATGCTGCCCTTCTCCGGAGACTCAGGGCGGCTTACAATGCATTAAGCAATAGCCTTCATACTTTTGTATATTTATACAAAGTCAGCTTATTGCCCCCACAATCTGGGTCCTCATTTTACCTACCTTTGAAAGGATGGAAGGCTGAGTCAACTTTGAGCCTGGTGAGATTTGAATTTGCAGTAATTGCAAGCAGCAGATGTTAATAACAGTGCTTTAGTCCACTGTACTACAGGCTCTTTACTTTTTCTTTTTCTTTCTTTTACTTTTTATTTTTCTACTACATGAGTGGACAACTCAAGATCTGCATGTTGGTCTCCCTCGTTCTTTTGTGATTGTGGTACCATAATTTAAATAATTTATCTTTATCACAAGGAAGCTGCATTTATTTTTATATAATTGGGCAGGTCTTGTATTTTAAATTTAGAGGCAACATTCTAAAGCTTCCACAATTGTAGTATACCCCAAGGCTTCCCCTAGCAAGTCCAGCTTGGCTTGCAACAAAATGTGTCACCTACCTTTCATCATGATTCATCACCCCTTTCACCAGAGAAAGGTTGCTTTAAAGGGAAAACAGAATGAAACGAAATAAAACCTGAAACTACCAGGAAAGTGAAGGAAAAAAATAGGTATAACCAAGAATTTGCATAATTGTTCATCCAATATCCATTAAGCATATAGGATTAAGTTTCTATAGAATAGAGGCAAGGAGCTTCTTTACTCTGTGAGTGATTCTAGTTTGGAGATTTTGTAAGTCTAGTTTTTTTTTTTTTTAAGCCATACAATTGAGGTTTATTCATTCATTCATTCGTTCATTCATTCAACTTGTATGCCTTTCTCCAAAGACTCAAGGAGGCTTACAATGCATTTAAAAACCATATATAAAACATTAAAAGTTAAACCGTTAAAAACAGTTAAAACCCATTCATACCATTCATGGCCGAATCTCGCCAGATCGCAACAGCGAGATCAACGGCCCCAGGCCTGCCAGAAGAGCCATGTCTTCACTGCTTTTCGGAAGGCCAATAGGGTGGGGATGGTCCGGACCTCAGGAGGTAACTGGTTCCAGAGAGCTGGGGCAGCCATAGAGAAGGCCCTCCCCCACGGGCCTGCCAGCCGGCATTGTTTAGCTGACGGGACCCTGAGGTGACCAACTCTGTGGGATCTTACCAGTCGCTGGGAGCTATGCGGTAGAAGGCGGTCTCAAAGATACCCTGGCCCTGAGCCATGTAGGGCTTTAAAGGTTTGCAGATACTTTTACAATATGTTTTTATTTTTGTAATAACCTGATCTGTTGAATACAATTTAGTGAGATCAGACAGTTTTTGCTATTGTTGATTTCACTAAAGTACATCTAGTGAATCAGTGCTCTTAATATAGTGGATCGGATCTTAGGGCCATTTGGTAAAACATGTGCTCAGTAGCAAATGGAACAAGCCCTTCTTGTTCCATTGAGAATTGGCAAGTAGAAATTTTTTTAGAAGAACTATAATGCCTATATCTTTTTCTGTTACAGACACTAGCTAAGTTATCTCTTTGACCAGAAATCTTACATTCACCTGGCTTTCAGTGCTGCTGGGAGGGGTTGCTAGAAGCCATTACATTGCTGATTCAGGTTTATATTCCAAATAATACTTTATTTGGGTTTCAAAAAAAGATGAAGCTCCAAGTTTGTTTTCTCATATTTTACTAAATTTTAAAAGCACTTTCTTTTCTTATTTCTCCCTAGGTGTGCATTTTCCCCACCATGCCTATTTGAATGTAACTTTTCACAATAACTTTAAACAAATGATTCTAATTCATTGAAAGTCATTTTCTCAAATTTGCATTTTGTTCTTGTAGCTTTTGCAGATGTATAGTATTTTCCAATGCAACATTCTCAATATACAAATTTTGTTTATAATTGTTGAGCTGAATGTTGGTGGACATTGCATTTTATACCTGTTTATGTCATATGAATTCTATTTTGTCATATGAAAATAATTTCCTTTGGGGAAAAAAATGGATTACTTTGACATATCATGATATTACTTTATCTTAATATCCTTTATGGAACAATAATTATGTCACAAAATAACATATCAATCTGGTTTTAGAGTAACTCTGAATGTAATTCAGGTTTCTAATAAATGTATTTCAACATTCTTATTTTGTATTTACATCCCAATATTGCAGAATACCAAGTTATCTTCTTCAATTTTGGGATCTCCTGATGTGTCAGGTTTAATAATTCCAAGAATTTCCTGCCATTATAGCTGACATAATGTAGCATTCATCGTTCTATATGAGTTAACCCATTCCTCACACATTTAGCCTTCTCTTTTGGTAAAGCATAGAACCAGTCCAAAAGCAAGCATAGGGTTTGTAGGAGTCTTATTCTATTAAAAGATGCTGGAACCTTTCTTAGTTTACTATTCCAACAGCTTTAAGTAGAACCCAGAAGGGCAATCGTACATATGTAAGCACTAAATATAAAAATCCAAATTGTTCTAGGACTGCCTTCTACCATATCAGTCTAACGTTACTTCAGAAATATAAGGACTTTTAAAACTAAGAGATTTTCTTTTCAAGGAGATAGTCATTCATTTCATCTCTGAAATGTTGAAATCACTTCATATTTACACAAACACAAATCTATACATTTTTACTGGATGAGTAGATTTTATTTTATTTTTTTAGATATCCCCTAGGACAGTGTTTCTCAACCTTGGTAGCTTGAAGATGGGCGGACTTTAACTCCCAGAATCCCCCAGCCAGCACGCTGGCTGGGGGATTCTGGGAGCTGAAGTCCGCCCATCTTCAAGCTTCCAAGGTTGAGAAACACTGCCCTAGGAGATATTGAAAGAATCATACTGATGTAGGAACACATAACAGGGATCTACATTTCTTTTGGTTTAGAATTTAGGATAGGGAGCTGTATAGGTCCTAGCATTATGCAAAGGAAGTCTGTCACTTCAAACAGCAGATTGGGTGGCATAAATCAACAGCTAATGTTATGATTTCATATGTTTTTAGATTACTGCTACCCATGGGCAGAAGTGCTAATGGGCCCCCTATCACTGTTCTTCAGGTGCCAAATAACATGGCTTGCTTTGGATGTTGTTCATGTTGATTTGGTGGGTGAACATAAATCCTTTTATAGCTCTATCTCAGGCGGGAAAATATCTTCAAACAGCCACATAGCTAAAAATTTAAAATTTAAATTATAAAAACTTAAAACCTAAAGTCAATTTATAAGGAGAAATGAAAGGCATCAAGAGTTACTAATGTCATACATATCCATTCATTATTAATTTTTTTCTATTTATTTGATTTTTATCATTCATTCATTCATTCATTCATTCATTCATTCTATTTATTTATTTATTTATTTATTTATTTATTTATTTATTTATTTATTTATTTATTTATTTATTTATTTATTTATTTATTTATTTATTTATTTATTGGTTCGATTTATATGCCACCCTTCTCCAGAGACTCAGGGCGGCTTACAATGCGTTAAGCAATAGCCTTCATACTTTTGTATATACCTGCTTAGTAGGGCTTTTGGCCCCCCCAAGCGGTGTTCTTTTTTATACAAAGTCAGCTTATTGCCCGCACAATCCGGGTCCTCATTTTACGTACCTCGGAAGGATGGAAGGCTGAGTCAACCTAAGTTTATAAGTAACTTTGTGCAGCAAACATACATAATACTCCTTCCTCTTCCTGTTTTCCCCACAACAACCCTATGAGGTGAGTTGGACTAAGAATGAGTGACTGGTCCAAAGTCACCTAGCTGGCATTCATTCCTAAAGCGGGACTAGAAATCATAATCTCCCGCTTTCTAGGCCAGCACCTGAAACACTACACAAAACTGGCTCTCCTGTACTTAGAGATGCCTCCAAAGTGCCCTCAGTTTTTAAATAAAGACAAAAACTTTTTCCTGTTAGATGGATTAAGCAAACAGTCAGTGGAGCTAGAGACAAAAGTTGATTGGGTCACTTTGTTCTTGCTCTTTCTTGTACCCTCTTGTACTGTCTGTTTTCTACTCGGACAGCAGACAGCTCAAGAAAAATTACATTGCTTCTGATAGAAGTCTTCTGAAGATAGGCTAAAGGACACATGTCGTTCTCCCCTATTTTTCATGCTCTTTCACTATCCTCCATTAGCTCCGAATTACCACCTGTTGTGTGTCTTTATTCTTTCAATTTTGATTCAAAACACTGGAGATTGCCATTTTTTCTATCTTTCTACAAGGTGTTATCCAAAACAGCAATGCATACAATTGTTTTTTTAAAACCCAGCTCCCTAAATATATCATAGGTTAATGCTTTTAGAGAACATCTAGCAAATGGAAACAAATGTGCTTGAAACCAGAGTCATACATGACATCTTTCCTTGTTTGTGTGGCAAAGGGAAAAAATATATCATGGTCAACTGATCATGGTTTCAAATGCAAATCTTAGCAGATCCATAATTTGGTTTACATAGTGCTTTAGGAAAGGTGATTAATCGTCATTGAATGCCAATGTGCACTCTGGGGATTCAGTATGAACAACAAATGAGGTAATGTTTTGCAAGAATCTGGGAGGCTATGGTTGCTTGAGAAAAACACTGAATTTCAACAGTGCATGATGCTAAATTGTTATTTAACAGCATACTCTTCAAAATCTCTCTTTAAGTATCCGTTCCAATCAGTATCCGTTCCAATTGGGCTGCTCTGAAAGAAGATTTTTGTGGACTCTCAAGTTTATTGTATGTTTGCTGAAGCAAGTTCCATAGCTGCAGAATAACTGCATTCCCTGCCTTTCTGTTTGCTACATATATTCTTCTTGATAGGTTTTGGCCACTCTTTTAGAGCTCCCTTAGTAAGACTTACTTTCACATATTAGTCTGTGTTATTTGTCTTACAGCATTAAGCAGCATTATTTTTCAGAATTCAGAGTAAAACATAGACCTTTAATAAGATTATGTAAAATGGAATAAATGAAACAGATTAAATAAAAAGAATAAAGAATGCAAATCATATTTCTACCAGACTTCTTTAGTTGATATTCATCATATGCATTAGTTAAATAAGGAGGGGCATTTCTTCCCCTATCTGGAGACATTCTCTTTCTCCATGTTCCATTCAGACCATGGATTCCTATCTTGTGTATAGGTTTCCTCATGAGGACAGTAAGATATTCTGAGATTCCCATTCTCCTAAGTACATGCCAGAGATTGACATGGTCAACACAGTTGAAGGTCTTTTACTAATCCATAAAGTGCATATTGACTTTTTTTATATTCTTTGGCTTTCTTAGTTATCCAGCATGCATCAACAATTTTGTCTTTTGTTCCTCAATTTTTTCTTAGAGGTCATCTTGTCTAAAACCCTGCTCATTTTTATAGCATCTTTGCCAAATGATTACTCAATCACTTTCTGAAGACTTCCAGTGAAGGAGAACCCATAACTTTTATACCCAAACCTGGTGGAATATCTGATCACTATTTGATGACTATCATATTTGATGATGCTGATTCCTTGATTGAATGATTATTTATTTATTTATTTATTTATTTATTTATTTATTTATTTAAAAACCATTAAAATCTCCTCTAAAACCCCTTCAGTCCAAGCCGGCCAGACGAAATAGCCATGTTTTAAGGCCACGGCGGAAAGATCGATTATTGCACTTCCTCACTTGAAACTAACCTTAATTTAAACATGTTGAATAATCAATACTGTATTATGTGCTCAAATAAAAGAGGTCAGCAACACAAAAAGGTTTTGGGATTTCAGTTACATAAACATTGTCATTCCTCTTTCAGCCACATTTTTAATAAATCCCAAAGCTTACGGAAGTACAGTCATCACAGTCATTTCTGATTGATTCACTTATATATTCTGTAGCCACGTATAAGTTGAAGAGCTAGAAAAGAGGGAATAGTTTAGGCCCACTTGTGATCTCAGCTGCAAATAAAACCCTCATGGATCTTTCATTTCTGTATGAGACTCAAAGTCTTTAATGTTTTAATTACATAGAACTACCAGGCCACCAAATGATTTATTCATTAACAATGAATGAGAAAACAGCATAGGGATGCTCTCATGCAAATGAAAGTATATGTAATCAGTTATTTAAGTAATTCATCTTTGTCCTAATTTCAAATGTTTAATTCCCCCCAAATGATGTTATTTTCAAAAGGAAGGATCCCTTTTAGATAAGCAAGTATACTGTAGCTTGGCTGCTTAAAGATGGCACCTTTCACAATTTCAGTGCAACCTAAAATTGCATAGTTTTCTGGTATAAAGATCTACTTAGTTTGCTTAGGTAAAATCACCACAACCTAGCATCTTCCGGTTATGCAGGTGCTGCAACTCCCATTAATGTGATCTTTCTGTCTGACTGTCTATCATCTATCTATCATGGCACCCATCTCACTATTCAAAGCGACTCTGCACTATGACTTTAAACACCAGAGAATTTATCTATATTGTATAAAGGAACTTCAAATGTATGTTGAAAATGTGGACAACATAAAGGGACATTTTATCATGCATGTAACAAAAGCTTAAAAAATGATCTAAATACCTACTTTGATATAAAGGATTTTAAAGATTAACATTCAATTGAAACCAGAATTTTTCCTTTTAGGATTAATGGATACACAGTTAAAAAAAAAAAGACATGGAAGATTATTTCAGTATATGATCACAACAGCAATATTAATCTATGCACAAAGATGGAAAGATTTGATACTACCCACTATGGAGGAATAGTTGGTGAAGTTTACAGATTTATCCAACAACAGATAAATTAACCTCTCTGATTAGAGAAAAGATATTAACATTTCTTGATAATTGGAAACCTCTTAATGAATGTTTTGTGTGATTTTATATGTTATATATATAATACCTGATTTACAGGTTTGGTAGTTCAACAATCTAGATTATCCAAAGAATAATATAATATAACTTTAGAGACAAAGATCAAAATATATTTGGACTTATAATTGCTATAAAAACATTGGAAGCTACTTCTTTATACTGTTTTTCTTTATTTTTCTTTAACCTTTTTCCTTTTCTTGCACTTATTGCTTTTTCTTTTATTTCTTTTTTTCTTTTCTTATTGTCTATTAGTTTGTTAGCTTTTATCTTCTTATTTAAAACCTTTAAATAAAAATTATATTAAAAATAAGACAGCTTTGAACATAGAAGTTCATTCAGTGTTCATGTTTTTTTTAATTTCAGACAGAAACCCCTTGGTTAAAAGAGTTACTGGCAAGCTATTATTATTATTATTATTATTATTATTATTATTATTATTATTATTATTATTATTATTATTATTATTATTATTATTTATTGAATTTATATACCGCCCTACTCCCGAAGGACTCAGGGCGGTGAACAGCCAAAACATAAAATACATATAATACAAATGTTAAAAAACCACTAAAATACAATTTAAATGATTTGGCCCAGAAAACAAAATTTAAAAACCCCAATTTTATAAGATAAATTTAAAATTTAAAAAATTTAAAAACAGTTTAAAAAAGAGGTTAGGCCAGGCCGGCCTGCTGGAATAGGAATGTTTTGAGGGCATGGCGGAAAGCGCGCAGATCAGTGATCCTCCGTATCTCTGGGGGGAACTCGTTCCAGATGGCAGGTGCTCCCACAGAGAAGGCTCTCCCCCTGGGGACCGCCAGTCGACACTGCTTGACCGACACCCTAAAAAGCCCCTCTCTATGGGAGCGTACTGGTCAGTGAGAGGCTACTGGTGGCAGAAGGCGGTCTCGTAGATACCCCGATCCTAGGCCATGGAGCGCTCTAAAGGTGGTAACCAAAACCTTGAAGTGCACCCGGAAGACCACCGGGAGCCAATGCAGCTCGCAAAGGAGGGGGGGTCACATGGGAGCGCCACATCGCTCCCATAACCACCAGCTGGAGCCTCCGGGTGCTCCTCAAGGGGAGCCCCATATAGAGAGCATTGCAATAGTCCAGGCGGGAAGTGACGAGGGCATGAGTGACCGTATTTAGCGAGTCCCGATCCAGAAAGGGACGCAACTGGCGAATCAGGTGAACCTGATAAAATGCCCTCCCGGCCACAGCTGTCAGATGCCCTTCTAAAGACAGCTGTGAGTCCAGGAGGACACCCAAGTTGCGGACCCTCTCTGTGGAGGCCAACAACTCCCCCCCAATAGTCATTGATGGCACCAACTGACTATATTGGGATGTCGGAAACCACAGCCACTAGGTCTTGGATGGGTTGAGCCTGAGTCTGTTTCTCCCCATCCAGATCCATACAGCCTCCAGGCACCGGGACATCACTTTAAGGGCATCATTGGGGTGGTCCGGGGTGGAGATGTACAGCTGAGTGTCATCAGCATACTGGTGGTACTTCACCCCGAAACCATGGATGATCTCACCCAGCGGCTTCACATAAATGTTGAACAGAAGGGGCGAGAGGACCGACCCTTGTGGCACCCCACATACAAGGGGCCTTGGGGTCGACCTCTACCCCCCTGCCAACACAGACTGTGACCAGTCGGAGAGAAAGGAGGAGAACCACCGCAACATGGTGCCCCTCACCTCTAACTCTTCCAGCCGGTGCAGCATGATACCATGGTCGATGGTATCAAAAGCGACTGAGTGCAGCATGATACCATGGTCGATGGTATCAAAAGCCACTGAGAGGTCTAATAGGACCAGGACAGAGGAACAACCCCTGTCCCGAGCCCTCCAGAGATCTTCAACCAATGCGACCAATGCCATTTCTGTGCTGTACCCAGGCCTGAAGCCCGACTGGAATGGATCCAGATAAGCCGATTCATCCAGGTACTGAGGGAGCTGTCGTGCTACCAGCATCCAGGCACTGAGGGAGCTGTCATGGAGACTGGACGGTAATTAGCCAACACTGCCGGGTTCAGGGAAGGCTTCTTGAGGAGAGGTCTCACCACCACCTCTTTCAAGGCGGCGGGAAAGACACCCTCACTCAAAGAAGCATTTATAATCCCCTGGAGCCAGCCTCGTGTAACCTCCCAAGAGGCCAGCACCAACCAGGAGGGACACGGGTCCAATAAACATGTGGTAGCATTCAGTCTACTCAGTATCCTGTCCACGTCTTCGGGAGTCACAGAATCAAACTCTTCCCAGCTAATATTCTCAAGACCTGCCCCCGTCCTCCCCCCAGATCTACCCCGTTGGAGTCCAGGTGTTCCCGAATCTGAGCGATTTTATCATACAGATACTGTACAAAATCCTCGGCTCTACCCTCCAAGGGGTCCTTCCGTGCTTCCTGAAGGAGCAGGGAGCGGGTGACCCTAAACAGGGCGGCTGGGCGATTATCTGATGACGCAATAAGAGTGGAAAAATAGTTACATTTTGCTGCTTTTATCGTCACTAGGTAAGTCTTAATATGAGACCTTACCAGTGTTCGGTCAGATTCAGACCAGCTGGCCCTCCAACCGCTCTCCAGGTGACTTTTCCAGCGCTTCATCTCCCTCAGCTCCTCGGTGAACCAAGGAGCCAAGCGAGATCGGCGCCGAGTCAGAGGCTGCAAAGGCACGACCCGATCCAAAGCTCCAGTGGCCGCCCTATCCCAGGCGGCCACCAGGTCTTCAGTCGAGCCGTGAGCCAGAGCCTCAGGAAACAGCCCAAGCTCCGTCTGGAACCGATCCGGGTCCATCAGGTGCCTGGGGCAGAACCACCTCGTTGTTTCCGCCTCCCTGCGGCGGAGTGTAGTGGTTCGAAGGTCAAAGCGAAGGAGGGAATGATCCGACCATGACAAGGGTTCAGTCACTATATCCCCAATATCGAGATCATTCAGCCACTGCCAAGAGACAAAAACCAAGTCCAGAGTGTTTCTCCCCGTATGAGTAGGGCCATGCACTAAATGGGTCAGGTCCATAGCCATCATGGAAGCCATGAACTCCCACACTGCCTCAGACGCTTCACCGATGGATGGCAGTTAAAATCCTCCATGACCATAAGCCTCGGGGTATCAACCGCCACCCTGGCTATAACGTTGAGCAGTTTGGGCAGGGCCACTGCCACATGGCAGGGAGCCAGGTACATGATCAGCAAGCCCACCTGAACCCCATGACCCCACTTCACCAGGAGGGACTCACATCTGGCAATCTGAGGAACAGTGGCCTCCTTCGGACCAAGACCTTTTTTTATAACAACCGCCACCCCCCCGCCCCTACCCTGTGACCTTGGTTGAAATGTGTGGAAACCAGGAGGGCACATTTCAATGAGGGGGACCCCCCCTCTTGGCCCAACCAAGTCTCCGTGATACCTGCCAGATCCGCTCCCCCCTCCTGAACAAGATCATAAATGAGGGGGGCTTTATTTACTACAGATCTGGCATTGCATAACATCAGCCGAAGGTCCGGGCCCTGAGAGTCTGAACTACCTGAGGGACGAGAGGAGCCTTGGGGGCTGGAGCGCACCATCACTTGAAAACAGTGGGCGCGCACTCCCACAACCAGGTTTGGCCCCCTGCTCCCGCCATATCTGCCCCTCCCACTCACAGTACTGATGTACTGGCTCTCATCGTTGCAAGCTCTAACCCCCTCCTTAACCCGGAGCCCTGTGCCTCCCAGCTTTAAGTCAAATTGGCAAGGAAATTGTTAAAAGAAGTAATGAAATTGAGAAACATCTCCTAAAATAATGCAGAGAGCAGTCTTGATGTACTGTATGTCAGATCCTTTGTTTTCAAAGCTCAATTCTTTTTTCTGTCCCAAAAAAGCTAACTAATACAGTGCAGAACAGTGGATAGTTAAATGGGTTGTTTGTTAAGGATTCTCAGATGTTCTCTCTTAACATGAAAGCAAAAATGGTAGGCTATTTAAACAATACAGAAGATAATATATGTCTGTGAGGGGGCGGATATGTATCTGTCTCTGAAAAGAGAACATTTTAACAGACTTCAGTTTCTTAAAAGGCATGATAATTAGCAATCTATTACTATATGCAATACAATATTGAATCTAGAAAATTATCATTTCTTGCAATCTCTAATCCCCATTATGGCATACAGTATGAAATTGCAGGCCATTGAAAACATGCCCATATTTAATTATATTAAAGACTCACAACTCTATGCAGAATGGCTTCCACTTATTTGTAATAATTTTATTGAACTTTATAATCAGAAAAGTAAAGACTAATACAAACTAAAAACATGAAAGAGTAAAAAGAAACAATGGAAAGTGCAGAAAAGAAAAAATAGAAAGAAAAAATAGGAAAAAAAGAAAAAATAAGACTATAGTAAAGAAAAGAAAAAAATTAAAAAATTATTTCACCAGAATAAATTTTATTTATTTATCATCTCTTAAAATACAATGTGCTTTTTTCATCCCATATTCTCTTATCTGTAAACAAGTCTTTAAAGCCTCATCATTTAGAACTCATCAACCAGAGCCCATTAAGGGTTACCAGAGATAACAAAATATATATTCTAATCTTGATTAAATAAACCAACTTTATATTACTTCCTTTACTTTTAACAACCTTTATCTTTAATCCCTTCAAATAATGTCCTTGATCTAGAACATTACTTCTTTTCATTTTTTTTGTCTCTCCTCATAAAATCCTTCAAAACTTTAACAAATCACCTTTTGTAAATCCAATATAGAAAAAGTATTCAGGTCAACTCTTTGGATATAATCTGTGTATCCCTTTTTATTATTAAGACATCAGCTGGTTTTATTTACGTATCTATTTTTCCATATAATTCTTGTTTAAACCTACTTTCAAGTTTCAGTCTTCTCTGATAAAACATGTTCCTCTCTCATAATATCTTTTAAACACAATCTATTTATAATAGCAGACACTCTTAAAATTCTCTTCTGCATCCATTGTTCACAAATATCCTTCAACATCCAATGTTGAAGTATTTTGTATTCTATATTATTAAATCACATTTTGGTATTCTTCTCCTTTAATTGTAATATTTATTTGCTCTTAGTTCCTTCTAGTATCCAACCTTCAAAGTTCCATCCTAACATGTTTTTTTAACAAAACAAGACAACAGCATTTTTCCTATGGGGCAGATTCTTATAATTAATTCAAAACCTTATTTCAAATCCATCTGGACTCTTAGTCTACTTTCCAAAATCAACATACTAATCACCCTTTTGCTATTTATTTCAAAACAAAACTTGTTTTTTTTCCTTCTTAAACTTATATTTAAAACTTCTTTCATTAAAAATTGAGGGAAACTCTCACCCTCTGTTATAAAAAAATGTGTCACTCTAAAGGTTCTTAATAATAGAAAAGCACTTCTGAAAATGATTAAGAAATCAGGCTCTGCAAACTTTGCGTCTATATAGACTACATTACATCTGTGAGTTTGATTGAAATCCTTCAAGTATTAGCTGATCAACTTAAAAGTCAATCACAAAAAATCTCAGTTCCTCCAGGCTATTTCTAAGGAGCAGCTATCCAAAGTACAATGGGTGATCTCATGATCTCTCCTTTTTCCAGAGAGACAGAATTCACCATCTGGACATTGATTGCCACTGCAATGCTATCCCCACTCTTTCAGGGATGTCTAGTTTGCTATGAATCGTATGGAAGTAGACTATAAGTTTTCAGAAAGCTTCCACTTGACCTAGTATTTATTTTACTAGTTCTCAGTGTGGTACTACAATATATACTGTGACTGGCCAATTTGTTCAGTTTTCTTTTGAGATAATTTAATATTAGATGTTTGGCTGTAAACATTGAAACAATATCTGAAATCAACTTATTTTTTCATTTTTCACACCTTACACACACAGAGAATTGTAATGTTTTTCTGTCTGGTCCTTGCTCCTTAAAAAAGGTATTCCCTTATCCGTCTTGTCCCATTGGTCCCGACATTCCTTTAATTCCCTAGATCTTAATTATAAATATTCCCAAAATGTTCTTTGTTTCTTTGCTTGCTTATTCGCCGTAAGAATAAAAACCTGTAGAAGATTTGAGACTGCAGGATAGCAAAACTATTAAACAAAAAAAATGGAACTGGGGGGGGGATGATTTAGAGCCATTTATGCGAGTTGACAGATTTTGTGCATATCTGAATGTTTTCCAACTTTAATTAGATAACCAAGATCTGCAATAATCTCTTAAATCACTAATTCAAAGACATAGAGGGATGTGATTCAGATAGATACTATTTTTCCAGTGTAAACACAAGCTCCTTACTGGAGACACCTAAAAATTGTGCAGTTTTTTTGATCTGCACTGCTGAGACTAATTCTCAGGTCAAATGGGTTACCCAACCAATTTTACATTTTTCCTCAATTTGTGATGCAATTCTTGGCCTAAAATATGTAGTTATGTTAATTTAGGATACAATAATATACAGAGGTGTAGTTCGATTAAAAATGATTTACAAATGAATGCCCTGGGAAAAAAGAAAGCTGGATAGTTGGATGTGTGGGTAAGAAGGTAAGTACCAGTAGATAGAGTGAAAATGTGAAAAGAGAATTCCATCACTGTGTTTCCAAAATGTATCTTTTCAATTTTCCAGTTTCCAGTCAATTTTCCAAAGACATGTCTGCTTTTTGCCTTATTCTCAGGATGACTTGAGAATCCCTGTCAATTTTCTCTGTTATGTTTGTTTGCTTGTTTTAGTGTGTGTTCTTGATGAAGATAGAGAAAATACCTCTGATGGAATTATTTTCTTCTGCAGATTTTTATATTATTCTGCTGTTTTCAAGGCTTCCCATTCTTTACATGAAAAAGAACTGTCTCATGGGATGATTTCTGTCCTAAAATCTTCCCTTGGGATTTAATTGAAACTACATAACCCATACTCCATTGGGCTAATGTTTCAGATATATCTCCTTACATAAACTGAAAACAGAATGACCAAGAGTGGGCAAAAAAAGTCATAATATTAGAAGCAACTTCTGACTTCCTGCCAGCTTCCCCATTGAGTTTCCTTGTGATCAAGAGAATCCGAAATCCCTTCCCTTCCCTCAGATAAGTGGCAGCTACCACGTGGGGAAAAGAGTGAGAGATTGCAAGGCAGGCAGAGAAAGTGTTACAGAATGTTGAAAATGAAGACTATGTGACCACAACAGCAGTGCCAGCGGTGGGTAGTAGCACTGAAGCAGCCATAACTTCCCCGGGTTTCATTCCCTCAAGAGTCAAATTTTGGACACATTTTGAAAGTTAACCTATTTGAGGTTTCTTGCTTCAAAAACTGTTGACCTATGGTGCACCATGTTGCCTAAGTAAAGGTCATGATGAGAGTTTTAGTAATTTATAGATGTAAGAAGCCAGGGAGATTGCAAATCACGAAGAGGAAATTAAACAATGAAAGACAAGATACCTATCTGTACCCTTGCCTATCTCAAAGCTAAATGAATGCAATATCATGCCTCACCCATCAGAATTTCACCAAAATTCTTTTCCTCCTGAAAAGTAAATTATCCTCCACTAAGTTCAGTTGATATAGAAAGTCTATACTTTCTGAGATGCAAAAAAAATCAGATAAATCACTTCAGAATTCGTTCCACTTTCAACATAAGCTGCACAATTAATTGGGGGGGGAAAACCCGGAAATCTTCTAGTGGGAAAATAGTTTTTTAAAAAAGTACAATACGGTTGCATAAAGACACACACCTTTAAATTAATACTTTTTTGAAGCACCTTTTAACTTTATGATAGTATTCAGTCTATTGGAGTAGGAGCTTATCAGCATGGAACATTTTGCCTTAGGAACTTGTTAAAGTGCTCCAAATCTGTTACATTGTGAGAACATCACCTGTGCACAGCTCTCTTCAGCTCACCCCCCAGATTTTCAATTGGATTAATGACTGGACTCTGGCTGGGTTGTTCCAAAACTTTCCTCTTTTTCTGGTGGAGCCATTCTTTTGCTGATTTGGAGATATGCTTTGAATTGGTTGTGTTGAAAGGTGAATACACTACCTCTTCACCTCCAGCATTTAGTAGAGGCTTGAAGGTTTCATGCCAAAATTGACTGATATTTCAAGTTTCTTCCAGCTTGACTAAAGCCTCAGTTGCAGCTGAAGAAAAACAGATCCAAACCATAATGCTATCACACAGTGTTAAACTGTAGGTATGGTGTACTTTTGGTGATGCTCAGTGTTTTTGTGCCAAACACACTTTTGGAATTATGGCCAAAAGTTTCGATGTTAGTCTCATCAGACCATAACACATTTTCCTACATCCTTTTGTCAGATTTGGTGTAGGTTTTGACAAAATATAGTTGGGCTTGGGCAGTGGTGGGCTGGAACCAGTTTAACAAGTGGTTTTGCTTATGCGCAACATTGAAAATACAGCAATTTGAAGCTCAGCTGCTTACTTTCTAAGGCAGCCCCGGTAAGTAGAACAATGGAGGTGCAGAAATCAGCTGTGCTGCACAAATCAGCTGAGCCAGAAAGAAGGAAATATTGGACAGGATAGGGGGGGAGGGGGGGCAGGACCAGTTGATTGTCGGAACTACCGGTTCGTCCGAACCAGTCCAGACCAGCAGCAGCCCATCACTGGGCTTGGATGTTTTTGTTTGTGTCCATCTTGCCACCCTACCCCACAACCCAGAAATACAAAGAATACAGGAGATTGGTGTTATATGTAGTACATAGCCAGAAATTCCTGCAACTCTTTTAATGTTGCTTTAGGTCTTTTGGCACCCTCTCAGACAAATTATCTTCTTGTTTTTTCATCAACTTTGGGGGAACATCCATTTCTTGGTAATGTCACTGTTATGCCATATTTTCTCCACTTCTTCATGACTATCTTCAGTGTGTTCCATAGTTTATCCTGACTGATATTTTCCAACAATAAGATCCCTTTCACCGTTTGTGAGACCATGGATTTTGCTGTAACAGGAATTCCAATAAATGTCAGAAAAATCCTAGTATAACAGCTGAATGTAATGTGGGCTTGATCAGAGTCATTTTAATTGATGGTGGGTATGTTCTGACACTAAGTGACGTGATGGCTCAGTGGCTAAGATACTGAGCTTGTCAATCGAAAGCACTTCAGCAGTTCGAATCCCTAGTGCCGCATAACAGGGTGAGCTCCCATTACTTGTTCCAGCTTCTGCCAATCTAGCAGTTTGAAAGCATGTAAAAATGCAAGTAGAAAAATAGGGACCACCTTTGGTGGGAAGGTAACACCGTTCTCTGTGCCTTTGGCATTTAGTCATGCCAGCCACATGACCATGGAGACGTTTTCGGACAGCGCTGGCTCTTCGGCTTTGAAATGGAGATGAGCACCACCCCCTAGTCAGGAACAACTAGCACATATGTGCGAGGGGAACCTTTATCTTTTATGTTCTGACCCTACTTAACATCAGTTGTCAGTTTGAATGTGATTGGTTAATTCTGAACTCAGACACATCCCTGCTTATAAGAGGTTGTGAACTCTTATGCAGCCACATTATTCTAGATTTTGTTGTTGTTGTTGTTATTTTCTCCCTTTAATATTTCACTTTGTTTTTTAATTGAATTTTACATATTTTAAATTATGCTAAAGGTGAACAGAATTCTGATTATTATTATTTTTTTACATCTCCAAAACTTGGCATTTTAATATGGGTGCGTAGGCTTTCTATATCCACTGTATTTCAAAACAAGGAAAGAGCAAAATGGAAAGAAGGAAGGAGAGGACATCTAAATTGTCCCTGCCTCCATCATTCTTGAGATTATTCTAAACAAAGAAATAAAAATCCGATTATGAGGCTCCATTGCCATGTCTAATTTTCTTAATTCCTTTGGGCCCAGCATTAGCCAACAAATATAGAGAAAAACAAGCACCATCAAGGCAGAACTCTAGATTTCTGAATAAAAGGAGAGTCCCTCTCCCACACCAGTTAAATAACCAAAGTAACTGCTAATTTGTGGTTTAACAAATGTGTACAGTGTAAAATGAATATGAATAATCTGTCAAGTGTGTTTGCTTGAAAAATGGGGAGTATAAAAAGATAATGAAACCTCTACACTTATCTTCCATTCCTAGATGCTAATTCATCATGTTAAATTAGCTTGGATATTGCCACAAGATGTTGCACATTATTCTTGCAAGTTCAGATAACTGATATTTTAAAATGTAATCTGTGCTAAGCATTCCGTGCAATTTGAAGGCTTGTTCTTTTAAATAAAAACTAACATATTCAAAAGGCGGCATTGAGAAAGCATTTCTTCTGCCTTTGGGCTTAGATGTAAACCTGAATATGACAAGAAAGAGGAGCTAGCTAGTTATTAAAGCTATTAATCCATGAACATTGTCTGGTTGCTCTTATAATTTACAGAGCATTTCAGCCATTTTGAAGGTTTTCCCCAGGTTGACTGCACTGTAGAGTATATCGACTCGAACCAAGAAAACAGGGGTTTATTTTTCACATCTTCCTACTTTTTCTACTGGGTTTTTTTTTTATGTTAACTGGTTGCAAGAGATGTAAGAAAAAAACAGACTTCTCTTATCAACTTCGGTCACCTCCTCATCATGACTGTGTGCCTTCAGGTTCTAGGTTTTTTCCAATTCTGTTACCTTTGAGATCTGCACTAAAAATGGAAGAAACAGCTTAAATCTAAATATTTTATATTCAGAAATCAAACAAAATGATCTGCTAGAATACTGAGGAAGCAAATATGATTAAGATTAGAAATTTTGCAGAGCATTCTTCCAGAAACGCTTTCTCGTAATGCCACTGTATTTTGCCTGAGGAATTACTTAGATTTCTTTTGTCTTTATGGAAAACCTAATGCTATAAATTAAAGGCCTATATGGAAGCCTTATCCGATATAACACATGCACAAACTGAAAAATGCATTCATCTTATCCAAATCCAGTACTTTTGATTTCCCTTAAGAATCATCTACTGTTTCTTGCCTAAGAAGAACTTCCAAATTCACTGTGGATGATTCACTTGAAATACATTATCAGTAGCAGCCATGAAGTGCTACTAAAATTTTACCTCAAGCTACTCTGGGTAATTTCTGTTCCTTCCAAATTTAATAGGGAGAAAATCTATGTAGTCATTAAGAATCAGTACCAACTTGATAGCACAAAATCAATCTATTAGAAAACTTACTAATGAAGAACAGAATAGAAAGAAGCATATAATACATAAAATGTTGTTTGGCTTTTAGGAATATGATTTAGGGCTACTAAGGCTCTTAATAATATTTCTCTTCTCTTCTTTATTGAAGGCTCAATTAATTTGCATGGCAGGAACAAGATGATAATCTTTTCCAGGCAACTTGGAAGAGCCAGTTTTTATTTCCCATAATGCTCCCTATATTACAAGACATTGTGGAAAATTTAAAATGGCAGTCCATAAACTATCATTAAATAATAATAGATTATTTAATTAGATTTATTAATCAACTTTGGAGATTGGTAACTTATGATGTTAAAATATTGGTGTACACACCCTCTCAAATGTAACACGGACAATATACCTAAATAAACAACACAAATAAGGAAGCATATACTGCTAAATTAATATACATTTCCAGTAGATTTCCAGATCTGATTTGTTGGAGCAGAAATTTCAGTTTTTACTCAAAATGCAGGACGTCCTGGTTCTATTTCCAGCCTTTGGTGGTAAAAGGATGAAA
Organism: Pantherophis guttatus; assembly: GCF_059756535.1. Lineage (NCBI taxonomy): Eukaryota > Metazoa > Chordata > Lepidosauria > Squamata > Colubridae > Pantherophis > Pantherophis guttatus. Next base: position 310,467,072 of record NC_142063.1, on the reverse strand, counting down.
CAGTCAGCAAATAATATATATGCAAATGTCAGAACTGGGAAATGGTTAGTTAGATATAATCTGCAATGAGATCTGGTGATCTTTCGTCACCTAATGTAATTCACAATATTGTTATATAGAATCTTTATGTCATGTCACAGTTGTAAGAAAGGAATGGTGCAAACTGGCCAGGCAGTATACAATATGCTGGAAATTTGTATGTATTTAATATCAAATAATTGAATTAAAGACAATATGTTTTCTTTATCCCTTCTGAAACCACCACATCTGCAACCAGGGATTCTGTTTATCTTATAGTGAATAATTAGATCTGGTAAATATCAGCACTTAGATATATGACTGTAGAGATGCCAGGCAAAATGTATGAGTTGCAAAAAATAATAATATGCAAAATAAGATTATTACAGATCACTTTTATAGGATTACTATTGTTTACTTCCAATATTGGTCAGTAATAGTGGCCATGCTTTGATGCCATATTCCAGAATAGTAGTAATTATTAGATCGTGTCTGTGTTGCAACTGGGAGAAAAGTTTATTTATTTATCAATTTTCTACATCACCATCTCACCTAAGGGACCCTTGGCAGCTAACAAAGAACAAACTATAAAATAATATTAAAAACATGACTAAAAGCACAATTGAAACCAGAGTTGAAAAACAAAATAAAAAGTAAAAAAAATCAAAGTTAAGAAATGTACAAGATTAAAAGCTTAACAAGACAGAGGGAGTGCATTCAAGATAATTTGGATTGTTGCTTAAACCTGAGGAAAACTTTGACCTGACATAAAGCTGCTTCCTGTATCATTTACTTTTATTTGCAGACTTTCATAAAAAGCATCAAAACGTGCTAGAATTCATTATTAGTATAACCATGCATTGTTTTTATTTGTTTTAAATATTCTAAGATGCATTTCATATAGTATTATGGGGAGTTCTAATAGTTCCAACAGAAGAGTGTCACAGTGATGCTGCCAGACTCTAAATTTTGGGCTCAGACAACTTAGAACTACGCCGACTTCAGTCTGACCTAAGCATAGTACATAAAATCATCTGCCACAATGTCCTTCCTGTCAATGACTACTTCAGCTTCAACCACAGCAATACACAAGCAAATAATAGATACAAACTCAAGGTAAACTGTTCCAAACTCAATTGCAGAAAATATGACTTCAGTAACAGAGTGGTCAACGCCTGGAATGCACTACCTGACTCTGTAGTTTCTTCCCCAAACCCCCAAAACTTTAACCTAAAACTGTCTACTGTTGACCTCACCCCATTCCTAAGAGGTCTGTAAGGGGCGTGCATAAGTGCACCAGTGTGCCTACCGTCCCTGTCTTAATATTCCTTTTTACTTACTCTTTTCATGTATTCAAATTATGTTTATACTTTTACCTGTTATCTTATACATGCTTGACAAATAAACTTATGATTATGATTGTGTGTGGAAATGCAACACAGGATAGCAACATGGTATTTGCAGCTGTTTTGGTACACATAGCTTTCCTAGATAGAATCAACCCTTCCCAAGTCTCCAAATTAAATATAATCATGCAAAATCAGTGAAATTGCCAACATTTCAGGATCTTGTATGATTTTGTGCAATTTTGAGATGTTCTCTATGTAAAAATATTGCCCATTGCTGCATTGTAAGGTTTCAGTAATACATATCCACATAAAGTATATCACTTATCTATCACTGCAACTTTATAATATAGCATGACATGATGTTTATACAAGTTTTTGACTAAAACATGCACTTATCACTTTCCAGAGGCTATTAGGAGTTAAAATATTTCCAGGGCATTAAGTTCCCTATGTTCTTGAAACAGCATTCACAATTCAGTGTCAAAAATGGATTGTTTAAGAGCATTTTGTACAATCTATATTCTCATCAAAAGTCAGGTTTTGTAGTCAACCAACATTTAAGAGTCTGGTACAATTTTCAAAGTGCATGCAAACTTTTCTACAATGAACAGCAGTACATTTAAATCTCCAGAACAGAAGGATTTCAAATCAGAGACTTTGTGGATTTTATTATTTTCAAAAAGTCTTCTTTTTAAATCCTAAGTGTTGAGGGTAAAACTGCCCTATGCAAAGGGGTGCAACGGACCAGACAGTGAATAGATACGTTGCTTAGCAAAAACACACAGATACTCACAGACTCTGAACGTTTAAAGAAAATAAACAGTCTTTACTTGTAGTAAAAAAAACAAAAAAAATGTATTTGCACACATAATTGCTTCTACCCATAAATTAGCCGGTAAACCTGCATCAGCTAACATTGATCTCATCATTGCTTGTAGGGTTTGTCCTCTCCTTTCAACATATATGTTGTGGTCTATATGGAGCTGAACATTTGTGCTTTATACCAGCATTATCTAACATTGATTTAAACCTTCTGTTTACAAATTCAGTACCATTGTCAGTTACAATGGTAACTATTTTTTAATTTGTTTTTCTCTCCACAAACTTAATCCATTGAACAAAAAGTATCTACCTTAGTCTTCAATAGGTAGCAAAAACCATACCTGGAATAATGGTCAACTATACTGAGAACATAGCAAGCACCCCCTAAACTAGCCTTTATTGACCCTCTTAAATCAGCAAATACCACTTCCAGTGGTTTCTTCTTTTTAAACCTGTCAAACCTATTAGCAGGGATTGTTCTACTTTTCTGCTGATTACAAATATTGCAATTTAAATACTGGTTACATGGCTTCAGCTTCAACCCATCAACTAATTTTACAGTTTTCTGTAACATCTTAAAACTGATATGCCCCATTCGTCTGTGAAGCAAGTGAACACATTTATCATGTGGTTTGACATTTGAGTATACAACATTTGTAACATGGTTACTAGATAATACATATAAACCATCTTTTAGTTTTCCAATAATCTTGGTTTCATCTTTCTCAATTAAACAATCATTGGTTCTAAATGTTGCTGTATATCCCAGCTTAACCAATACTCTAACCGAAATCAAATTAAAGTTTAGATTTGGAACATATAACTGTTACAGATGAAAATACCTAACCTGATATCTGTAAATATGTGTGCTTGTTTATATGTCATTGTGTGATGTCATTGTGTCACTTACCATTGGTTAGTACTTACCATTAGCCCCGCCTTCTCTGTATATAAGTTCTTGCTCCTCCCAGATTAGTGCCTGTCTAATTGTGTTCCTGAGGAAGAAAAGAAATAAATATTACTATTACAAGAAAGCCTACAGTCTCTTATATATGGGCCTAACCAGGATAACCAAACTAGCAACAAATTGGTAGCAGAGGATGGTTTGGTAGGCCCAACCGAACATAAAGATGCAAGACTCACATAACGACAAAAGAAGACCTGCCACCAGATACATAACGAAAAGAATGGCAGCTCAACTAACTCCTGACAAATATACACCACTTGAAAATATTAAGAAACAAACGCAATTACAAGAAAATGAACTGCTAACACCAAACAAAGAAGATGAGGTAAAAAGAAAAATACTAGAATTAATAGAAACAACTACAGCTGAATCAAATCTGCTTGTGAAAATCCGCAGCATAATAAACGACCACGGAACAGCAGCAGATAACGAAAATAACAAACAAGAAAACTGCAAGGTAAAAAATTCAACCCCTGACTTCAAAAATGACACCAAAGATGGCGACAGCTTCCCGCCTTTTTCATGGCAGCCATCTTACCCACCTAATACCTCTAAAATGCCTGACCAATTACTAAAAGAATTCCAAACCTCAAACTACGAAATAAAAAACAAAACCTACCAAGAAGATGATTACCCGAGTCCAAAAACAAATAAAAAACAATTATTTAAACAAAACAAAGCTCAACCTACTGAAGTAGAAATAGACAATGCTATACAGGTGCTAACTGCAGCACTCGGGACTAAACTAACAATACCAAACAAACAACCAGAAAATGAAATAGAAAATTCTAAACTACCATCTACCAAAGGCCAAAAAGAAATAGACTGTCTAAAGAAAGGCCTAGCCACCCGAAGAAAGACAAGCTGGCAATCATACTTACCTACTGAAGAGCAGCTCCCAGAACAACCCGGCTCCATTGGCAATGGCGGCCCGCCTCAAGCTCCACTTACTGACGACCTCAGAGAAGACTCCCCGATGAGCAGAGCAGCACCCCAGGCATTCTTCAGTCACCAGAGGCCCTCCGGAAACAAAGCAGAGCAACAGAAGGCCGTCTGGGACTTCACCCCAGGAGCTGCAGACACAGGAACCTCCCTCATCGACTGCTGGAGAAAAATGAGGACTGAGCATGCCCAGAACGAGCCTGCAAAGAAAGAAGAAGGAAACATAAATACAAGTCAGCGCAACATAGAGATAAGTAAATACAGACATACATCTACCATACCCAGGCCTTATTGTGAGTATGCTAAGGTCTTAAATCATGGACAGCTACTAAACATGAATAACACCTCACTACACTCAGGGACAATACCTCCAGACTTTATAAAATTGAAATTAGATGGAAGCAACTTAATGGAATGGGATCAGTGTTTACAGATTGTATATATGAAAGAAAATGTTTTATTTTTTATTGATAACCCACCAAATAAGCCTTGGACCTATGAAATAGACTGCCTCCACCACAAAGCATACTATATGTTAATTGTTTCTATTTCCCCAAGTATACTCCCCAGTATAGAGCATAATTTAACTGTATTTGAAGTATATCAAAAATTATTCAGACTGTTCTATAGCAAAAATGTAGCCACTACCACAAAAATCTCTAGGGAATTCTATTCTGCCAAACTAAAACATGATACATCCATGAGTGAGCATATCTTGAATTTAAACGCTGTAAGAGCAGACCTTATTCAAAGGGGAGAAACCATTTCTGACAACACCATGAAAAGCATTATAATTAACTCACTAGATCACAGCTGGGATAACTACATTACACTAATAGATAACCTAAGTATAGAGCAAATTACTTTAGAAAACCTTACCAATAAGCTTATTACTGAAGATAGACTTAGAAGAGAGCGATATACACAACAAAGAGAAGGTAGAAATCAAAGAAGGACTGATTTCAGGGCCAGAGACAGATACCCACATGAATGTCTCACATGTGGATCTGAAAGACATCAGAGTAGAGACTGTCCCAAGAATATAGGATACAGTGACTCATATAAACACAAGGATAGAAGAATACACTTTTTAGACAGAACCTCCCCAGATTACAGGTATAAGAGAAGAGAATCACCACACTCTAGAGAAAGACAAACATACAGAAATAACCCTAGAGAAAATAAGAAAGGATCACTATATGGAATAAGAAATAATAACACTTTGATATCTGATTCACTCAACACCTGGCTCATAGATTCAGGAGCCACATGCCATACAACTCATAATAGAGAAATATTAAGTAACTTCACTGAAAAGAAATATTATATTAAAGTAGCAAACCAAAATAGAGTCCTAGTGAGAGGAATAGGAGACACGCATATAAAAGGTATAGGAAAAATAGAGGGGGTACTATTTGTGCCCGAAATTCCAAATAACATATTGGCAACCCTAAAGTTAAGCTTAGACAATGCAATAGAAACCACTTTCAGAGGCGGAAAGGTATTCATGACTAAGAACAACAGAAACATAGGTAAACTATTTACAAATGATGGACTAACATACCTACTGCCACAAGATAACGAACTAGTCTATGCAAACTATCAATTAAGAAACAAAAAACCAAATTCAGATAGCCATGATGAAAATAATGATAAGAATGCATCAAACACTGATACTAATATGTCTGAAAATTTAAACAATGGAAAACCTATTCACGATAATTGTAGTCACTTACTCCACAGAAAGCTAGGACACGCGAGCTTTCCAGTCATACGAAAAATGTTAGAGTGTTCCGAAGATTTAAAAATAAAGAACTGTAAAAATTACTTAGAATGCTCTGTATGCAATTCTTCCAAAATTAAAAACAAGCCAAAACCCAAAAAAGCCACCCGCACCACACAATCAACCTTTCAACTAATTCATATGGATGTAGTAGGCCCATTAAAACCTTCAATTAAATACAAAAAAAGATACTTCCTGACCATAGTCGATGACTATAGTAGATTTGGTTTTGTATACACCCTTAACCACAAAAGTGAGGTTTTCAAAAAATTTAAGGAGTTCTTTAAAATGGTAGAAACACAATACAATACCAAAATCAAACAAATAATGACTGACAGGGGGTCGGAATTCCTATCCAACGAATTTTCAATTTGGCTAAAATCACAAGGAATATTGCACTTTAAATCTTGTCCATTTTCCCCATTCCAAAATGGAGTCTCTGAAAGGAAGAATGGTTTGCTACAAACCATGGTTAAATGTGTGTTAGATGATGCTGGTTTAAACCAGTCATTCTGGGCTGAAGCCCTTAATTATTCCAATTACACTATAAATCGCTTATGGTCCAGTACAATCAATAAGACCCCATACGAACTCATGTATGGAAGGAAACCAAAAATTGGGCATTTACACGTATTTGGTGTATCTGCTGATGTATATGTGCCCTCACAGTTAAGACGCAAAGGAGAGAAAGTATCCAAAAGACTGATATTTATGGGGTACGAATCAGGAACCAAGGGATATCGCTTCATTGATAAAAATAATCACTTCATTGTATCCAGATCTGCCGTGTTTCATGAACACATGAACTGGTCAAAATTACATCTCAATGAAATTTACCCAGAATCAAAAAATATTACACACACGCACGCAAAACATCACACATCAGATACGAACCCCAAATCCACATCTACTAACAGAATCAAATGCCCAAAGATTTCCGGATGACTATGAAGACACTTATTCCCCAACCGTTAGATCAGAAAGCGTGAAAACAGCACTAGTGTTAGCTTCTATCTTAAATCTGGAAGTATATCAATTTGACGTGCAGACAGCCTATCTGCACGCTGATCTAGATAAAGAAATTTATGTGAAAGCACCCCCAGGAAAGGATACAAAAAAGGGAGAAATTTGGCTATTAAACAAGAGCCTTTATGGACTAAAACAGTCCGGTAAGCGGTGGTATGAGTGCTTATCAAAGATACTTAAAAATATGGGTTTTGTAGCTACTTCATCTGATTTTTGTTTTTTCACAAAAAAAAATAATGATTCTATTGAATATGTTTTGATTTATGTTGATGATATATTGTATTTTGGACACGACAAAATTAAATGTGATAATTTCGCTGAACAACTAGGCAAAAATTTCAACTTAAAAATATTAGGAAAGGTAAATAAGTATCTAGGAGTCCAAATTGACAAAACAGATAAGGGGTTCAAATTATCTCAGAAAGACAAGATTATGGAACTCATACAAAAATGTAATTTAATTAATTCAAAAATTTGTGATACTCCTATGTCAACTGATTTTTATAGGAATGTGTATAATGAGTACGAACCATTCAAGGATAACACGTTATATCGATCAATTATTGGGTCCTTATTATACATATCTAATTGGACCAGGCCTGATATCACCCTTGCTGTAAATTTGTTGTCAAGACATGTAAGCAATCCTAACTCATACCACTGGGAAGGAATTAAGAGGATTCTAAAATATCTAAAGTCTAGCATTGATATGTGCTTATTCTTAGAACCATTCATTTCTGAAAAACCAACTTTGACCTGCTACGCTGATGCTGATTGGGCTACTGATTCAAAAACCAGAAAAAGTACTTCTGGATATGTTTTTCTTATAAATGGCTGTGCGGTGCACTGGTACACAGGCAAACAGAATTTAATTGCCACTTCCACAGCGGAAGCCGAATATGTTTGTTTATCCAAAGCGGTCAACAATCTAACTTGGTTCGATGACTTGTTAACCAATGTGTGGGATGAACCTGTTTATCCAATTATTATCAATGAGGACAATAAGGCAGCAATTGATATATCAGCTTCCGAAGCAATAGGTCAACGATCTCGACATATCGATATAAAATATAAACATGTAAGACAACTGTCAAGTATAGGATTTATTAAAGCTATCCATTGCAATACTAGTGAACAAATTGCTGATATCCTCACTAAGCCATTGCCAACCAAACAACATATGTATTTGACTTCCAAACTTGATGTGCATATATAATCTTAATAACCCACCATTAGTTAGGTATTTTAGAGGGGGATTTGTTACAGATGAAAATACCTAACCTGATATCTGTAAATATGTGTGCTTGTTTATATGTCATTGTGTGATGTCATTGTGTCACTTACCATTGGTTAGTACTTACCATTAGCCCCGCCTTCTCTGTATATAAGTTCTTGCTCCTCCCAGATTAGTGCCTGTCTAATTGTGTTCCTGAGGAAGAAAAGAAATAAATATTACTATTACAAGAAAGCCTACAGTCTCTTATATATGGGCCTAACCAGGATAACCAAACTAGCAACAATAACATATGCATTTTTTCTTTTACATATGGACATATTGCCGTTCCCTCACCATATGCCATTAGCTTCCACCCATTAGCAAAAACACACAGATATACACAGATACTCACAGCCTCTGAACGTTTAAAGAAAAATAAACAGTCTTTACTTGTAGTAAAAAAAACAAACTTGGCTTCTCAAAACAAAGATAACACTTCTTCAAATAATCACGGTTCAACACAAAAACATAGTTTGCTTACAATTCCAGTTCTCTTCAGTAACACAGACACAGTTCCTTTCAGCAGTTCAACCTTCTAATAGCAGGAGCAGAAGTGAATGAACTTCCTGCCCTCTTTTATGTCTGCTTAGCACAGCCAATTAGTCATCTTTGTAGCAGTTAAAGTTACAGAACATAGTTTTCTATATATTATCTACCCAACTGTAGGATAAGCATCCAACACAAAGCACATTAACATTTGGGAAACATGGCAAAGCTTAATATTGTGGGCAAGTTAAAGAAAAGATTTGATGACATGAAGATGTCATCCAGATTCATGTTTTCCTTAGAATATTTTTCTTATTTAGTTTGACTTCTTTGCTCTGCCATCTGTTTGGGTCTTTTCATGCATCCATCTCTTTTTCACTTCACCACTTCAGTAACAGCTGCCAGGAAAAATCAGCCAGGAAGGACATCCCCTACATTAGGGCTTGCAAAAATGTGGGCATGCTGATATTAGGAAGAATATTAGGATTCAGCCAGGATTGGTTGTTATGTATTATTGTAAAACATTTGTTTTTAATAGTATACCAAAATCTAAAATAGATCTAATCTTTCACCTGCCCTCAAAATGTGCTTTATTCCACAGTTTTGGAATTTTGTGAAAAATGTTTGAATTTTTTATGTCGCTAAGAGTCACTGAGATGAGATGAGATGAGAAATACAGAAATATGATAAATAAACAAACAAACATAATATACTGAAAAGACCCAGGCTGTATTTGCTTAATGATAGATCACTATGTTTATTTCCTAAAAGAGATGTCTATTTAAATGATCTCAAGCCAAAACACAAAGGTAAAACAACCCTATAATCTGGAGGATAGTTTATATATTTACATGGATCAACAGTGAAACATGTTTATTCATTAAGAATGTGTGGTAAGAAAAATGAGAACAGTGAATAGTTTCCTTTGTATGCCTCTCTGCTAATCTTTCTTCAATCTACAGATTGGTATTTTATTTTGTCATGTAGTATTCAGATTAGTACCATGCATAACTGAATTAAATAAATAGTTATTCTGAATCAGATCATGGTTTATTTTGGTGGGCAGATCTACAAGTGGGACTATCCTGTTCTGTGGCTGGGAAAATTGTTTTTAAGATGGAAGTGCTGATCTATCACTAAGCTTTAGTAGTTTCCCATGAAGCAGGGTTCAGTAAACGTACAATATATTCAAATGTATTTTTTTCTCAAATGCCTAGAAATTTTGCAACATTATAAAAATACATTCTCGCCCCTGTGTACTAGCCCTACTCTTAATCTGTACCTGTTCATAACATCTTCTAATGCCATGTAATTATTAAAGAAGAGGAGGCTGTTAGGAAAAATGAGCAGTAACTCTAATTCAGCATGATAAATGTGATTTACTACATAACAATTCAAAAATGGTAATTTATGAGCTCAGTATTCTAAGCTCTCTGGAGTGACCAATTGGTCAATCTTCCTTTTTTAACCTATTTTTTATTGTAAGCTTTTGTCATTTATATAAAATACAGAAAGATTTAAAAAAAAAACAGAATTCCAGTCTAGGGGGTAATTGATATTGAGAAGCTTCAGCTGAAGTGCATCTGGCATAATCAGGCACTTGACCAGATGAAATTAGGCCCTAGCATTTATAAAAGACCCAGCCAATTATAGTGGCAGTTAATAATGCCTGTCAGTGTAATGGTGGTTCTTTACCTTTAAAAGAATGAGCTGATTAGTGTAATACTAGAATTTAGAGACATTCTTGAAAACTAGAATGGTAATTATAACTATCATCTGTCTGTCTGCGTCTATCTTCCACATCACTGGGCTATCCAGGACCCCAGCGTTTCTTCCACCGTGCCAGGTAATACATGTTATTCCACTTCTGATCTGTTCTGTTGGGCTTCTTGAAGTCTTGAGTTTCCAATTTAATTTTCCTATTGTTGTTGTTAGTTGTGAAGTCATGTCTGACCCATTGCGACCCATGGACAACATTCCTCCAGGCCTTCCTGTCCTCTACCATCCTCTGGAGTCCATTTAAGCTCACGCCTACTGCTTCAGTGACTCCATCCAGCCACCTCGTTCTCTGTCATCCCCTTCTTCTTTTGCCCTTAATCTTTCCCAGCATTAGGCTCCTCTCCAGTGAGTCCTTCCTTCTCATTAGTATTTGAGTTTCATCTTCAGAATCTGACCTTCTAAAGAGCAATCAGGGTTGATCTCCTCTAGGACTGACCGGTTTGATTGCCTTGTAGTTCAAGGGATTCGCAGGAGTCTTCTCCAGCACCATAGTTCAAAGGCCTCAATTCTTTGGCGCTCAGCCTTTCTTATGGTCCAACTTTCACAGCTATACATTGCAACTGGGAAAACCATAGCCTTGACTATATGCACTTTTGTTGGCAGGGTGATGTCTCTGCTTTTTAGTATGCTCTCTAGATTTGCCATAGCTTTCCTGCCCAGGAGCAAGCATCTTTTAATTTCTTGGCTGCAGTCCCCATCTGCGGTGATCTTGGAGTCCAGGAAAATAAAATCTGTCACTACCTCCATTTCTTCCCCATCTATTTGCCAGGAACTGAGAGGGCCGGATGCCATGATCTTAGTTTTCTACTGTTTAGTTTCAAGCCAACTTTTGCACTCTCTTCACCCACATCAAGAGGCTCTTTAGTTCCTCGTCGCTTTCTGCCATTAAAGTGGTATCATCTGCATATCTGAGGTTGTTGATATTTCTCCCAGCTTTTCCAACTTCCAATTCCAACTTTTGATTCATCTAGCCCTGTCTTTCTCATGATGTGCTCTGCATATAAGTTAAATAGGCAGGGCGACAGTATACAGCCTTGCCAGACTCCTTTCCCAATTTTGAACCTATCAGTGGTTCTGTGTCCAGTTCTCACTGTTGCTTCTTGACCCACATATAGGTTTCTCAAGAGACAGATAAGATGGTCTGGTACTCCCATCTCTTTAAGAACTTGCCACAATTTGTTGTGATCCACACAATCAAAGGCTTTAGAATAGTCAATGAAGCAGAAGAAGATGTTTTTCTGGAACTCCGTAGCTTTCTCCATGATCCAGCGTTTGTTGGGAATTTCATCTCTAGTTCCTCTGCCTCTGTCTGTACTCCTTGTAGTTCTCGATCCACATACTGCTGGAGCCTAGCTTTTAGGATTTTAAGCATAACCTTACTAGCATGTGAAATGAGTGCAATGGTATGATCGTTTGAACATTCTTTGGCATTGCCTTTCTTTGGAATTGGAATGTAAACTGACCTTTTCCAATCCTGTGGCCACTGTTGAGTTTTTCAACTTTGCTGGCAAACTGAGTGTAGCACTTTTACTGTATCGTCTTTTAAGATTTTGAATAGCTCAGCTGGAATACCGTCACCTCCACTAGTTTTGTTGTTGCTCAGATTTCCTAAAGCCCATTTGACTTCACATTCTAGGATGGCTGGCTCAAGGTCATTGACCACCCCATCATGGTTATCAGGGATGTTAAGCTCATTCTTGAATAGTTCTACTGTGTAATTTTCCACCTCTTCTTAATCTCTTCTGCCTCTGTTAGGTCCCTGCCATTTTGGTCCTTTATCATGCCCATCTTTGCATGAAACGTTCCCTTCATATCTCCAATTTTCTTGAAGAGATCTCTGGTCCTTCCTATTCTATTGTTTTCTTCTATTTCTTTGCACTGTTCATTTAAGAATGCATTCTTATCTCTTCTAGCTATTCTCTGGAATTCTGCATTCAAGTGGTTGTATCTTTCTCTTTCTCCCTTGCCTTTCGCTTCCCTTCTTTCCTCAGCTATTTGCAAAGCTTCCTCAGACAGCCATTTTGCTTTCTTGCATTTATTTTTCTTTGGGATGGTTTAGTTGCTATCTCTTGTACAATGTTGTGAACCTCCATCCATAGTTCTTCAGGCACTCTATCTTTCAGTTCTAATTCCTTAAATCTATTTGTCACCTCTACTGTATATTCATCAGGGATATAATTTAGTTTATACCTGGGTGGCCTAGTGCTTTTCCCTATTTTCTTCAATTTAAGCCTAAATTTTGCATCAAGAAGCTCATGATCTGAGCCACAGTCAGCTCCTGGTCTTGTTTTTACTGACTGTATAGAGCTTCTCCATCTTTGGCTGCAGAGCACATAGTCAATCTGATTTCTGTGTTGACCGCCTGGTGATGTCCATGTGTAGAGTCGACTTCTTGGGTTGTTGGAAAAGAGTGTTTGCTATGACCATCGTATTCTCTTGACAAAATTCTATCAGCCTGTGCCCTGCTTCATTTTGTACTCCAAGGCCAAACTTGCCTGTTATTCCAGTTATCTTTTGGCTTTCTACTTTAGCATTCCAATCCCCCATGATGATAAGGACATCATTTTTTGGTGTTAATTCTATAAGGTGCTGTAGGGCTTCATAGAATCAGTCAATTTCATCCTCTTCAGCACCAGTGGTTGGGGCATAGACTTGTACTACTGTGATATTGAATGGTTTCCCTTGGATTCGAACTGAGATCATTCTGTCATTTTGGGAATTGTATTCCAGTATTGCTTTTCCTACTTTTTTATTGACTATGAAGGCTACTCCATTTCTTCTGAGGGATTCTTTTCTGCAGTAGTATACCTGATGGTCATCGGAATTAAATTCACCCATTCCTGTCCATTTTAGTTCGCTGATTCCTAAGATGTCAATGTTCAGTCTTGTCATCTCTTGTTTGACCACATCCAGCTTGCCTTGATTCATGGATCTTACATTCCAGGTTCCTAAGGAGAATAGATCTTTACAGCATCGGACTTTCCTTTCGCCACAAAATACATCCACAACTGAGGATCCTTTCGGCTTTGGCCCAGTCGCTTCCCTCTTTCTGGCGCTACTAGTACTAGCCCTGTGCTCTTCCCCAGTAGCATATTGGACACCTTCGGACCTGAGGGACTCATTTTCCAGTGCCATATCCTTTTTTCTTTTGGTACTGTCCATGGGGTTTTCATGGCAAAGATACTGGAGTGGGTTGCCATTTCCTTCTCCAGTGAATCACGTTTTGTCAGAACTCTCTGCCATGACCTGTCCAACTTGGGTGGCACAGCAAAACTCATAGCTTCATTGAGCTATGCAAGCCCCTTCTCCACAACAAGGCAGTAATCCACGAAGGGGGATTTTCCTATAATGGGCTTTATAGTTCAAGTCTTGGAGAACTAAACAATAAACACAAACTCTGAGCATAATGAAAAGCTACTTATCTAGTCTTTCCTAGCAAGCACATTATAGGTTCCAATCTAATTGAAATCTAGTTATGACAGTCCCTCAGGATAGTGCTAGAATAAAAATTACAAGATATCTGTAATTAATTTGGGATCAGTTATCTAATGTTAACTGTATTACATACTCAGCACTTAAATAGTAGTTCAACTTCTATCTATTCTCTCTTCCTGCATCTATTATCCAAAAGAGGAAAAATAATGAATACACAGTACTGATCTAGGAATGTGAAAAACTGAGCTACATTAATGGTTTGAAAATCTAAAAAAGGCATACAAGACAGAATATGGGGTGGATGTAACAAACCATAGTTCTACATATTCTACATACAGATAGTCTTTGATTTACAACTGATTGCTTAGCAATCATTCAGCGTTAGTACAGACCCTGTTAGCCGCCAAAACATTAGCAGTTCATTTGTTTTCCCTCATCTATAGACAGAAATCTTGCCGAACTAAAGCAAACAATTTGCATCACTATCAAACTATCTCATTATACTGTGATAATTTCTTGGAAGCAGCTGACTTTGACCCTCTTTTTCTCAACCAAACTATCAAAACCAGGGCTGTCAAACTCGCGGCCCACAAACCAGATGTTGGCCATGCCCACACCCATGCCTAGTTTAGTGAAAGGGGGAAAAGTCAAGATACATCAATGTGGCGATGCCTTGACAACGTGAGTTTGACACCCCTGATCTAAACTTTGCTGTTTCTTATTCCTCTGGAATGCACTCCCTCCCTCCTGGGAATCTGGAATACATTCCACCTTAAAACCTCCAAAAGGTACTTCCAACCAGGTTTCAAAATTCTGATGTTATCCACCTGCAGTCGCATGACCACATTCTCAGAAACTGAGCCAAGCATCCTGCAGTCACACAATCATGATTTACAATGGTTTGCTGTAAACCAGCATTAAGTTCTGATCCAGTCACATGGTGACCTGCTTTACAACCATCACAACTTACAACCATTGCAGGCTCAATTAAGGTCATAATTCAAAGATTACCCCTGTATTACTATTTAACTTAATTAAGCATATATGTAAGGATAAATTTTAAAAATTGTAAGTACTTAATCTGGTTCCCATCACTTTGCAATGTATTTATTTTCCTAAGATCCATGTGATGAAAGGATATGCAATTATCCCTATTTAAGCCACAAGTGCATAACAGATTTTGACAGTAATTGCAATACTGTTTGGTATGCTAGTCTATTAGTCAGTGTCAAGAACAGTCAAGAGAATTAAAATTCTAGATAGCTATACGGTTACAATTATTTGTAATTAAATTTCCTATTGTTTATGGGAGAGCATCTATGGATATTCTCTTCTAGTTATTAATGTAGGACTCATGGATCTCTGTGGTGGATTATTTATTTATTTATTTATTTATTATTTATTAGTTCGATTTATATGCCACCCTTCTCCGGAGACTTATCATGATTCACTTACATGATCATGCATATAAACCTTAAAAAAAATGGCATCAAAGTCAGATATCTATTCTCTTTGTTAGGCATTGTAAGTATGTTGAGGGTGGATGGAGAGAGGATGGTTGGTAGAGGTGTTATCCTCCATGTTGGCTGAGAAGCCAGCATGAGGGCCACAGATACATTGTGGTGGTTGCTTTACCAGATCATTCTCCAGGAGTTCCAATTGGGCAACTGGATTTGAGGCAGCTGTGGTTATAGGTTACAACATGAAACTGCTGTGCAACTTTCCACATGGGATAATGTCTGTTTTGGCCTTTTTTATCTTTTTCCTCACCTTATGCTATGGAGTTATGTGATCATGAATGAGAGGACCAACCTGTATTACCAAAAGCTGGGGGAGGGATTTCCATCTTAGAAATGTGGCATCAATTTAGGTTCTTGGGCAGGAATGAGAAATGCTGTTCTCAGCTGGTAGCTGTAAGGGACATTGCTCTATTGGTGAATTTGGGCCTTAGGATGAGATGAGATTGCTGTTTATGTACCTGCCTCTCTGCTACTTAGTTTTCATACTAGAGCTGATCTATTTTAGGCCTACTATTTGGGACTGTGGGGGAGCAGTCTGCCTTCAGAGTTGGATACAGTTCAGAATTTAATAGCAACCATAGACACAGTCCAAGTTATTAATAGGTCAGTTCACAATAGGAGTCACATTTTAAAACTGGATTTTATCTCTGGGCAGAAGCAATGTGATCTGAAGTTGGGATACATTATCATCAATCTCTTGCTATCAACAGATCGTCCCTGTTAGACTATGGGTCCAGTTATCCATAGTCTACCTGCAGGTACCTGAGATGGACCTGATAGGGTTCCAAAGGGAACTTAGATGAACCCTTCCTGGAACCCTGGTACATGACTCAACCAAAGCTTTAGTTGCTGCTTGGGATGAACAAGTGACTGTGACCTTGGATCAGATCATGCCTGTCAGAATCTTTATGCATGTGAATCCCAGAGAGCAACTTGCTTTTCAGAAGTACTTGGAAGATGAATCAGTACAAGAAAGGCCTAAAATGCTGCTTGACAAATGACAGGTCTAATTGAGCACAAGTAAGCACTTTAATTAAGGATTACCAAATGATAATAAGAATAGAGAAATCACTTATTTCAATAGATGAGAATATATGTAACTCAGATATATGTAACTCAGTATTGAACTGTGGAGTCTTTGGTGCTCTCTGAGCTTGGTTGTTTGTTTGCAGATGTTTCATTACCCAACTACGTAATATCTTGCATATCATGGTAATATCTTGAATATAGCATGCATATTCACATGCAAGTGAATATGGGCTTTTTGTTCCCTGTTTACAGTAGTTCGCCATGGGTTCTGGTGAGGGTGTAATTTTCTCCTTGGTAGTTCCTTGATTAGGATATTGTTTTCTGCTTGATGGCCCTGACCCTCTTTTATTTGGGATACAACATTGTGCAAGTATTATATTGCATGCACACAACCAGTACAAGATTCCTTTTAAAAAAATATCTCCAATGAGATTATTTTCCCAGAAAGGTCCATTCCTTGGGGAAGGTCCTCCTTTCCTTGTCATTCATTGCTTTTAGGGTTAACTGAATAAGGCACTCTGGCATCTGTTCTGTACAATGACCTGTCCTCTGCAGTCTGACAAGCTCCAACATTTAACATACTTTCGTTATGTCTTAATAAAAGTTATGTGAGTTGGCCTTCATCAGCTATTAACATAACCTTTACTTTTAATGAATTGCTGCTTTGAGAATCTTTTCAATGAAAGGCATGATAAAATATTTTTATAGCAACAAAACGTATTTAAATCATACAGACAATTTTATGAGTCACCCTCAATGAGCTCCATAATTGTATTTCAATACACATGAATTTAAAGTAAATAATACCCTGTTTCCCCCAAAATAAGACATCCCCTGATAATAAGCCCAATTGGGCTCTTGAGCGTATGGCAATAAGGCCAAGTGCTTATTTCAGGTTTCAAAAAAATATATAAGACAGGGTCTTATTTTCGGGGAAACATGGTACATTTCCTACCCGATGAAACTACTGAGTTGGTATGCCCCTCATAACAATTTTTTTTTTCATCATCATCATTTTAGCCATTCAACTGCAGGATGAAGGCCTCTTCTGTATGTTTCCAACCAATATAGTCCTGAGCTTTCTTTTGCCAATTGGGCCCACAATACTTGCTGAGGTTGTCAATCTATTTTGTTTTCATGGACACTTTTTATCAAGAGGGATCCATTCTATCTTTTAATTTTTATTTATTATTAAATATCTATGTTGCCAAACTCACCAAGGCGACTATTTTGATTATATGTAAGCATAGCATGCAGGAAATTATTCTGATTTATTATGCATGTATTTATTTAGGAAAGTTATATGCCTCCTCCATCTTATGAACCATAACTTGAGGAAGCTCACAGCCACAACAATAAAAACATAAGAAAAACAATTAACAACATTCTCCAAACAGTGCCCAGTACCACAAAGCAAGTGATTTGCCACTGCCTACTTTTATGATACTTCTTCAGTTTCACTATCTAGCAGTTTGTGGTGATCACCCATCCAAGAACTGGCCAGGTATGACCCTCCTTTTTAAAACCAGGCAGGGCTAGCTAGATGCAGTTCTCTTCATAGGAATGGCCATAAGTTTGATTTCACTGACATTGTCTTTATCATTGAGTTTACTTTGTCCAAGCCTTGTGGAAGGCTGACTGACAGCCAGATTGCAAATTCCAGGTATATATTGGTCAGATTATATAAATTTTCAGTACTGTTAACGTGTTGCTATGGTTTTGCTGCTCTTGATTTTATTACAGGTTTCCATGTTTGATTTCATAACAATTATGGCAGTAGTCATTCCATGACAAGAAAATCATTGTGTGAAGGGAACCATAGTCATGGGTTAATGCATATTATTATGAAAAGTTCTCTATATGTAGTTGTAAAGAGGAGAGGAGAGAGGTCAGTTAACAGTCAGGGATATGTAGTGATTTTCTGTATTCTGAAACAAAAGGCACACTGTACCATTCTGTGGGAACTGTTCAAGAGAACAAGGACCATTTTCCTTCCCTAAAAATAAACTCAGATGTTTATTTGTGTCTGAAGAGCTAATATCATATTTAGTATCATATCCAGTCTGAGTGAAACCTGTATGGCATTATTGGTAAAAATGGGAATAAAAAAATAAATATAATCCATGAAGGATGTTGTTACTTCTTGCATAAGAAAACACATTGTTTTACAAAATTAAACATATAATGATTACCTATCAAATTTGGCAATTCCCAGATATAATGAATATTGCAGAAGACAGCAAGGACATGCTGACTGATGTCTAATGGACAATTCCTTGGACATGACAAAAACAGCATTTTAAAGAGATGTTGGGAATTTTTTTTTCTTCTCTTTACAATCTAACCACTGTGAGAAAGGTGTATGCTATCACAATGCAGGTTAAAAAAAATGGGAGTTTGATCACATGGTTGTGATTTCCATATTGACTTTTTTGACACACACCCCAGAATGTGAAAGCTTAAGGCACCCGTATCAAATGCAGACAGTGGCCAGAGGCAGGTTGTTTAGGAAGAACAGGGAGAAGGCCTGGGCAAGTTGTTTAGGAAGAACAACAAGTAGAGCAGTTACTCCTACAGAGGACCTGGGAAGCCTCACAGAGTTAACAAGAATCAGCTGGGTGCAAAGTCCTTGTCTGGTTTTAAACACAGCCTCAGGGAGTTGAAATTTTGTCTTGAAACAGAAACTCCAAGGGTAGTGAAAGTAATTAATGCCTGTCGCTTATCTGGAATGACATCAGTGGATCAGAACTAGGCTTCATTCCAAAAGGCCAGCCAAAAATATAAGAAAATAGGCAATTTGTACTTTTCTCTTCGTCCTTCATTAATTTTTATCACATTGATATTAGAAGAAATAGTGGTGCCATTGTATTTGTGCCCTTTCCTTCACCATGAACTGTAAGGAATTAACTGTTACAGGCATTGTACAGGCCTGTGTATTTAAGCATGTATTAACGATATTGCTAATTCAACAGATTTTTAGATACAGTAAAGAAAAATTGGTTAAAAAGAAATAGATCTGTAACAGAGGTGGTATTCAGTAGGTTCTGACCAGTTCTGAAGAACCGGTAGCGGAAATTTTGTGTAGTTCAGAGAACCGGTAAATACCACCTCTGACTGGCCCCGCCCCCATCTATTCTCTGCCTCCCGAGTACCAGCTGATCAGGAGGGAATGGGGATTTTGCAGTATCCTTTCCCTGGAGTGTGGTGGGAATGAAGATTTTACAGTATCCTTCCCCTGCCATGCCCACCAAGCCACGCCATGCCCACCAAGTCACGCCCACAGAACCGGTAGTAAAAAATTTTGAATCCCACCACTGATCTGTAAATGTATGTTGGAACTGGGAGAAATGGTTAGTTTTGCTTTGTTTTGTTTTTTTGTTTTTTACAAATCTGTCAGGTGGTTTGTTGTTTGAGGGTTAAAAAGTAAAACAAGATTACACTTTTTATATAGAAAATAGAAGTCCTTCCTTAATTTTGAAATGGGTTGCCCTAACCATCCTAAGAACGCTTTGAAACTAAAGCAGCTCTGAATAGACAATTCAAGTTCAACCAGACAGTGACTCTTCCAAATTCAGAACATTTCAGGAATGGCTATAATAATCCATCTCAACTTTACAACAAGTATTATAAAATCAAATGGGATATCTTAGGCCAAAATACTTTGAATTTGGAACATTACAGGGATATGTGATACCTGAAAAGCTCCCAGAAACATTGAGAGGAAAAACTGGAGTTTTTCTAAGGCTTGTTTCTGCTTTATATCCCCTCCTTCCAAAAAAATGGGGAAAGGGAAATAGAATATGCATTTTTTTCATTGTTTTTTTCAATGAAATTAAATGGTTTCTGTTTGAAAATACTATTTGATTGGGTTTTTTGACGATTTTACAGCTGCTTCAATTGTTCAAACCCATAACCAAAAAAAGGAGGGGGGGGGAACAGTAATGGCAATAAAATACAGGCTTTTACATATGGTATGTGCTTGTAGTTATGTCAGGAGGAACATTTAAAGATATTCATCAATCACTTATGTGACTTCCAGGGGAAGTTGTACATGCATGTGCATTGGTTTATGTTTGGAGGACTGTACAATTGATTGTTGGCAAATAAGTGAACAAAGGTGTCTATTGAAAAACACACAAAAATGGATTTGTTTCCTGTAGAACATTTATTAGGAAAAAGCTATCATCATCTCTTTTCATATAAGACTTAATTACAGTCTACTAAAAAAACCCACAAAACAAATGTTGAAAATGGGGTGTTTTATCCTCTGAATGTAGAATCCAAATTTGTGCCTATTCCACAAAATGCCACATTAAGTTCAGCGGGGGTATCATATAAGTCAATATAAAGAGGTAGTTCTGAGACATCCTTGACTTGCAAAGAGAAAATTATGTGCAGCAAAAATATTGTAAATCTACCATAAGATTATGAGTGCATCGTAACTGATAGTTCAGAGTAGATGGATTAACGTATCAGAAATGTGTATTGTAATGTAAAACTAAAAATGCTGAAAACATTTACTGGCTAAAATATCAGAATGCAGTATTTTGATTCAACACCATGGGTGGTTTACAAGCATTAGTGGATTTTAGACAAAGATTAAGATTCAAATTTCAACACAACTGATAATTCTGTGGAGGTCTTTGTTGGCAGATTGATTTTTCTATATAGTGACTATTTTGTTACAGATCCTCACCTAGTGACTCAATTGGCTGCAGCAAAATGGTTACTAAACAATCTATTTCTTCCTGAGCTGCTTTTCTCTGCAGCCTAGCATTTCCCTAAATGTATTAATAGCAAGTTAACAAGCTCAGCTCTATGACCTTAATTAGCTGATTAGAACCCTGCCTGGCTGGTAGCTGCTGCCTGAAACTGGCCAGAACTTAATCAGTTTCACACTGAAGATTTTTGTTATATTATATTTTTCCTATAAAGATATTTTGTTAAAAAGATTTTTTGTTAAAAAGATTTTTGTTGACCTAAATGGGCACTTTTATTGGAAAATAAATTTATTACAATTGTTTTTGTGAATAGTCACTACCCAAGGCAGTTATTAAATGTGGATCACCTATATTTTCTGTTTAGCCTTAACAAAGTTGATGTGATATATCATGAGGAAGAATCATATCATATCTCTGATTTGCTGATGGATGAATAATAACAGATGTGCTTTGTTTGCAAAAAGTCTTCCAGCTGGTTTTTTGCTCTTTTGGGAAACAGTTGTTGATATTTTATCTGGGCAGGATAGTATTAACAGGAAATTAGAATTTGCTAATAATGCAAATACTATATGTGGCAGAAACCTCATTATCTGTATCTTGTTGATCTACGTCTTTTGATCGGCTGACACTATTCATAGGTTATCTGATTAGCTGATTCCCCAGTTTTGTAGAAGTCTCCCAAGCTACCCAGATCCTTCTTTTCTTTCTCTTTGCTGACCTACTTATGTGCAAGAGGCTTTGAAAACATTGCTGGAGCTTCTTCCTTTTGTTCCCACTCCCCCTTCAAAATCACATGCCTAGCCTGTTGGGCATGAATCTTTTAAAACTTTGCAGCTCTCATTAGCGCAGCAGCATCTCTGTAATGTATCTTTCTATATTGCTTCATTGTCTTTATGGATTCATTGTTCGAAAAACATTAATTACAGAACATAAGATGCACACCGCAAATGCCATTGATTAGCCTGGGTATTTTAAAAAAAGAAGGATAATTACAGTCAGAAGGCTTTTCCGAGGCATCCTGGATTGAGGGCTGTGTGCTAATTGCTCTGTTTAAGGCTGCAAATTAATATGAGGCAAAACACAGTAATCATCTGAAGGGGAATAGATCAAAACAGTTTAAGTGGGATCACAGTGAGGGGCTTTATTGCTCTATCCTCCCTTTTTTCCACGCCATCACATTTTTTTACAGTTTCATTATAAGAAAAAATCTGGGGGGAGGGGAGGTTTGACTGTATTATGAAAATATGTAGCATTACTCCTTAAATCTCAAAACAAGAGAGTGAGAGAGAGCAGACTGACTAAAGTGCTACCCAATGGTGAAACGCAGCACTTTTCATCTGCAGAAGGAACTGCAGCATCCTCTACTGCAGAAGCGATTTGCCCATTGGCTTCTCCTCAGCATGTGACCAACGGAGCTGTTTCTCTGTGTTTTTTCCCCCCTTTCCTCTTCCATCTGTGTGCAGAGCACTGATAGGCCGGGCTGATGCGCAGACAATTTATCATCTTGATCTCCCACTGAGTCAGGGAGCTCTCCTGTCACCAGTATTGATTTCAGAGGATGGACTAAATTTCCTAGGATTTCCATTAAGAATTAAGAAAAAAGCTATAAGCACGCAGGGTAGCCAGGCAGACATGGATATGAGATGGCACTGTGAAACCTCTCAGGTAGCCTTCTTCTCTCACGGCCGATGCAGACCAGAGGCTAAGCACTGCAGCATGCAGGGTTTAAGAGACTGTTAGTCGAAAAGCAAAAATAATAATAATAAAAAATAAAAAATAAAAAAAAGGAGAAGGAAAAATCATTTGTACCAATTACTGTTTTTAAACAAAATTGCTTTTATTTGAATTAGAAATTGTCTCCTTGATGATTGCATGCCATTCAAATCAGGAGTTCAAATTTCTGCACGCGATCGGCTTTTCAATTTCAGGATCTTTTTACGTTCAAGAGAATAGCACTTTAAACCCTGATGCTTTTGATTTTCTTTATCTGCTGCTTTTCTAATCCATTGCTTGTGCGTTTCTGTGTTCATGTGTATGTGTCTTTTAATTTTTGCATGTTTGGAAACGGGAAAGAAGAAATCAATGCAAGCATGGGGAACAGACTTTTTCAATAATTGCTAGGTTATTTTGTTATTAATGACCTGGTGATTATTTTAGTTTAAAAATGCTTAAATTCTGAGTGTGCATGATTCGTAGCACAGTTTTGCATGTTGTGTGTATATATGTGGATTTGTTCTTGTTTCTTTGTGACTGTTTTACCGAGCAATGAAATATACATGCATTATTTTTTTTAATGCAAAGGAATAATTGCCTTTGGTTGTCTAACATTTAATGGTAAATAATGCAAAAGAGCATTTTTTAGAAATTGCCGATATATTTCTCAATGGGGGGAATCTGCATCCTATAACAATGTGGGACTTTGTGTTGGGGAAAGAGATTTAACTATTTGTTTCTTATATGTAAATGGCACTAACAAACCTCCAAAGCATTGATTGTTGTGTACTGAAGTTATTCTAGAATCATTCATTATTCTTCCTAAAAGTCAGGCATCAGTTATGTGTGAAAACTATTTTTGTGCTGAATGTATGTGCATGTTGACCGCTATGGAAATATTGCCTTGCTTTTTCACAATCTTTTTTTATGCCAACAAGAATGAAAGGGGTTGAATGTTCTATATACCTTGTGTGCCAGGAGAGTGATAGCAAGCTCATTTATACAAGGAGACAAGCATACGATAAGAGATGAGAATGTAAGACAAAAGATGTATTGGGAAGAAGAAGAAAAGAAACAAAGGATCACCACGGAGAGAATAAATGGTGTGTGTTGGGGGGGTTTCCACCTCCTCTGTTCTTAGAAGGGTAAAGGATTCATATCTCCTGAAAGCTCTGGATAATTATAGAATGTGTGCCTCAGTATTTTTGGGAAAATGTTAATCCACTGCAATTCATATCAATTGCTTTTTAGCTCTTTATTTTGATTTTGAGGAAGGGCTTTCAAATGAGAAAGGGAAATTGTATTCAGCTTTTATTTCAGTACTGAAGTTTCTACAAAGTTTCTCCCTGAAATTGTACCCCCCTATTAATCCTCTTTGTGACTTGAGCAAGCTGTTTTCGGTGATGAGCAGAAGCATTCTCAGTCTTTCATAAATTAATTGTGAGCTTGGTTTTGTGAGGTCAGACATTTTAATTGTGCATAACATGCTGCAGAAGCTTGACAGCTCTATTATTACAGTGGTAGTGATGTTATTTTAAAAATACAGTTTTACTGATTTTGGAACAAATTTGTCAAGGGAGTAGAAATGGCGATATTAGCAGAGAGAGATTAGATTAAATTATTGGGTTCTCTTGTTTTGAAAAACTTCTACCCGTGTTGAGTTTCTACCTGAAAATATTATGCCTACGAATGTTGCCATTTCTCATCTCAGTTTTCCTAATAGCCATTTATCTTGGATCTCTTGGGCGTGATAA
The DNA here is from genome assembly GCF_059756535.1 of Pantherophis guttatus. Lineage (NCBI taxonomy): Eukaryota > Metazoa > Chordata > Lepidosauria > Squamata > Colubridae > Pantherophis > Pantherophis guttatus. The sequence continues at coordinate 310,442,452 of NC_142063.1, read as the reverse complement.
TTTGACACAGCTAACAGCTGTGAGAAGAAGAGGTGAAGAGGTTAGGTCACCATGGAAATTGAATTGCCTCCACCCCAATCCTCCATCAGAGAAGATCCTTGCCAGTTAACGCAGAGTTAATTGGCAGAACGAGAGCATTAAATCCATCTACTTTTGCAAGTGAGATAGCAGAGCAGCAGGATGCAGGCAGACGATTTCCAGATTATACATGCTCTAATTATTAAGACTAGAGTGGGCTCCATTTTTGTGCACTCCAGAGCTAATGTCTACAGTTGACAGAATCAAGTGGCAATGTTTTTCTGGACTTTGACTGCTCATGGTTATAGATGCCTGATGATTGATTGAATGTTCTCCTAGCAGAGAAAGAAAAATGTCCCCCTACCCATAGAAAGAGAGCAGTGGGGAAGGAATAATTTACCATTTTTATGCTTTCCATAGATGTTTTGTTTTTGTTCTTCGTCCCCCTCCCCATGAGAAGACTATTCCAATATTGGTGCATCTTTCCATTTTACTCTCTGATTCTGCAAATTACATAAAATGTTTCTCATCAAACACAAGTGATATTTTAGGTTTTAAAAAATATCTTTCTCTTTTGAAACATCAAGGCATTTTTGCAATTTTGCAGACCTGAGTACTTAGCTTTAAATAGCTATCATTTCAGGTATTACCTGCAGTGATAAATGTGTTAAATTCTCTTTTTTTTTTGTCCATTGGCTGCATTTTCAACAGAGGAAACTGAAGGCAAGCTGTTTTTACTGTTGAGGTTGCTTGTAAAACAGTGTGTGGAAAGTCCTCCCCAGGAATGTTCAGTAAACCAGTATCTTTCTCTTACAGGAGCTTGGCTACTATTTGGCTTCTCTAGAAACTTTTTGTAGCTATGGTATAGTTCAGCCTTCCTCAAACTGTTGCTTTCCATTGGTGATTGGATTCCATTGGTGTTTGGATTGATTTCCAGATTTTTGTAGCTAGAATGATAGCCAGACTGGCTGGTAATTTGGAGAGTTGTACTCATTAGAGTTTAAGGAGAAGGTGCAGAATTCTTCTAAATGTTATTAACAGGTTATTATAGTGTTCTTCTTTTACAGATAGTTTATTGTTGTGATACAAGGTGGTGATGAAACTTGATTTAGGTAGATATGATGCTTTCTTTTCTATCTTTACTATTTTACTGATATATATGATTACCATTTATTGTCTTCTTTGGATAAATGGGATATACATGATTTGAAAAATATGCTTATTTGTCTATATATATGCCACATTTCGTTTTTCCCCTCCATTTTCAGTTATACTTGAGGATAACTTCTTCAAATGCTGAGGGCAATGTTATATATTAAACTGGACCTATCCAGAATCCAGATAAAAAAGAACCAAAACACCTTTTTACATTAAATTACATGATATGTGTATTTGAGATTTTGTTTTGTTTCGCACTGCATTGCTTTAAAATTACCATTGGCCAGAATTAGGATTCATTTGTAATTTGTTGCAAAGAGTGAATATCCCCCTAGAAGCTTTAGTTGAGGAAAATTGCAGATGCCAAGGCAGGTTTTATTGAGACTGCATTAAATGGAGGAAATATTTTTTTTTCCTTTGCTATTCCTGATCCAGATTCCTTTGTCTGCAACAGCTAAGTTTATAAAATAAAATATGTCAGGATGTATTTTTCGTATGTAACTATTTATTCATTTCCTTTTTTTTTTCTTTTGGATATATTTTTTCCTTCTTTTTTTCCCTCTCTTCTGTATATGAAGTAGAAAATTAAAAAATAAACAATATTTCAGGTAAGTATACCAAGAATGCATGAGTTGTAGAAATATTCAGGTAAGCATGATTAGATTATGATTTGCAGTAGATTTTCCCTGAAGAAATTCAGCCTTTGGAGTGAATGTTCCTGTTCCATGTTGTTGGCTGATTTCTTCTATTGTAATCAGATGCATTGCAGAATTATCCCCACATTCAAAATGAAACAAGTCATAAACCTATGGCTATACAGTGTACCAAGTTACTTGATGCATTACATCTGGAGTAAGAACATACTTTCCAAACCTATTTCAGGAAGAACATACTTCATATGTATACGAATTACCAGCCTGTTGCTTCTTTGGAAAGTTAGTTCTTTATTGCCTACATTCACTTGATGCCAGGGATGGGTTTCAAAACCTGTTGCTACCGGTTCGCTCGTGGGCGTGGGTGCGCTCACGCATGCGCGTGATACTTCTGCACAATGTCCAGGTGGGTGGGCGGAGCCTCCTGCTTCCGCCACTATAGGTTTGCACAAACCGGGGTGAACCAGTAGCAACCCACCACTGCCTGGTACCCTATCTCTTCCTCCTCCTCTCTTGCATTTCTACTGATCAGTTCCATCTCATGAAGTCAACTAACATCCCTTGTCCCTTCCTTCCTTCCTTCCTTCCTTCCTTCCTTCCTTCCTTCCTTCCTTCCTTCCTTCCTCCCTCCCTCCCTCCCTCCCTCCCTCCCTCCCTCCTTCTCTCCCTCCCTCCTTCCTTTTTTTTGCCACAATCTTCACTCCCTTGGCAGCTTGCTTGGTTTATGCACATTCTCCTCCCGTGCACTTTTAATCATCACCATAAAATTCTTTGCCACTTACAATATCCATGACAGTATTTAAATTCAAAGAAAATTCCATATTCTAGTGATGGTGATAGTTGCAGTCAATATCTCAAATGAGGAAGAGGCCTGCTGCTGCTGTTAAATATGAATGTCAAAGGTGAGAAAAATTACACAGGCAAAACTGTGGTCAAATATTGCAAGGAAAGGAACTATGGAAAGATGGAAGCAGTTGGAAAACTTAGGAACAATACTTGATAAGAAGACTTTAGGCAAAGTGTTATATAGAGATAGAAATATTTGAATTTTGAGAAGATGAAAAAATATATTGGGGGTGGAGGGGTTCAAGTTTTATAAAAAGGGGATTTTGATTTGGATTATATTCTGTGGAAGTCCGGGGGGGAGGGGTGGGTTGGGGGGGTTAGGGAGGGTTAGGGAGGGTTAGGGTGGTTAGGGAGGTTAGGGAGGGTTGGGGGGGGAGAATGGGGAGAAAATGTAATTGTAAAACTTTTTCAATTAAAAAAAAAAGCAAAAAAAAAAAGACTTTAGGCTGCCAGGCCTTTCTAAATTATAAGGCTGTTAAAGTGGAAGTGGAGAATTATTTACTGCCTATAAGCAAAAGAAAAATTGCAAAAAATTTACAAAGTAAGGAGCAGCTAGATGAGTCCCTTGGAAAATAAATCATTATGGAAAACATTTGAGGTTTTGAGTGGATCACTACAGCTTTGACACTGAGAAAATCCACCACACTCTACTGTATGAATAATTGTTTCCTTAGTATTAATAGCATTAATAAATATGATTTCCTTAATAAAACTGAGTTTTAGTATGTGCTGATCACATACTGAGGTTGTCCATATACCTCTCAAACAGCACAGAATAGAATACTCACCTATATGGTGGGGTAACATCATGCAGGCAAAACTGTGCCCTTTTTTTGTACATAAGTCTATGTCTATCAGTTTGGTGAATAATTGCCAAGAGAGAAAAACTTGAGTAACTCCATCTTGTTTCAATACTTTGTAGCTAAAGACAGGATGCAAAAAAAAAAAAAAAAGATGGGAAGAACACAGCAAATCAGTGGCTGCAGTTTACCTTCTATAGGGGTGAAACTCACTTCATGGGAAGCAAAGGTTATGTCAGTGCAGAGTGTCAGTGCTATGAAAGGCATACAAAAACTCAAAAGCTACTAGCTAGAAAAACTCTCAAATAAACACTGTTATGTGTGTATTGGCTGGCTGCCAAGAGCCTGACAGATATTGGCAGCAAAAGGCAGAAATAATTAATGAATTCATCCTTAAGCATATTATAATCAATAGTGTTAGTGAACATAGATTATCATAATATAAATTTTACAAGTATCATCACTGAACTCCAATGATAAGAGTAGTTACAAGCAACATTAACTTTTTCTGGACAAAGATAACTCCTTTGAGCAGAGAATAGAGAAGAGAAGAGAGCTGCAGACAGTACTGGTAATCCTCAACTTACAACAATTCATTTAGTGACCATTCAAAGTTACAACGGCACTGAAAAGAGTGTCATATGACCATTTTTCACACTTATGACCATTGCAGCATCCCCATGGTCATATGTTTTACATTCGGATGCTTGACAATTGACCCATATTTATGACAGCTGCAGTGTCCTGGGATAATGTGATCCCCTTTTTCGACTTTCTGACAAGCAAAGTCAATGGGGAAGCCAGATTCACTTAACAACTGTGTTACTAACTTAACAACCGTAGTGATTCACTTAACAAATGGGGCAAGAAACATTGTAAAATGGGGCAAAACTTACTTAACAAATTTCTCACTGAGCAACATAACTTTGGGGCTCAATTGTGATTGTAAGTTGAGGACTACCTGTAGAAAGTTGCACATGGCTGGCCATATTGTTTAAACCCAAGGAAATGAAAAGAAAATTAATAAAAGGTCCAGAAACAAAAAAATATATTTACTTAAAAAGTTATATCAGTACTTGGGGATATAGATAAACAATTAAACAGAGATAAACAGAGACATAACCACCAGGATGCAAGTGAAAAGTTAAAATACAGCCTTTAGAGAAGCAGCTACATTTCCAAAAATTACAAATAGCATGATTTCAAACATGTAATAAACTGGCATCAACATCAACATATTTTTTGAAGTACTATCATACTATAATATTGAGAATACTGTTCAGTGAAAGTTATACTAATGGTTCTAGGCCAATTGTACCATATTCCCCATTTCTTCCATTTATTTGTGTCGGATTCTTGGAGACTGCCTGGACCAGTCTCTGCATTTTCTTGGTAAGGTTTTTCAGAAGTGGTTTGCCATTGCCTTCTTCCTAGGTCTGAGAGAAAGCAATTAGCCCAAGGTTACCAAGCTGCCTTTGTGCACAAGATGGGACTAGAATTCACAGTCTCCTGGTTTCTAGCCTGATACCTTAATCACTACATTAAACTTCCCCTTATAATTCTGAAAATGCATTAGAATTTTGTAAAACCAAAATGCTGCAGCTTGAGGAGAACAGTCTGTGAATTTGAGGTAAGAAACCAGCCTGCTTTATGTCCTTGCTAGTGTAAACAAAAACATATAACACAAATTTGCCAGAATCTGCATGTCCTGTTGTTAAGGATAATCATATAACACAAAGGATAGAAGTGTTCCATTTTTACCTGCCAATCTTTAGTGGTGTTCCTGGGGATGGTGAAGCTATTTTTTTTTTCCTGTATTTTTACTTGAGTTTTTAGAGGAGTTAATGGTAGCAATGGAATCAGAGGCTCCAAGAGGCCTCCTACTTCCATTTTGTCCCTTAATTTGGTGGGGTGGCAGCTTCAACTGAACTAAAATCATTCGGTCTCCTTAAAATTCTACAGACATATAATGCAAAGTTCTAATTACAGCATGTCAAAGAGATAATTTATATTGTAAAAAATGCTGGTGATGATAATGAAATGATTATGATGATTATGATAATGAATGGTACTTTTTATAGCAGTTCTTTGGGTATGTTATACCACAATCTCTTTGTGCTTTTAATCTTTGGAAAAGGTGAGAGGGAGGATTATTTAATAACCTTTGTTGCAGTCATCCTTTATTTGTATGTTGAATTTCTGCTTCCTTTTTTTCATTATAGATAACAAGTAAGTCAGGTGGGAATTTTGTTCAATACTTGTAAAAAATACATAGATTTTTTTTAATGGCTAGACTGACTCTAAGCTTTTGTGTCAGTACAGTGCACAAATTTAATTGGTGTTGGTTTACATAATAGCCTCTACTTTAAATTACATGGTTTGCACATAATAACATGTATATGGTTAGGGTAAAACTGAGCACTGCTTCTGCTTGTGATGCATTCCCAAAATATGCCAAACTGACTGGTACTGCACTTATCTTTAGCAGGGAATGCTCTATGTGGTATGGAAATCCCTAAGAGTCTTAACAAATTCTACTAAGTGTTATTAGAAAAATATTAAATGAAAGCCTTAACTAACCAAAGCAATGATGGATGTAGGTGATGGCAATATCTGTAAGCCCATTTGTGATTAGAAGTAAATCTAATTGTAAGCCACCCAGAGACATTGTATCAGTGAGATGGATGGCATAGACATTTAATAAATAAAATAAATAAATGGTAAAGACCAAAAAGTTCACCACTGAAATGAATAAAAGATAAATAGATAAGTTGTATTTCTATGAAATTATGAGAAATAAGGAGGATGTACTGTGATCATATGGAATATTTTTGACAAATATACGCAGAGAAGTAAAGGATGTAACCTTAATTAAAAATGAAAGAGTTATAATATTGGAAAGTATAAATTGATGTCATCAAGACTGTTGTGGAAATTGAAAATCCATAAATCAATTATATTTGCATATAACACTCAAGTAAAATGTAAATCTTTCATTTAGTTATGAAAAATGCATAGACATAAGTATAGAATGGGAGAGACTATGCTAGTAGCAATACGTGTTAACACAGAACAAGATCTGCATTATCTGAACACAAGTTCAAAATGTGCCAACACTTTGATGCAGCTGCAAAAAAAACAAAAAAAACAACCAAGCCTAGCCCCAAGACTGCATCTACAGAAGTATATTGTCAATATCTAGCGAAGTCATCACTCCTCCTGAATACTATGTACAGGGCTGGGCACTATATTTTAAGAAAGATATTGACAAACTGGGGCATGTCCAGAGATCAGCCACCAAAACAATAGTCTGGAAGCAAAAACTAATGAGGAATAGTTGGCAGCATGGGATATGTTTAGCCTGCAAAAGAGAAAACTGCAGGAAAACATGATAATGTATACATATCAGAAGTACTGTCATGTAGAAGATGAGACAGAATTATTCAGAGATATTCCAAAATATAGAACAAAAAGAGAATGGTTAGCAAATAGCTCAGCATTAAGAGAGAATAAAATAAAAATCTGTAATGATCTATTGATGATTTAAGGTAAATGTGACTAAATAGTTGTGGTAATAGTAAATATGTACTTGTTGGGAATGCGTAGTTAGTTCGATTTGTGTATGTAGTTGAAGCCACATTGTTAGCTGACAACCTGAATGATTTGCAGAAAATGTTAGACTATGAATGATCAGGGTAGTTGTGTTTAACAGAAAAAAATTGATGATTTCAACTTGTTAATATATGATGAAAAGCTATACCAAGTTAATGAGTGTGTATATATTGTATATCTTGGGAAAAGATAACAAATTGGAGCAGGGCATATTTTAAGATGTACAAATGATAGTAGAAAGGGAGTGGGTGATATGTAGTTTATTGTAGGGACTGGACTCCTAGTTTACTAGATACTGTTCTGTCATTAAATTTTAGAGATTTGGCAAGCTGCTTTGTTTTGAAACATTTGTTTTAATTAAAAAGCTTCATACTGAATGCAGAAGCATCACTATTTTTATCTGGGATTTTTAGTTTAGCTAAGCTTTTGAATTAATCATCCACTTTTCTGGATTCATGAATTTATAATTTATCGAGATTTACAATCATTGCCAGCTAATGAGGTTTTATTCTGTGTTTGTGATGTGCAGCTGGGTAACTGTGTCAGAAAATGTCAGAGTACATTATTTCAAAAGGAGTTTACCAATTATCAAAATAATGCTTTGAAAGGAGAAAGAAAGCAGAACTATTCTCCATTATTTTAAAAAATAACACCACTCATTGAGTCATAATGTTGTATAAAATGAAGATAATGTTTGATCCTGCGGTTGCTAATATTTATGGTGGTTGTTTATTTGCATCAACCTTTCAAACATCTGCACTCCTGATCTATTGGATTACAGTTTATTTCTAGTCAGTATAGAAGTAGTGTACAATAGACTATTTGATCCCATTTCCACATCTACCTGTGAACAAGAAAAAAGGTGCTTACAATGTACTGTATATAATGTATATTGTATTCCCAAATAAAATAGAAAATAAAGACAATGAAAACAGTATGGATCATTATCTTGGAGACAAACAGAATAGTTTTCCCTTAAATAATAGTAATAACAAAAAAGTGCCTTTTTTAAAAATTCAAAATTTGGCAGAGTATGCTTTTTATAGTACCAGGGATCAGTGGTGGATTCCTCCCGGTTCGGCCCGATTCTGCCAAGCCGGTAGAGGTGACGATACGATGTCACCGAACTGGTTCTGCCCCCCGCCCCCCACCCCCCGCGTTATTCTTATATTTTATTTGCCCCCACCCCCAATCTATTGCTGCCTCCTGAGTCCCAGCTGATGGCTAGAGAGAAAAAAACTGTTTAAACTCTTGTGGTGAGTCTTCAAAGGGCCGCCTTACAGCTGATCAGTGTTAAAAGAAAACAAATGAGTAGACCGGTACCTGCAAAAATACATGAGTAGATCAGTGCCTGCAAAAATACATGAGTAGATCAGTGCCTGCAAAAATAAATGGGTAGATCAGTGCCTGCAAAAATACATGAGTAGATGAGTGCCTGCAAAAATAAATGGGTAGATCGGTACAGCTCTGCAGTTAAAAGCCTGGTAGACCAGTATCTCTGCTAAATCCTAAATAATTGTCACATGACCATCAAGCCACGCCCACAAAATAAGCCACACCCACAGAACCGGTAGTAAAAACAATTAGAACCCACCTCTGCCAAGGATCATATCGAAAGAGTAGAATTATAGAGCAGAACTGTGCTGATAGTATTCTCTCTAAAAGTCTTTTTTTCTTGTTCATTATCAGAAGTTGTAACTTTGGTACAGTTTTCCTTAAAGCAGCACAGGAAATAACACTATTATGTTTGTGACTGTTTAACTGTTTGCACTAATTAATGGAGTAGTAATAGGGCACCTCTTAGAAGTACTGTACCATCTTTCAGTGGTGGGACATTTTCCTAGCAAATGCCAAATTCATGAGAAGAAAATGATAGAATAGCAGAATACTGGCTGTATTGAATGTTTGTGTTACGCTTGGCACCTGTTACCTTCTCTTGTTCCATTAGTGGAAATGGTCTGGAATCTCAGTGTACTCAGCAGTGTTTATATTTTATTGGGACTAAATTTTTCAGCTCAAGGAAGGCTCTAATTGTCAAACACGGAGCTGCTTCTGTCATGCAATTTGTGGAAGATGTGCAACATGACAAAAATGATTAAAAAGAAATTTCAGCATCAAAAACAATGAACACACCTCTTTGAAGGCATAGTTGCTCCTTAGATGTCACCCATTCTGGCAATACTGGATGTCATGATTTCTGCAAGAATTGCAAAATACAACCAAATACTTACATCACAATGTAAAACCATTTTTATTTTAACTCTATCAACAAGGAAATCTCTTGATGGCATAGGAATCTTTGTGAGGGTAAATGCAAGCAAGAATTGTATTTCATTATAGGTTCTTCTATTTGTTCTGCTTTTAATTCAACTTTCATCTAGATTCTTCTAAAATGGATTATCAACTGAAACCTACCCAAAGATTATCAGGTACCAGGGATACTGCCAGGTACATTAGTCGTTATGTGGAAAGTATGCAATAAATAACCAAGCTTTAGTCCAGAAAAACATGCATGTAGTGGAAACATTTGGAAAAGTCTAACAGTGTGATTCTGTTCCAAAGCAGCTGTCAAAACATGGAAGTTGGAGAAGTTGTGGATATATGTAACCACCTGGTCCAAACCTATAATAGGAATTGGCTGGGAAAGAGGCTGTGCCAAATGATAGATGTAAACACAGGTTACTAGGAACATGAATTTCAAAAGCTCAATACAAATTGTTCAAAATTGTAGAAAAGTTGTCTTGAATACCATACATGCATATGTTAATTCTGCAAGATAGCTCTGGATGAGTTGCCAAAATTCATGTTCCTAATACAGTCAGTTTACATCTAGTGTACACCATTCTAGGGCCATCAAACTACCACAAAATAATGTGCGAAGTTCCAAGTTCTTCAGAATTGATTAACAAATAAGATAACTTTATGTTTTAATAGATAGATGTTCTTTAACAGCATTACCTTGATGCTTGGATTATTATTTTTCTCTACTACTGGCTTTTTCTTTTTTCTTTTTCTTTTGTGCCAACTCACCTATTAAAGGTATACATTATTTTGTGACATTTTGATGACCTAGTGATGGTCTTGCTCAGCCATAATTTTTGATCCCACTTACAATATATATCACCTTTCATAAGAATATCCAAATATTACATTCTGATGTTAGAATTCCTAATTTGAGATGTTATTCAGCTAATTCCAGATTGGATGTTTGTACAAAATGGTTAAATCTATTGAATCTACAGTTTATTATGAAAATCAGCTTGGAGCTGGCCATTCAAATAATATAATGCTAAATCTGGGGAAAGCAGCTGTGTAATATGGAATATGGTTCTAGATGCAACATGAGGAAGTTTGCATAATAAAAGGATTTGTGACTTGACAGCTACTCTATGATGATTCAGTTTTTTTGATAGATGCTAGAAACAGTCCTCCTCCTTCGTTTGGTGTTTTGTTTTATTTACAAAACTTCAGGTGTGTTAATGTTCATTTTCTATTACAGAAACCTACAGCCGATCACTTTCTTTGCATTGTAACCCACATAACCTCTTCCCCTCCCCCAAGGCAAAAATTAACTGGAGAGGTAGGAAGATCATGGCAGGGGGAATTCAACCATCCTGAATTTAATCCACCACCATTTTTAACTTTGGGCTCACTCTCTTAGCCAATGTTTCTCTACCTTTTCTGGCTAGGGACTTCTGTGAGTCAAAGTCCACACCTCTTGAAGTTTTCAAGCTTGAGAAATACTGTTGTAAGCAATTTCCATAAAGCCTACAATTTGCAGACCTTTGGGTTAATGTGAAACTTTAAAAAGAAGGATAGATCTTGTCCCTCACACTGTCTTTTGTGCAATGTATCTACTGAAGGAGGAAGGAGTTAAATATTACTAAATACTTCATCAGGAATATATGCAGTGAGTGCTTTGTTTAATTGAAAGCGGTAAAAAAACTGCCCTTGTCATTTTGCCATTTGTAAATCATAATTGCATATTTGAAACTTTCTCTGTAACTTTCAGATACATAGAGTGACTGAGCAAATGCTCAATTCTCCTGTTTATATGTGAGTGCTTTGGCACTTTGACATGTTTCCAGTATTAAATGGATGCATGAGGTAAGAGCCTTTGTAAGTACAAATCAATGCAGGTGGCAGAGGTTCAATTATGAACATAATCTTATTAAAAATGAATTTAACTTAGAAATCTGAGACACTTGGAATGTAATCTTTACAAAACATTTGCTGAACTGTGGGATGTCTTTATTGTGGTGTAAAGGGAACATAGAAGTAACCGTTTTTCAATGAATTGGGGTATAGAGATAGTTTCCCGCCCAAAATAATATATGGCAACAAGGGTATTGATGTTTGTGTAAACTGTAGTATTAGAACAGTAATAATGAAAACATTTTCCTATTCAGGAATAATTAATCATGTTTTCAAGGTAAATAAGGGCACTAAATTAGGTCTTATTCTGTATTTTTAAAATGTGATTAATTTTTTTATATGTTTAGTACATTATTCTTAATATGTTGTGGGTGCATTGACAATGACAGAATAGATTATCCACTACCTAAATTCAGAAGGAGAACAGAACAATTCTGCAATCTCTTTGAATACCTGTGGACAATTGTGTAAGAATGCATGGTAAAGTTTGTAAATCCATAGAGAGTGATGACTGAAATATAATAGAAAAAGTAGAGTTTTTTCCAGTACTTTCTCTACTTACTTCTTTTTTCAGTCACAAACAGGAGCCAAACCACTACCATATTTATATAGCCATGGTTTCCAGCATTTATCAGCTGATGAGCACATTTGATACTTTGAGAATATTGCACAAACAAATGGCTGTTGAGGAGATTACTGTCTGTAAAACAGCTGTCATGTGCAATATGATCAATTATAGATTATCAGTTAATTACAATATTTACTATATTCCACCTCTTCTATAGAGCGTTCTTTTTCATTAAAAAAAGAGGTTATGGAATTGGAAGACAGAAATATTTTTAGAATGAAATTGATGCTGGAAGGTGACATTTTATTTTATAGTATGTAGCAGCTCCCCAGTTTTTAAAATTAAAAGCATATAAAAATACAGTGTATTAAAAGGTTCATGAGAAAAGGATTGTGAAGAAGGCACATTGCCCCTCCAGGCATCACATTGGGAAGTTCAGTTATATAAATATTATATGATAGATATGATGAACTCATGAAAAACACGAAAACATGAAACATGAAAACATGAAAATAAATGGAGAATGTTCCCTAACTGTGCTCCTTACCAAAAGATTATCACAAGATAGATGTGTGATGTTTATGATGGATTAGTTTGGTAATCTCAAAAGTTGTTATTCCATCCCACATATAGTTAGATGTATAATTTTGGAGAGCACCAGTTTGTGTGTTAATAAACCATTCTGTTCTACTCATCTGAATACAATGAAATACATTCTGGAAGGTTTAAGAGGCACTTTTGCATGAATAAGTTGACTGTATCCCATGCAATTGCTTGAAGCATTGCCCTCAAAGAAGATTTGAGAGGCATCACAAAAAATAATAACCTTTCAATAGTATGTACAAGACATGCCATAGTATGCCAGACATGTCAATAGATGTTGTTAGTTAATGCACAATTTATTACAGGTAATTGCAAAATATACTGTAGATAGCTGCAAAGCTGATAATATTAAAATATTTTGCCATGGTGAGAAGATCAAATTAGTAAGCAAATGCACATGATCATTTGCTTTGTACCTTGACAGATCTTCTTTTAATTTTCCATACCCTTCATTTGCTTCAGGAACTAAAAATTAGAAAAGGTAAGAATGATTTATAAAGGAGAATTAGAATTTTGGGAAGTTTATATAAATCATGAAACCAAAAAACCCACCACCCTGAAATCTTATTTTGGTACATTTTATCCATACAAGATGGAAAATATGGAGTCATAATGCTTTTTATTTGAGGTTCATGTATCTGTGCCAAGAAATAAAGACCTTGATGACATCTCTTACAATTTTTTAAACAATTAAGCCTGATCATGATATAAAAGTTTCTGAGATCATTCTTTCAGAAGGAGTTAACCCAGACAAGACTGAGTGGCTGTGGGTATTGCCTCCTAAAGACTGTTTATTGTCCATCCTTGGTTCTGGGGGGAGGGGGGGAGAAATTGTCCCCCTGAGAACGGGCTCACAATTTGGGTGTCCTCCTAGACTCACAGGTAAGATTAGAACAACATCTGACAGCTGTGACTGGGGGACCTTTGCATGCCTGGTGCAAAGGTCAGTTACCTCCTGAGGTCTGGACCATCCCCACCCTATTGGCCTTCCGAAAAGCGATGAAGACCTGGCTTTTCCAGCAGGCCTGGGGCCATTGATCTCACTCTTGTGATCGGGCAAGATCCAGTCATGAATGGCATGAATGAGTTTTTAATGATTTTAATGTTTTTAATTTTTAAATGTTTTTTATAATGATTTTTTAAAATGTATTGTGAGCTGTCCTGAGTCTTCGGAGAGGGGCAGCATATAAATTGAATTAAATAATTAAATTAAATTAAATTAAATAATTAAATTAAATTAAATTAAATCATGTAACTCTGTCTACTAAATGCAGTCCAAAGAAATGGTTGAATAGGGGAACTAGCAACAACAGCCATGAAAACCATTGATGAATCCACAAAATCCAATTAAAATTATGTATCTTTCCATATATTTGCTAAACATTGTCATCACCAGAGTGGCTAGGACTATGTCTGCCCTAAAGTTAAACTTGAAATAAAATTGGGTGGATCTCAGTGATTAGAATCATCCAATAATGCCTAGATTTCAGAACCACCTTACATTCATTCCTGGCTTTGCATCTCAATCCAGGTGAACATTGTAAACCATAGATGCAACAGCATCTTCATGCAACAGCAAAAAATTGGTTGATTTGCATATTAATGTAAATTGATGTAAATTAATTCATGATTTCCAAGGTAATATGAGAACCAGAATTGTCAAGTTGTTGAGATTTATCATAAGCACCTTTAAAAATGCATATATCAGGGGAAATTGTGCATGAAGTTATTTCCATCAAAATGCTTGTGAATTTTGTGTGCACTTATGTAAAATCCATAACCTAATTTGAGAGTAAGACAATCCAACTGGAATGTGAAAAGGCAAAGCAATGACAAGAGATAGATGCAGACTTGGAAGTGAAGGTGACTTGTATTCTAATCCCAGCTCAAGTACAAAATACAAAGATCTCTTAAGTGATCAAAAGCTTCTTATTCTGTTTAGTGAGTTTAAAGTGAGGAAAATTCTCTGCAATAAGCCAAGGTTCCCAAAACTGTTTTTGTGGACCCTCAGAGTTTCTTCCAACTGTACTCATGAATATTCATTTCGTTGTTTTCACTATTTATATTCTTCCCAAACTCTTTCTTTAAAAAGCATTTATTTAAACAGAAAAATAAAAAAGACGAAAACAAAAAGTAAAACACTAGCAACACATGCATACATACACACATACGTATTTTATATAATATCTGCAGTAAAGGATTACCATATTTCATTATAATTATCTATGTCTGTAAGCAACGTGTTCATAAACTGTAAGTAATATTAAGTCTTCAACCCGCTGAATAATTGGGGTCATACATTTTTATCTCTTAACAATAGGAAGGGCATAGAAAATTCATTTTTACAGTCCAGCTATCATTTTTCATGTCATAAGTATGTAATTCAAAGGAATATGGATATCAAAAAATCTGTACTCCATTTGTAACAGATTGCTGGCAGGAAACAATACATTGTGATTCAGGCACTCATCAAGAGTCAACACTGACTTGAAGACACATACACACACACCCATAAAAGTATTCAGAGTTGTAATAGAATGTGAGCCTACTAGAACAAGGCCCATAATGGATTTGGTTTGCCTTGTAATTATAGGGAGAGGTAATTTTATTCAGTCCATCCAATGTCTTTTTTGTGTTATATGTGACTGAACCCTGAAATTAAATCTGGAAATTTCTTTCATTTGGGAACATTGTTCTGTGCATAAGAAGCCAAAGGCACTAGAGCAAAACACTGATAAGGGGTGAAGAGATAGCTCATTTATTTCTTACTTGTTACTATATGTGAGAACAAAAAAAGTGACAAATTACACTCTTAAGCTAACTTTTTTCATTATATAGTCAATTAAGAAATAATATTTAACTGTAAATGGAAAATGATCCAAACTGAACTTGGTGAAGAAATGTTTCTGGGCAAAATAATTGTCTCTACAAAAGCCAAATCACAATTGGCTTTCTAGATAGGAAACATATTCCTTTTTTCATCAGAAAATATTATTTTAAAAATGGAATGGGGAGATGAAACAATTATATTAAAATATATTAAATGCAGTAATACAAATATCTAAATAAAAAAACTTCCATAGCTGAAGCCATTTTGTCCATTCCTAGTTTCATCAAATGGTCCTAACAAAGTTTGCATTTTTAATTGGAAGGCAATTAATTCCATGAATTTCTGTTATCTATTAGTGTTAATCAACATTGCACATGTAGAAAGACTCGGTATCGAACACTCCATGTTTACAAATGTTTTTGTCTCAGTACATACAACAATGTTACCCTTGATCAATAGGCATTAAAGAATTGTAAGTCAGAGCCATCAAAATCAATAGAAACTGCTGTATTAACTTACAGAATAAAGAATAATAGAATTGCAAGGGATCTTGGATGTCTTCTAGTCCAACCCCTTGCTCAAGCTTGGAAACCCTATACCATTCCAAACAAATGGTTGTCCAATCAGTTTTTAAAAACCTCCAGTGATGGAGCACCAACAACTTCTGGAGGCAAGATATTCCACTGGTTTCTTGTTCTCACTGTCAAGAATTTTTACCTTAGTTCTAGATTGCTTCTCTCCTTGATAAATTTCTATCCATTACTTCTTGTCCTGCCCTCAAGTGGACAGTTGGCTGACCCCCTCTTGTCTGTGACAATTCTTCAAATATTGGAAAACTGCTATCATGAAGTTATACGCTAACTTCAATAAGATATGTAGGCTATTCTTTTACAAAGTGGATAGTAGGACATATATATAGTAGATACAATACAATTAGATTATTAGAAATATATGCCTATGGAGACTCTCAGTCATCCAGGTCATAGCTGTCCCAAAGGTGCTTTTTCAAAAGGCAACTGGGCTTTCTTTAGTTTTTTTTTTTCCTTGAGGACATTTTGCTTCTCATCCAAGAAACTTCTTCAGTTCTGAGTCCAGCTGCCTCTTGAAAAAGCACCTTTGGAGCACTTGAATTGTATATAACTTTTTTCTCTCTTCGTTCACTTGAAAATGTGATAGTACAGGAAACTTTTATGGGATGTTGATGTGGTGTGTTTAAATAAATACAATGCATATTCATACTCAACATCTGTTGGCTATTTTGGAGGTGCCTGCTTCTTTTGAATAAATCACCAAAATGAAATGGTACCCCAAAATGAGTTTCTAGTTCTGTTTGCTTTGCTTTTCAAACCAGATGGATGTGGGAGGAAAGAAACATACTTTGTCTTGATGTTCTTTTTCTGTTTCTAAGGGAATAGCATTTTCTCTAGCAATCCTTCCAAGTAGAATTGTTTCTCTGCTCATTTACATTTTAGTGAAACAGATATGTGAAGAAGTCCTTTTTGCTTTGCAGTCCAAATAGCTTTGCTTCTGCATGCAGTTCCCATTTTTAGTTTTTTTTTTAATTGTTAAAAATCTTTGGTAATTAAATCTCATTTTTGAGTTCTTGAACTACGTAATGTAATAACCCTGATTGAAATTTCAACTACTCTAAATGTTGCTATATTCGACAATCTTGTTAAGATTTCATCCATTTTTAAAATTATTTTCAATTGTCCACAAATAGCTATTAGGGGTGTTGTGGGCCTCTGTGGATGCAGTGTTTCTGATCAGTGCGACAGTGTTAACCTGTTTATTCAATTTGCACACCATGTAATTGCAATTAATGCAAAATGGAAGTCTGTTTTGTGGAACAAAGAGAGATAACCTGGCCCAAGACATACTAAGCTTGTTCTATCACTAAATCAGATTACTCAAACTGATACTATGTTCTATTGCACCACCCAGAATTCCTACTTCACATGGCCATGCTGGTTGAGTATTCTAGAAATGTTACTCCCAATACATTTAGAGTGTATTAGGTTGAAGAAAACTGCATTAAGCCATAATTGATAGCCAAGTAGCCCATTAGATCTACAATCCTCACTAATCCCCCTGTTCATTACAGTTTGGATTTAAATTTCTTTACTCTTAAATTCAAAATATTAATGACTGTAATGCATATGCTTTAAATAATTCAGAGATTCAGAGCCAATCCTTAGGAAAAATGAATGACCGCCCAGGTTTCTAAAGGTGGTTTCTAACATTAAAAGGCTACTTCAGAGATTAATCAGATAAATATAGCTTGTTTCTACTGCTTCTGGAGAAATGTGGATAGCCTACGTCCTCACACAGTCCTCACATTTTCACACATACCCTTATCCCTCCCCACAAAAAAAAAGCAGCCTGAGATCATGTCACCAAATTTTAAAGTAGGATGTCAGTGAAATGTTTGGCTTATCATGGAAAATAAGGGTCTAGATGTATTTTGTTTTTTGACATGAAAAGAAGATCAGGAAAGAACAGTAAAATCTGTAGTGTGATGTAAAAATGTTGTAGAGCCTATGACTAGAGAAGCCAGTGGTTATGTGGAAGAAGGCTGAGGCAAAAGACTGTCCAAACAAAACTGACTCCCCCCTCCCCTCAGAAAAGAAAAAAAAACATTTACTTCAGATGAATAGAGTGATTCTGGGGGAAAAATACTAATACAACCAGAGTGGCTTTTAGGTGAATTGTTCAGAAGACAAAATCAGGACATAAGTTTAAAAGCATTCCTTATTTTTGCTTTAAACAACTTGTGAGTAAATAAACAAATTGTTCACTACAGTCATTTTATTTTGTATTATATATTGTTTTGTCTACTGTTACGTGGTAGGGTTTTTTCTTTTGATTTATTGTTTGCTTTCTATGCTGAACACTGTCCAGAATCACATTGGGTAGCCTTAAGAATCTTACAAACAAACAAGGTAAATATTTAGGAGTCACCATAACTCCTAAAACCCCAAGAATGAAGTTCAAAGCAGGACATTTGGAAGATTAAATAAAACAATTCAGTTGTGTGAATTGAATGAGATTATTGTATTTATCTGTGACTTGAATTTTGGATCATGCAAAATAGGGAGGTAGTCCTTGACTTACAATCACAATTGAGCCCCAAATTTCTGGGCTAAGCAAAACAGTTTAAGTGAGTTGTACCCCATTGCAGGACTTTTTTTTGCCACCGTGTTAGGTGAATCACTGCACTTGTTATGTAAATTGTGCGGTTGTTAAGTGAAACTGGCTTCCCCCCTTCACTTTTCTAGTCAGAAGCCAGCTGGGAAGATTACAAATGGTGAATACATGGCCCCAGGACAGTGCAACTATCATAAGTATATGGCAGCTGTCAAGCACTCTTTCTTTCTTTCTTTCTTTCTTTCTTTCTTTCTTTCTTTCTTTCTTTCCTTCCTTCCTTCCTTCCTTCCTTCCTTCTTTCTTTCTTTTTTTACAATGGCTCAAATAATCACTGGTAGAAAGAAGGCACAAAGAGCCTATCTTCTAGGCAAGAGACTATACAATTTTAGTACATGAAAAAGAAATATATAATAACAATATAATCTTCATTACTCCTTGGAGATAATAATTTCTGTTTTTTCTTAGGTTTTATGAATAAAATGTAAACACTAGATAAAAGAAACTAAGGATCAAATTTCCAGAAGGATACTGAAATGCATGTAAAGAGATGTTGAGATGAGATCAAATCACAGTATTCATTCCACTGATGTATAAATGTCTTAACATGCATAAATTGTCTTAATTTAATATCATCAGTTGAGGTAGTATTTCAAAATGTGTCAGGTATACATTAACCATTTTTCAAAATGCTGGAAGGATAAAGGAACAGTAGATAGACTAATATGAATGTGTTGAAATATACTTGATGTTATACCAAAGTAGCTAAATACGGTTACGGATTCTGTGATTTATTAAGCAGATAACTTGGTAGTGTTTTATGTGGTATGGTAGCTAAGGTGTTGGTTTCGTAAACAGGAGACCCATAAAAGTTCACTTGTGACCTTGAATCAGTCACTCTTTCAAACCCAGCTAACTTCACAGGGTTGTTACGGGGAAAAATAGGAAGGGGGAGCACCTTGAACAACTGACTGAAAAATATGGTATAAATTTTAAAATAAAATAAAATCTTGATAGAGTAATTTGGAGGTCTGAATGAACAGGATATTGAGAAAATGATCTTTCCCCTGCTAGGGAAGGCAAACAAAGATGTGGATGGTAGGAAACATTTTAAACCAAATGCCTGCCTACATAGTTCCTCTTTCTTTAATCAACAAATCGGCATCTTTGTAGGAGTGTTTATTTGTACTTTTCCTTAACGTGCCTGGGAAATGTAAAATTTTGCAAATTCCAATATGAAAATATTATCCCACCTCGATTTTTCAGATTATTGTGAATCAAAACCAGATTACCTGTTAGAGTTGATATATCTTCTGACAGTATTGTGCTATTACTGGCAATTTAAATGGACCAGAATAGCTTTATAAAAGTTAGGTGAAAATACACATTTAAATATGAATTTAGAAAGCAAGTCTAATTAGTGCAAACCTGTAATTTCTTATCTCCTTGAAAAGTAGAGGATGTGTTTCAACAGTACAGAACCTATTTCTCCAAGTGAAAAACTGTCAAGCAGTAACATGAGATTAATGCTGTTGTATTTGGTTTAGTTTTATTGTGTATAAAAAAGGTTATAAGCAAGGGGAAAAGAAAGCTGAAGAAAGGGATTGATTAATGTGACATATCTGAGGTGGTTTTTTTCCCTTCCTTTCTTTCTTTCTACTACAAGTCTCAGCAGCCAGTCAGAGAGATCAGCTTCACACTCAGTAAATTAAATTTAAATTACACAGTCTTGGTGAGAAAATTGCTCAGTTAATCTAGCCTCCTGAAATGAAATTTTTTTTCCACATGAACTCCATCCTAATTTTTCATACCCTGTTGTTTTCTGCTAGAAATCCAATCGTTTTATGTTACTTTATTTTTTTTTCTCTCTCTCTTTTCTTTTTTAAAAACCAGATATTAGTTTTCAGCAAATTTATCTTATGGCTCAGGAATATAATGTGTTCAGAATGGAAGAAAGAAGTGATAGCTAAATAGCTGCTGTTATTTTATTACATGGAGGGGATTGGAAAAGCACTAAAAATCAAACATTTGAAATATTATCCATGTATTTTGCTATTTTAAAATACTGCAGGAAGTTTAAACAATGCAATGTTTATAAACAGTATTGTAAATAAGTAAATATGCCATAATTTTCTTTTTATTTAGAAAATGTAGCTAATGGGAGAATGCAATCTGCTAAATAATAATATTGCAAGAATTAATACTGCTGAGTTTCTGGTTTCAGTATTGGACCAGATAGGGAATGACCAATAATCACATCCTTAAATTGCCTTTAATCTCTGTTAGTAATTTTGGTCTACTTCTCTGCCAAACTTCCAGGTAGTATTCATTCATTCATTCATTCCATTTGTTAACCACCTGTAGTCAACCATAAATAATACAAAAAATATTCACAGCAAGCTATATGTCTACAAATATTACAAATTAGCAGATGTATAAAAGAGGAGGGAGTCAGAAAACGTACAGTCCTTTTTATTTTCTTTTTTCCTATTTATCTGTTATTTTAATTCTTGTTAAATGTGCAACAAGAGAGCAAGACTGACTTCTATAGGGAAGCTGTTCAAAGGTCAGGTATAGATACTGTGAAGCCATTGCCTTTGAGTCTTTATGAACCCCTTTACTTTATGAAAGTGGATATTGCCAATAGCTTCCCTTAGGACACGGAAATCAGATGGCAGATTCCAGCCCTAATGATACCTAAAAGTATCTACTTCTAGCTCTACCTATTTCTCATAGTTCCTGCCCATCAGAGTACATCTAGCAGAGTGGCATGGTCTGGTTCTCCTTAGTGATGCTGTGTTACCTGGTGGGTCCTAGAAAGAATGCTCCTCACTTCCACCCCAATATTAAGTTGGCCCTAACCCTTTGGGCTTTCCAGGAGGCCATGAAGACTTGACTTTTTCCCCAGGCACTGGAGTCAGGATGTTAGTAGAATCCAGCAAAAAGTTGTGAGATGTGTTGGTAAGGTGTTTTTACAGTGACATCAGCCTAGTTCTATTCATTGATTTACATGGCAAGTTTTATTTTAGCTCATTGCCCAGAGTTCTGTTGGCAAGTGGGTAGCTACATACTCTTGTTAAATAAATAAATCGGTATGTAAGTAAATAAGTGATAAATCCCATAGGGTTTTACAGATTAAAACCAGCACTTTATACCTGAAAAACTGTAGGAAGCCAATCAGTACCTATAATGTGCTCCTGGCAATGTGCACCAGCTAATAAATGGACCAATGCTTTCTGCACCAATTACAGTTTCTAGCTGGTCTTCAGACACAGGCCCAAGTGGAGCTCATTGCAGTGGTATAGCACAAGCGAACTAATATAAAGGCATGAGTTATTGTTATGTAATTTTTTTGAATATAATGTTTAGTGAGGAACGGATATTTTAGAATCATAGGGTAGGAAGTGACCTTGGAAGTATTTTCTTCCATTCTTCTAACAAGGGCAGAAACCCTCAGATTATCTCAAAGATTAGCTATCCACACTTTGTTTAAAAACCACCAATAATGGAACACCCACAACTACATGAGGCAGGTGGCTATTCCACTGCTTAATAATTCTCATGGCCAAAAGGTTACTCATGGTCTTCAGCATGTATCTCTCTCTGTAAAGGCTTCCATTCACTGGCTTTGTCCTACCCTCAGGGAATACAAAGAATAAATTCACAGTCTCTTCCATGTGATAACTGTTGACCTATTAGATGATTGCTATCATGACTCCCTTTAATATTATTTTCTTTAGGCTAAACATATATACTTCTTTTAAATGTTCTTCATAGGATCTATCCTTCAAGCCTTCCACCATTCTTTTGCTTTTCTCCATGCTCTTTTTAGTACCTCAATATCTCTCTCATATTGTAGCTACCAAAACTGGCCCAATATTACAGGTATAGTCTGACCAGTACAGCATAGAATAGAACTATCGCTTCCTGTGATGTCAATATTATATCACTGTGGATGCAGCACAATATTGCATTAGTTCTTTTGACAACTGCAGAACACATCTAGGATTCTTGAATGTAGGGTTCCTGCAGGGAAAGGTTAGTTGTAAATAATTTAAAAACATGTAATTTTTAATTACTGCAAAATTGTATTGTGTTGTGATATCTAAATTAGAACAATGTGTCTATATTAGACCATACAGGAAAATAATGTGATACACCTGCTTCTAAACACTCCCTTCTAAAAGAAAAATAAGTCTAATTGAATTAAAGAAAAACACTACATAATGTTGACCATTCAGCCAAGAGATACCTTAATTTATGGATGTATCACTGTGATTCCGTCAATCTGTAGGTCATTCTACTACACAGAGCTGGAAAGGGGAGAGCTTTTAAATCTGCTGTTAATGAGCAGCTGCCCTGCAAATTATGACTGTTTATCATGGTTGCTACTAAAAATGACTAGCATTCATTTTTGCCAAAGAGATCTTTCATCCATCTTTTACCTTCCAATTAAACAGGACAAAATTGAAGTACATAGCAAATGCTACTCTGTGCTATATCATGAAGTTGGATAGTGTTCATTTTGTTTTTCTGTGGTGGCTAGAAAGGTAGAACAGGAATCAAATATATCTGCAACTTCTTTTTATATCACAGGTAAAATGTGATATAAAACAGCCTTGTACTTAATTAGATTGTTAGTTCATTTAGTCCTTGGATTATCACTATTTTATGAATAACAATTCTCAGCAACCTCTTTATCTCCCCTCTACTTCTAAGATCTTGCAGGTTATGAATCTTAAAAATGCAGAGCACATACTATATATGTTACGAATTTGGAACTAGTCTAGATAGCACACATTCTAATATTTTTATATATATATATATATATATATATATTAGTTATTCAGTAAGAAAAAGCTGAGGGCATACCCTCCAGTATCTTATTTTTTTTAATGTAAATGATGCTACACTTCAATGGTTAGATATCCTAGACATTGGTATTTGAACATAGATTTTTTAATATTTATATTTTGTTTTGTTTTACTACTCTAGGTTAAATGTTATATGTTATATGAAATATATGTTGCTAGTCCATGTATGATATACCATACACTAGATAAATAAGTAACAAAAACTGTCATAGTATTTTGCCATTAGTTTATTTCTCTCAGATTACTTGTTTGAACACAAGTTGATAAAACCCAGTAGTGACAGTTAGAAAGATTTTCCCTGTTTTTTTCCCTGGAAGCAATACCTAAGCATGGGATAGAAACAGCATTGATCATTCTGGTGAAGGACTGCTTTAGGACATGAGTTAGGGATTATCAAGCATTTCAGGATTATCAATCATTATAATTTGGGAAATTGCCTGTAAGGTTCGGGAGTCAAACACGATTTTAGAATGAGTTTTCTTTTTTTCTCAGTGAATAGTTCCTGTCAATGCTTATGAGAAAGGATGGGCTCTGTGTGATGTCCCACAAGGTTCAGTCCCCCTGCCCTCTTTATTGTTTACATGAAGCTACCATGTGAGATCAATATTCTGATGATACCAATGTTACATTACCCAGTCAAGGCCAGGCTGGAGATACAGTGGAATATTGACCCAATGCCTGGATGCTATGGAGGTTTAAGTGAGACAAAACAAGTTAAAATTGAACTTTAACATGACGGCAGTGGTGGGTTGCCTCCGGTTCGGACCGGTTCACAAGAACCGGCAGTAAAACTGGCAGGAGGCTCTGCCCATTGACCCGGATGTCATCATAGGTGATCTGCGCATGCGCAGAAGAGTGCGAGCATGTGTGAGCGCAATGTGAACCATTAGTAAAGGTAAGTAGAATCTACCCCTGCATGAAGGATGTACTCTTTGTCCAGTGGAGTTCTTTATCAGCTGCAATATGAATTCTGGATTGTGTGGTATTTCTTCTAAAGTGCCAGGTCTGTACTCCTGGCTACTATTATATGCCCTGGGAGCATTTGTCCAGCTTGAGTGCCAGTTTTAGACCTACTTTGAGAGGGATAACTGATGCCCTAATCTCCACTTGCTTAGACTGCTGCAAAACACTGTACATGGGATTTGAGGTCACTTGGAAACTGAACTGATGTAAAACATAACAGCCATTTCATGAGTAAGAGAACATATAACACCTGTTTGTAGGCCTGTGTTGGCTTCTAACAAGTTTCCAGATTTAATTCAAAGTGCAGTTTTTAACTCATAAAGTCATATATGGCTTAGCTCCCAAGTGTCTCCAGGACCATTTTCTCCAAGTGCAATCAACCCATCCAATGCATTCTTCATATGGGAGAGTATTAATAGGGCCTAGTGGCTCAGCAGACTGATAGCATTGTGATTAACACCAGCTGTCTGCAATTACTGTAAGTTCGAATCTCACCAGGCTCAAGGTTGACTCAGCCTTCCATCCTTTCTAAGGTAGGTAAATTGAGGACCCAGTTTGTGGGGGCAATAAGCTGACTTTGTATAAATATACAAAAGTATGAAGGCTATTGCTTAATGCATTGTAAGCCGCCCTGAGTCTCTGGAGAAGGGCGGCATATAAATCAAATAAAAAATAAAAAATATATAAAATAATAATAATCCTTCATTTTTTGGAGAAGGCGAGCAAGACCTCCTGAAGAAGGGGATGGATTCCTTCCAGGGAGTAGGTTGATGCCAACCCTGATGGCATTCCAAATGTTGCTACTCTGAATTGTTTTTAGAGTCTCATCATACTAACTGCAAAGAGTCTTCTGAATGATTATGGTGTATACAAAATAGACACGCCAAGAGGCTTATCTGAATCTGTTGAACCTGCACTGACATCTCGAATAGCTTTTAGGATAGTTATTGGGAATGAGCTGTTAAAAACATAGTGGGATTTTTACTACTACTGAAAAGAAGTATGTAAACAATTAAGCTGTAATGTATCGATAACAGCAAAGGGTGAGAGTTTTCCTTTGTCATTTTTGCCTCTCACTTTATTCCCTGTCCTATCATAGCTTGTTTCCTCAGCAATGTAATTAGATAGCAAGCACCTAGGAATGGAATATTTTATACATTGTTCCATAAAGCCATTCCATAAAACCACCAGTATTATTAGATTTATATCCCACCTTTATCCAGAATTATTAAAGGTAACATACATAATATCCCCAACTCCTATCTGTCCCAAAACAATTACTTCGTAATATTTATGGGTTTGGTCTGGGAGAGATTGACTGACCCAAAGTCATCCAGTCAGCTTTTATAAATAAAGGAGGATTAGCACTCACCACCTCCTTGTTGCTAATCCAGCACCAATAACCATTACACCAAACTGACTTCATTTCACGTGTTTTTATTATAGATGGGGATTTCTTTTCAAAGTCTAGTTTCTGACTCAGAATCAAAAATTGCATTCAGAGAGCAAGCCTAAAAAAATCTGTTCCAGGTGTCAAAAGTTCTAGGGAATATTTAAGGGATATTTTGGATCTCAGGGTATTGCCTATTGAAAATAATAATGCTTAAAAAAAAGGAACTGAAAAGGAATAATTTGGGGAGGCAGTCAATTCTATTATATTCTCCGATCAGCAAATTCCTGGTCAGAGAGGAAGAGCAATTAGAATAATGTCAGGGCAAACCTGATAGTCATGTAAGTGAGAGCTGATTAAAAGGTTTCCAGAGGGCTGTTGAGTAGTGAAAGGTTTCCAGCTGTAAACAGATGGTGCAGAGAAGAGAGAAACAAGAATAAGATGTTGTCATGGTCAGAGAGATAGAGAGCAACACTGAATGTCTCAGTGGACTTGTGACATAATCTTTTGTTAGCTCTCAAATAAAAAAGGATCTTACATCACCATTTTTAAAAAAAAGATCTTACAGAATGTTATGAGTTTCCTAGGATCAGTTATGATTGTGCCGCAGAACCTTGACAGAGGTGAGGACTGACTTGGAACACTTGATTAATCCAATGGATTCTCTTATTTATTTTCAGACTACAGATGACATCTTGGTGGCCTCAGCTGAATGCCCCAGCGATGATGAGGACATTGATCCCTGTGAGACGAGCTCAGGTGGGTTAGGTTAGTCAACTTTTTTATTACTTCCTTTTTATTTTTATTCTTTGCATGCAGCAGTGATGAAAGAACAATTTATTTCAGCCTGTATTGATGATAAGGAAAAATTCATTCTCCTGGGTCCCAGTTAGGAATTGCCAACATAATTCTCCGTGTGTACATGTGTCTGTTATGTACGAGAGAAAGAAAGAGACATAAAGACTCCTACTAAAGGGATTATTGTTCTTTGGTAGTTTGTATAAACAGGAAACTTAACAGCTGTATCGAAAAACCTAAACATGAGTGAGTGCCTATTACTCTCAATATATATTAGAACATTGACAATCAACCCTATGAGTCCTCCTTTGATCATTTTTATTAAAAGATCTTCAAGAACAACTAATTAATTACATGATAATGGACCTATTTAGTGGGCCTGTAGACGATATTTAAAAAGCAGAGTTTTTAGGATTTAAGATTTGAGCTCTCTGAAAGAAAAAAATGCATCTATGACTGACAAGACTTTCTGGTTGCCTGGAACTGTACATATTTCTGCTGAGCAGAAGGCATTTTGCCATGGAAGACTTCATAGATGTGAAATATATTAAATTTGCAACCACACTATGAAATTTCAATAAGGAAAGTATTATTTGTTTATGAATATTGAGAGATTTCTGTGTATGTAGATGATAGAGCACACCTTATAATCTGGTGAACAATTCAGCCAATGTTCAAATTACAGCTGACCATCTCTGCTTGCAACTTATTTTAGGAGGAGGGTGAGGGGGGGTTTGAAATATATCCCTGACAAGACTGATAATCATAAATACCCATTCATAGCACTGGCAGCAATATGCATGAATGAGTGACTGGCCACAACTTCTAAGATATACAGTTGTTTCCATTGTTAATGTTTTATCATGCAGCTTCTTTTTAAAAGGACAGTTATGTTATCTGCAACAAGAGAAAATTATAAGAAGATTGAGAAATAAGACAAGAAAGGCATTTGCTTTGTGCAACAATTTTGTTATGTTTTTCCCATGGAGATAAGATTGGCCCCCACTTTGACACACTTTTGCAAAGATCTGAAGATGTGGTTCTTCAGTGAGGACCCCAGAGTGATACAGAGGACCCTAAAATAGATTCCAGAGTAATACAGAGCCCATAAAGTGGCTGGACTGATTGTTGTCAGCAAAGAGTGGTGGTTTATTGGTTTTTGTACAGGGGTTTTATCTTTGTAAACCACCTGGAGTCACCATGAATTAATTGGGAAGCCATATAAGTTTTCTAAATACATATTTTCATTTTTTTCCATAATCACTATGGCTATAAAATTTTTTAAGTTCCAAGATCTTTGGTATGCTACACATGGTGACACCTAAACCTCCCTTATAGTCAGGATGTACATCTCCTAGGCAGTTCCCCAGGGCTTCAGATGGACTTTTCCATCATCTGATTGGTCCTCTAGCAACTCCATAGGTTGAACTGAGATCATTCCTTCACTGAATTGATTGCTTCCCCATATTCTTCATTATTATTTTTTTATAAAGACCAAGAAATATATTACAACTTCCTTACAAGAATTCACAGAGCACTGTTACATTCTGAAGTGGTACCTATTTGTGTAGTTACATTTACATGCTTTCAAACTGCTAGGTTGGCAGGAGCTGGGGTGAGGACAGGAACTCACCCCATCACATGGCACTCAGGTCTCAAACCTTGCTGCTGGCTTTCCAGCCAACAAGCCCAGCATCTTTAACCACTGACCCAATGTGCTGCCCTATTGGAGGACAGTAAAAAGTCAAATTTAACTCATTTCGATCTAGATGCAACATGGTAATTTTTTTGGAAGATTGTGGAAGTGCTTTGTCCCTACCTTCTTCCAAGGTGGTTTTAATTTTCTGCTCTATTATATTGTTGATATGTAATGTTTGAGCAAGTAATCCAACTCTGAAATCATTATTTCTCACATTTTTTCTAGGAAATACAGATATTTATAAATATTTGTACATTAATAAATTTCCTGTTAGGATTGTTTTTCATGATTCATGAGGCCATTTCAAGCTCTGGGAATCAAAAGTACAAACATCTAATTTATAATACTTCAGTAGATTCCATGTATTGAAACAGCAAGAGTATATTTATTAGCCATAATAAATATTATTATGATCCATATTTCACATTTATTTAAGCAAAAACTACCATGATCCATATTTCACATTTATTTATATTAGAGTTGTCAGGCTGAGGACCAGAAAGTACTTCAGTGCTATTTGTATTTTGTTTTTATCCAATGATTCAAAGGACATAGAATCAAATGCAGGTTTACAATTTGTATTGTTACATCTGGAAGTAAAAGCTACATTTATTTACACATTCACAACTTCATGCACATTTTTGTAACTCAAAATCTGACTTGCCAGGTTAGGTTGAGTTCTAGGAAAAACTAGGTTAGATGCTTGTTCGATGTATTGACCCCCAAGTGTCACCATTCCCATACACTTTTATACCTTCCAACAAGTTTTGACTAATTCATCAAAGCTGAGCCAGTCATACCTTGGCATATTAACCACACCCTGTTCCTATTGAATGCAATCGCCTTTCTGTTATTCTAGTGACACCCTTTCCGCCTCCATAGCTTGCATCATGTACTTAGAATTTTATATATGTCCATTCACACAAACGCATGGTGCAATGCCGCACATTATCATAATATAATGGCATTAACGATTGACATATATTAGTATTATTATACTACTATATATTTTATTAGTTAATGTAGCTACACATGGTTCATAGAGTCCTAAAAATAGATGTTAAGAATCATGAAATCTCAGTGTTCTACAAGCTAAGATTTACTTATCCTTCTATCTTGAACCAATTCATCTACCTACTTTGGAATAACACTTTGTTTGTGAGTTAAAGGTTATGAACTCTATTAGCTGCAAGTTTCCTCCAAAGATTTAAACAACATCCCAATCATTATTTCTTTCTGTATTAGAATAACATGCCTCCTCCCCCCCTTCTTTTTTTTCCCATGTCTTCACATATAACTGATTCTCCTTGTTGCCATCTGAGAAAATATCTCCTGAGAGGAGGCAGCATTTCTAGTGTTGCTGTACAGTGCTTCTAAAAGATATTTCAGCTCTGATATTTTGCCTCTGTGAAGAAATTTGAATCCTAGAAGATTAGCCACAACACAATCCTGCCCATGTGCCTTTTATTATTTAAAAAGTGGCTGGTATATAGATACATTTGGATGATACAAAATCATATACCCTTCCTATAAAGTCATGAATATAGAAGTGATGACAAAGAAATCGCTGGAGAGAGAGAGACCGAGACAGAGAGAGGGAGGGAGGGAGGGAGGGAGGGAGGGAGGGAGGGAGAGAGGGAGGGAGGGAGAGCAGTAGTGGGTTGTTACCGGTTCAACCCGGATCGGGCGAACTGGTAGTGGTGGTGGCGGGAGGCTCCGCCCACCCACCTGGATGCTTCTGCGCATGCGTGTGAGCACGCCCACGAGTGAAACGGTAGCAATGGGTTTTAAAACCCACCCCGTCCCTGTCCCTTAGGGGCGAGTTTCAAAACCCATTGCTACCAGTTCGCTCATGGGTGCGCTCACAAGCGACACTTCTGCGCATGTGCAGAAGCGTCCGGGTGGATGGGCGGAACCTCCCTCCGCTGCTGCTACCAGTTTGCCCAACCTGGGACAAACTGGTAGCAACCCACCACTGGAGAGGGAGAGGGAGAAAGAGAGAGAGATACAGGCATACTGCTTTAGAGCGCAGCAGCTGGGGTAAGAGCGGGGGAGACGGTTCTTCATCTTTTTGTTGTCATCACAAGCAGTGTTCTTTTTGGTAAGTTGTCATAGATGCAGAGATAATAATGCCACTTATCAGATGTGAATGCTTATGGATAAGTGTTTTTGATGTATAGTAAAAACTTAAGTTAACATAGAAGTCCGCACCTATATTTCTATAGTTGCTGATTTATAGTTTAATATAGGTTGTGCTGATTTATTAATTTTGTTGATTTATTTAGAAGTAAAGCATAGTATCATTACTTGGGAGAAATAGCCTATCAGGATTGTCATTGCCAGCAAGTCCTTGTCTATCGTCTCTGATTTTGCTTGCTGTGCCTTTGCCTTTCAATAAATATTGAATGCAAAGATGTGACTTGCAAGAAATATAGGAAATGAAAATGTAATGGAGATAAAGCCTGCTAATCAAGCAGTGCATAATAAAGCCAGAATAAAAAGTGACCAAATCATATGAAGTACAATTTACATTGGAATACACAAAGATATCACACAAACAGTATTTACAGAGAGAAAAATCCAATCATACTCTTGACCATTCTTTGCTCTTAGATTACAATTTTTCCATTTCTGTCTGTATGTACTCGGTATATAAGTAGAAGAAATCTGTAGTTCCTGCTTCTTGAGCACATCTCCTCAAATATGGGTTTGAATAATAAGGATATATTCCAGTATTTGAGCATGGAAAGTGGTTAAGGCAAATCAGTAGACCAGAAACAATTTATCTTATCTACAACCAAAGTCACTCCCATGGAGATAATTCTCAGTTCCTCTTCCTGATCCTGATATGATTGAGACACTGCTGTCATTTTTATATCATTGTATTCTTTTCCATTACAGATTTATTTCTTACATGTTCAGTTTTCTTATTTGATAGGCATAATAAAACCAGACTGATATGTATACATTTTTGCTTCCTTTATAAATTGAATTCATTATGCATTCAACAGTGACCTTTTAATCCCTACTGATTATTTATAACGATAACTATTAGAAGATCTTCCAAAAAAAAAAAAATTGAGTCTGAGATTCCTGCTGGTGCAGTGTTTAGAATACAATATTACAGGCTGATTCTGCCAGCAGCCAGAGGCTCAATCTCAACAGGGCTCAAGGTTGACTCAGCCTTCCATTCTTCTGAAATCGATAAAATGAGGACCTAAGTGTTGAGGGCAAAATGCTGACATTGTAAACTACTCAGAAAGTACTGAAAAGCTCTATGTAGCAGTATATAAATCTACTGTAAGTGCTATTGCTATCCCTCCAGTATTTTCCAGCTAATAAAGAATTATTCATGTATAGATAATCAAACTGATGTTGACAGGTTGAATTTTCAAAGCCATTCCAAGTGTATGCCAGCTTCTTCCCCCTAGATAGCATCAAACATCCATATGATAAATTATATATTATAGCAGATTATTAATCTATCTAGTCAAGATTGTTTAAGAAACAGTAGCATAAAGTTATTTCCATATTCTAGATTCATAGAATTGGAAAGGTCACTGATGCCAACTCTTGTTCAGTTCAAAGAATCCAGTTAATTCATCATTGCCAGGTTCTATGAATTCTTTTCTTAATCACCCCCAAAAAAGGAGAATATATGTTTGTAATTTCCAAAGTAAACACAAGGTGGTCTTTTAAGATACTTCTTTTATTAGGAATCCAAGCAGAAGGCTGAATTTCCTAGGAATATCAGGAAATTCAAAACATCTTCACAACTAGATGTTTAACTAGTGGATTAACTGCACAAGAAATACCACAAGAAAGTATAGTAGATTCACGGTTTTCCTTGGATTAAACTTTCATTTCACCACTTCAACTGCATTTCCCTTTCCTTCTCTCTGTTACTTACATACAATTTATTTTATTTTATTTATTTTATTAATTATATTTCTATACCGCCCTTCTCCCAAAGGACTCAGGGCGGTGAACAGCCATGATCAAATACACAAATATAAAAATTAAAAAACAATTTAAAACCAGATTAAATACTTTGGCCCACAATTAAAAACATCCCATTAAAATCCAATTTAAAATTTAAAACCATTAAAATTAGGCTAGCCCGGCTTGCTGGAATAACAAAGTCTTCAGGACACGGCGGAAGATGCACAAGTCCGGGATCCTCCGTACCTCCAGGGGCAGCTTGTTCCAGAGGGTAGGAGCCCCCACTGAGAAGGCTCTCCCCCGGGGGGTCACCAGTCGACATTTTCTGACCAACGGCACCTCAAGGAGCCCCGCCCTGTGGGAGCGTACTGGCCGGTGGGAGGCTGTCAGTAGCAGAAGGCAGTCCATAAGTAACCAGGTCCTAAGCCATGGACCGCTTTAAAGATGTTAATCAACACCTTGAATCGCACCTGGAAGACCACTGGGAGCCAATGCAGCTCGCGCAGGAGAGGGAGTACATGGGAGTAATACAATAAACCTAAAGCTGAAGTAAGGAGCAAAATTTTGTTGAGGTCTATATTCCCTTAGGGATAGCAGAACTAAAACAAGCTGGAAATGAGACAGAGCCAAAAAGAGTTGGAGCCATCACTTACAGTATTTCATTCCTATTCTTCTCTCTCTTTTTACTCTTTTCCTTATTGACAATCTTTCTCTACTTTCCACACAGCAAGTTGCTGTAGATAGACACAGATCATTCCTACTAGGCATTTTGCAGATTGTGCATTTTAAATATACTTTTCAATGAAATGAAATGTACAGGGTTGCTAATCCCTAGGCCAAAGGCATATGGTGTAGAAATTTTTGTTGGGAAACTGGGAAGGTTTGGTTAATAATGAGTGATTATTGCACTTCTATGATAATGTGAAATTACTCTGAATCCAGGAAATGTTCAATAAAAACGCTCCATGGCTTAGGACCCGGGTACTTACGAGACCGCCTTCTGCCACCAATAGCCTCCCATCGACCAGTATGCTCCCACAGAGAGGGACTCCTCAGGGTGCCATCAGTCAAACAATGTCGACTGGTGACCCCCGGAGGAGAGCCTTCTCTGTGGAGGCACCTGCCCTCTGGAATGAGCTGCCCCCGGAGATTCGTAGGATTCCCGACCTTCGCACCTTTCGCCGCACCCTCAAAACGCTATTGTTTCACCAAGCAGGGCTGACCTAAATGCTATTTTAATGGGTGGTTTCTATTTTAGCTCTTTCGGCCAAATTATTTAATATTTTTAAATTGTCTTTTAACTTTCATATAGTTGTGGGTTTTATTTTTGGCTGTACACCGCCCTGAGTCCTTCGGGAGAAGGGCGGTATAAAAATTGAATAAAATAAAATAAATAAAATAAAATAAATAAAAGAACAAAAAAATCTGTTCTATGACAGGAATGGGAACAAGTAAAATGTTTACCATTAGTAATGTCTATTTAACACCCAATCTATTTTAGGAAAACAGGAGATTTACCAAATGGTCTCTCTACACATAATGTCTTTGTCTTTGTCTACTTACCTGTTATTCTAGGAAAGAAGAGTGGAAGGGAACTGAGTTCAGTTCTTCCTTTATCCTCACCAACTAAGTGTACAACAATTTCCCTCTTTAACAAGTTAAAGTTCCCACAAAAGCAAAAGTTCCTGTAACTACAACACTCTACCATACAACACATTTATTTTCAAACAATTTCCAGTGTGCTCTATGGCCACTATGCATTTCCCCAATGCATTCCATATTCTTGATCATACACATCTCGAATATTGCATGCTACTATTCAGAGCTGAAAAAAGCAGTTGCAGACAATCATTGCACTTTCCAAGGAGCATCTCTCAAGAAGCTGCAACTGCTCAAAATGTAGCAGCACAAGCAGTAAATGGGTATCTCTCAGTGGCCCATGTCTTCTGCTTCTTGTCTACTCCTGTAATTTCTGGTTGTTTGGCCAGTACCTGGCTGTCTATCTGTATCTGAAAGCCCCACAGATAATATTTACTCTTAATAACTTTCTATGGAATCTCCCATCTGGACGTGGGATGGTCTAGTCCAGAGGTGTCAAACTTGCAGCATCACAGCGGCATCACGTGACATATCGGAACTTTTTTCCCCTTTGCTAAACCGCGTGTTGCCAGCATGTGACGCATCCAGCCCATGGGCCAGAGGTTTGACAACCCTGGTCTAGCCCATGCACAGTACAGATATTCCTGTAGACAATGCCAAACTACTTGGTTGTGCTGCTCAATGTATGCTGTTCCTGCATCTTACACTCTGCCACTATGTGTGGAACTGTCTCTGAGGCCTCTCTGCATAGTTAAAACTCTGTAGAGATTCTCAGTCATCCAGGTCATGGTTGTCCCAAAGGCGCTTTTTCAGGAGGCAACTGGACTTTTTGTTTTTTCTTATGAAGACGTTTCGTTTCTCATCCAAGAAGCTTCTTCAGCTCTGACAGGAGAGTGGATAATGGAAGGATTTATATTCCTTGCAGACAGCTGGTAATCTGCATCCTTTTAGAGGGTCATTGAAGCACTTGGAAGTTTATCTGTGTTTTGAGGATCTCCTGGTTCTGTAGTCTGCAATTTTTTCCTCTGGAAATCCATTCCTACTCCCACACCACGGGTGTTCATCCCAAAGGTGTTCCAAGGATGTTGGAACACCTTTGGGATGTGTATAGTCTCTATACTCTCTGTATAGTCTCTACCTTGTGTCCTGTCTGTAGTTGTAAGATAGACTCTTGCTTCTATGCATCTGGTGCTTAGTGCCTGTGATCATGCTGCTATAATCAGTGCCTCAGTGCTGTCTTTTACTCCAATTCTTTCCAGCATTACCTATATATATCAGCAATCAATCATCACTTATATTCCCTGCTTCAAATTACTAATTTCCAAAATCACAAATACTAATAAGAGTGGGGGGAGATTTTGTAGCTCCTAGTTCCTTTTTTTTTTTAACATAAGGAGTAATTCCCTCTCATAAGACTTAAATCTATTTAGTATCATAATTTTGCCCCAACTCTATTTAAAGTTTTCAGTAACAATATAAAGGCAAAATCATCAGAGGATATATATTGTAGACATGTAATGCTAAGAAGTCCTGGAGTATAACTGTCCAGATGAAATGAAGTTTAGATAAGGTGATACAGCTCAGAGAGCTTTTTGGTTTCCAGCTGCTCCCAGATTGAAAGCCTACCAGAGACTATACTAATAAGCAATTCCACTCATACCCCCATATAAAAGTTGATGAGTAAATAGGCAGAGAAAATGTATGTAATCTTGTGAATAATTTTCTAATTCCCCCATTTCCATTTGATATATGCAAAAGCATGAATATAAACCAAGAAAAGGTCTTAAACTGTATTTTTGTTAATAAAAGCTTTTGCTAATCTCAATTCTCAAACACTCCAGGAATCTGCAATTCCCATTTTCTTTTCACAGCATTAGTGAACAATGGACATTGGCAATAGTCTTTTTTTCTTTCTTTCTTTCCCCTGAAAGTACTGCCAAGAATTATAATAAGCCTGTAATATGTAGTGGAAAAGTCTAAACAAGTGTGACTGTTCTGCATAAGTTATTTCATGGCTACAGAAATGCAAACAGGAATACAAAAATCAATCCCGGCCAATAGGGTCTACAATATAATTCAAAAGGTTGCATAATAGTGGTGAGTGAAGAGAGAATGCTGAAGGAAAACAAGTGCAGCATACCCATGTCACTGATGATATGCAAAATAGAGCATTGTAGACAGAATGCCTGTTTAATAATATTTTCATTCCACTCTCAGAAACTAAATTGTATGACTTTCCACTTACCCTCAGCCAAACCATCCACACAGCCAAACAAATAGCTTTAGTACTTGCAGGTGTTCCTTTCTATCACAGTCACAAGAGATTCTTTCCAATCTGTTCATTTTATCATCTTAAATCTATAGAACTGGACTAGTTACCAGTTTTTCATCTGCCATTGCTTGGACAATAATAAGGTACTGATATTATTTTGATTTCTTTTCAACATACACTAATGCAGTCTTTTAAATAGTGTTTTTCCCCCAGAGTAATAAAGATATGTTGGCAGACACTGCTCGGTATTCATTGAATTGCTGTCAGGAAGTTAGCAGCAATCCTTTTAAGGAATAAGTTTTCATGGCCTGAAAATATGTTTGTATTCAGGAAACTATGAGAATTATTTTGCAAGCATCTTCTATCCTCCAAATTACAAAATAATTATCAATTACAATTCTTCCTATTTCTCAGGAAAGGCTGTAACAGTTAAATCACGTAGAAAACCAAAGTAGATTGCTGTTTTTAAACAGATGTTCTGTGAGTATCCTGTGACCAAATTTAATCAAAGTCTGATTCATACTTGCTTGACAGTTTAATGACTGCAACAAGGTTCATATTACTTCAGTTACAGTGCATTCATTGAAGTTAAACTGTCAGGTATATGGGTTGGATAATATAAGTGCAGACTTACTGTAGCACTGGAGTAGTTCTAACATCGAAGAACAGCTTCTCAGGAATGTTGGAAAACTGATGTATATAACATTTACAGTTTATTTCAGACACATGAAGAAAAACTCCAAGTGGCACAACTGGCACTAAAGAGACTAGTTTCTTCTTTATGTACTATGTATCTTATTATTTATGGCAACTATATTTTTCCATCATTTCAGTAAAAGTAACACTCAAGTAGGAGCATCTGCAGTTGCTGTGCCCCTTTGAAATGGCATGCATTGTCACAATGTATAGAACAGGGAGGGCTCTTATCACAATGGTGCAATGTTCTTTTCACACACTGACTGGTTTGACCATAATCATTCCCCCATCATAGACATGGCTATTACAAAAACTCTTCACTTCTCTTTATTCTGTAGATATAAATAGAGCATTTGCCGCTGAAAATGTCCAATCCATGATTACATTCATATAGTATTTCTGGCGCATTCTTTATACTAGATATGTTGTTGTGAAAAACAACCAATATTGATAATATTGAAAAAGTTATTTTTCTTTTATTAAGGCAATGAAAAAAACAAAAGTGTGTCTTCATTGCAGTTTCCACCCCATTTCCCACACCCGATATTAGAAGCTACTACTCTGACAAAGCTAGGAACAGCTTCAAGTTAATTAAGTGGTTCTGTCTTCTTGAAACAGATGGAGTGAGATGATTGTGAAACATTGCTTAAAGTGAAACAATGCCAGCAGTTTCAGATTATTTTTAAGAAAAATTAAAATTTTCAGTTTTATATCTTTATACCTGGTATTCAGTGGAACATTTTATTGTAAAAGAGGTTTGAAAGTTTTTTTTTTTTTTTTTTTTGCCAATTAATAGAAATCTAATTGACAGCATTTGCATAAAATGCCTACATTTAAAAGATGATATTTAGCCTGTCAGGTAGCATCATCTCTTTTCAGCATGTTCTATTCTTCCTTGAACAGAAAGTAATTTCCAGAATCACATTCAGCATGATAAATCTCCTATTTTCATTTTCTATAGCTATTCCTATAGAGTTATCCTGTCACAGCGAATTATGAAACAATTGTTGACATATCCAGCTCAGATGAATTTCCACATAATACTGGGCATAGAATGAAGAATTAAATTAAAAGAAAGATGTGGTTTCTAACCACCCTTGTTCATCCTAAATTTAGAAATGGAAGCTTAGAGTTTGCTGGCTAGAAAATCCTAGAAGAGAAAACCTGAGAAAAATCTATGTAGATTTAAGGTAGATAATTACCTAAGCATGTTGTTGGGAAACTTACTAAGCTGAAGTGGATGTCATACTGCTTCTTCAGCCGAAACTTTCTTTACTTCTTGTTGGGGATCCATAAATGGCATCCTCAGAAAAGTATCAGCTGAAGGGCCCTATCCAGTGGTGGGTTCCTCCCGGTTCTGCCCGGTTCTGCCGAGCCGGTAACGGTGACGATATGACGTCACCGAACCGGTTCTACCCCACCCACCCCCCATGTTATTCTTACCTTTTATTTGTCCCCACCCCCAATCTATTGCTGCCTCCTGAGTCCCAGCTGATGGCTAGAGGGAAAAAAACTGTTTAAACTCTTGTTGCGGGGCTTCAAAGGGCCGCCCTACAGCTGATCAGTGTTAAAAGAAAACAAATGAGTAGACCGGTGCCTGCAAAAGTAAAAGGGTAGACCAGTGCCTGCAAAAATACATAAGTAGATCAGTGCCTGCAAAAATACATGAGTAGATCAGTGCCTGCAAAAATAAATGGGTAGATCGGTACAGCTCTGCAAGCAGTTAAAAGCCTGGTAGACCAGTACCTCTGCTAAATCCTAAATGTCACATGACCATCAAGCCACGCCCACAAAATAAGCCATGCCCACAGAACCAGTAGTAAAAAAATTTAGAACCCACCCCTGGCCCTGTCACCTGTTACTATCTTACTGAGCATTGGAAGACATTTTAAATAAGACTCGTGGATCTCTTCTGGAGAGGGCAAGGGGACAGGCCAAAACACAGGTGCAGGGCAAAGTGCATGTGAGAGCTGAATGTTTATTAGACTGGAAAGAAATACTTTTAATACCCATGTTCATTAAGTATCTAAAGCAAAGAAGAGCGAAAAGCAAAAACAAGAGAGTTTTTGAGACTTAGAATAAAAGCAGTGGCTATTCTTCATGCTGAATATTTGAGAGGATGGAAGAAGGGAGGAGAAAGAGGAGAAAAATAGTGATAGTGGTAGCAAAGTGGGTGCAGTTGTCTACTGTTGCTGCTGTGGCTTTCCTCAGGGCTGAAACTAATATTGGGAGTTTCCTCATACAGTTCACCTTCTAAATTGTAAAATTGCCTCCGTTGCCCCAACATTTATCAAGTATATTTGCTTATTTCTTAGCACCGGTCCCTCTTCTTCCTCCCCCACATGCACTGCTGTGCTTCTCTTTTCCTCTCTTACACTTTTCTTCTTTGATGGAACCCCTTTGCTTCACTGGAAATGCTTTGGTTGAGTCTGCCCTTTCTTTCAAGGCTTCCCGTCTCTTTTCCTCCCTAAAATATGTGATGCACACTCTTCTTTAGCATCTTTTCACATTTTCCAAGCCATTCTTACTCTTTTCTTACCCCTATCCACTTTCATTTCTTAGTTTTCTTGTGTTTTTTAAAAAATACATACATAGAGACATACATTCATACATACATATATACATACATACATACATACATACTTGTTTTCGTAGATTTTCACAGGTAGAGGTATGCAAGTTTTGGTGTATTCGGGTCTTTTCCCATGTAAGATTGAAAGTATCTTGGCGATGTTTCGACATACATACATATATACATACATACATACTCAAAATTCCTGTTCAATTTCTCTTTTTATACAATTATACAGTTCACCCATTTTCCCCCTCTATGGATACTAACAAGGACTATCAATTCAATAACACATTAAACTGTACCAAAAAGACGGACTACTCTTCATAACATGTAAAAAAGGAATATGAGACATATATAAAAAATCTTATATTTTGTTTTGTACACCAGTGGATTAATGGGTTTAATCTGCCCAGATATACCTAGAACCCTTGTAGGTGTCGGGGTTCCAAGTAACACCAAACTAAGTAGATGCTATTTATTCCTCATATGTTATATTTCCACCAGTAATAAATGCTTTCTTTACATGTATAAGCATTCATATGTTAATGATTATTTTACTGATTTCAAGATTTTTATTTTTTAATAAGCGTCAGAAGATCATATGCAATAGACTTGCAGAATCTAATATTTGTTCTCTAGTAGCATAATGAAATTGTGCAGTTTTTGAAAGACTGCAGTAAATGCTTTTTCTAAACAGATGAGAAAGTTCTAGGTTGTCAGATCAGCATAATGTAAAGTTGATTCTCTGAACCAGATAGTTCCTTGGGGAATGGTGGGGTATGGAGCAGAGAGAACTGATTTGCCCAACTTTCCTGGATTGATTCCAGAATCCTAAAGTGAAACCAGCTTTCCAAAGCAATAGTGATACAATTAAAAATGTTTAGGTGATTTTCTACTTTTGATTACATAAATATATATATTTTTATCATCTGCTTACAGCAAGTCCCACCAAACCAGGACGGGGAGGATACCCAAGTTCAGAAGAGGTGGTTCGGGAATCCAGCAGCACGACTGGCATGGTGGTTGGGATCGTAGCAGCAGCTGCTCTGTGCATTCTCATCCTCCTCTACGCTATGTACAAGTACAGGAACCGAGATGAAGGCTCCTATCATGTTGATGAGAGTCGAAACTACATCAGTAACTCAGCACAGTCCAACGGGGCTGTGATTAAGGAAAAGCAACCCAACAGCTCTAAAAGCTCCAGCAAAAATAAGAAAAACAAGGATAAGGAGTACTATGTCTGATCCCAACAACTGGAAAGAACAATTGTATAGAAATAGTTTTCATTTTATCTGAGACATAAAACAAAACTTATTTACTTTACTTTTTATGAAGCACATACAAAGTTTAAAAAATGGGGAAAGGAATATGGGGAATGCAAATAGAAAGGAAAGACTTTTTAACAAAACAAGGAATGACAAAAATGAAATAAGCATTTCATACTCTGGTTTCTCTGAAATAGGAATCAGTAAACCCCCTTACTTTCACAGTGTTTTCATTTACTCTGCCATCTTTATGTTGCTGGAATGTTTCTGAAGAAGATGTTGGTACTACTGCACACTCATAAGGCAAAGAGTATTACTCCAAAACATCACCCAGCACAACACAAATTGTGACAAACTGAAACAAAGAAAAGATGAAATCATGCACACACCCACAGTAAAGAAGCTACCTACGAGTCTGGATTTAGCCAAAGTGCTAGCACTTTCCTGAGGAGTAAGTCAATCTGATTACCTGACAAGACTTTGCCATTTGACACAAGCCCTCAAGAAGCAAAGATTGAAACTGAGCTTGCCAACTGGTGCAACAAAACAATGATTGGAGCTTGGGTTTGAAGTAAAGTGCTGGCTTTTCTGAATAAACCACATTTAAAAACAGAAGAAGAAAACATTTTTGAAAAAAGCCCCTTTCTGGTTGTGAAGAAAAAAATATAGCGGCCTTAGTTTCAAAAATAACAATAAACAAAGAAACAAAATACATGAAATATAAGGCTTATTTTCACACACCATTACCAACAAATCCTAAACTGAGGGCATAGATGCGATCATTGGAATTTAAAAAAATCATGCACGCTTAGTATGTTATTACCTATGTTTATATTAAAAACACATCTATATGTGCTTTCTGGACTGTGATAAGTGATGTTTTCTAGCCTGTTGTATAGAAATGCAAACTATATCTGCTCTTCAACCATTTTTGGTAAACTCAATGTTCTAAGTGTTGCTAGGTATAGAATGTTTTATGACATCTGGAGCAACCAACATTTCTGTTTACTTTTACAGCCATGAGAAACTGCCACACTTTTTATTCCCTTCTTGTCTTCCTTCCTCCCTCCCTTCCTTCTTCCCTCCCTTCCTGGGTTTGATTTTAATTTACAGTGTAGTAAATATACTAAACAGGATGTGTATGAATGTATATAAGAGTCAGCTAATTTTCTTCTTAACTTGTACAGCCTCTCTTCTTTTGCAGTTCAGTTTTAGTAGTTTGTATGAAAGAAGTGGACTTTAGAAAGCAAATATATATAGATATAAACTTCATTATTTTCTTCTCCAATTGTCTATCCTCTCCTATGATACATTAGCAAGATCAATCACAATTACGTGATTTCAGCTCCTTTCTCTTCCTATCCCATTAAACCCAACAACTACTGATTTAAGTGACCTTTACACTCTAGTTCAACTTTCTGGCTACTTGTCCAGGAATTGAGAAAAAGGTTGAATTCCATGATATCTTTCACCTAAACCTTTATTATCATTTGCTTTTTATTTGTATATCATTAGAGAGTTGGTTGGTAAAGAAATTCAGAAATCTGCCCTTTGAAGTACTCTAGCTCCTCTCACTAAAGCAACCCCGAGTTAGGAAAAATACTAATGTTCTCAACATAAACTGTACAAAACAAGAACAAAAGTTGCACCTTTTGTCAAATGAGGAATGGTTCTCCTTTTAACTTGTTTTTATTTACCCAGTTCTTACCCTGAGCTTGAATAGAATTTCTTCTTCTAAGGTAATGAGTACAATGGTTTGGTAAAAAAAAAAATTATCTAAGATTCTCTGCAAAAATATATGTATAAACATTACAAACATTCTGGTTTATATACATGCTTACGTTACAGATTTGCAAGTTTGCTTTTTTTTTAACCACAACAAAGTGACTGCTGCACTGGGTTCCCAATGATATGTCATTCTGTATCATCTTACTTAGAGAGATACAAGTACATTACATGGAAAGATAGTTCAGTAGAAAATCCGCCTTATCCTAGAAGACCTCCTGGGAGGAGTAGAATTGTTCACACTTTACAGACAGGAAAAAAGGAATTTAAAATTAGCTTTAATCAACAAGGCACTGTATTTTCTTGTATGCTGTTTGCTGCTGTTACAGCAAAAGACTGGGAACTGGTGTTCAACAGAGCAATACTTTAGAAATACAGTAGAACACTGCTAAATGATTTGTATAATGTGCTTTGTATCAAGGGCTTATGAGGGAAGAAAGGACGATGCATGTGACTATCTGAAGGGTATGTTGTGCTCAAGATAATCTGAAATTGTTTGGCTAATTGTCCTTGTATCTACCACCTTTTGCTGAGGGGAGGGCAGGAATAGGTTCATCCTGCATTATAACCATGGCAGAAACCTGACAAGCCATCAGTGAAGAATGGATATTGATAATCAGGAGAAAAAGAGAATTTAAGCTTTGGTATTCACTGATGGCAAAGTTCATATGTGACTTCATATACTCACTTTGTTACCCAGCTTTCCCCCCCAAACGATTAACATACTTACTTTAAGGGGTAAGTTATGGGAGATTGCTACTTCTAGCAAAGATATCTCAACTTGTTTTTTGAGGAGTTACTCCTATACTTCCTTGTTGATTTTGTGATTTAATAATGAGCGAAGTGTTTGCATTTATCAAATGTTTGCAGTAGCTATATTAAAACACTGTTCTTTTTTTTTTCAAAATTGCATAACAAATTCATTAATACCATCTCTATAATAATCTAATTTGTTTGACTAACACTGCAATCCTATGCATAATTAAGGGGGAAGGGATCGGTCCTATTTAAGTCATTGGGACTATTTCTGCATAAGTCATTGGGACTATTTCTGCATAAACATGCCTAGGATTCTGCTGGGATGAGACGGCTATGGGTTGGTTTTTTTTATTACCGTATTGTGTTGTCTTTTTTTTAACAAAACACTAAAAGAATATGTGAAATTATTCATTCCCAAAATATTAAAAAAAAGGTCAGAAGCCCTTAACCTTATAGTGCTTTCTGTGATAGATATTTACAATTTTTTTTAATTGTTGCAAGGCCAATTTATCCATTATTGGAAATGCTAAGCAAGTGGAATTTACCGTTTTGTTAATAAAATGTTTCTTAATACAATTGGTGGCTCATTATTTTTCAGCTCTTTTCACTATTAAGTCTGCTATCATCCTAATCATCATTCCAGAGAGAGAGGTCAAAAAAGTTGAGGCTGTGGCCACAACTGTGTGATCAAGGCATCACCTGTTTTTATGTGTGTCGTTGTGTGGAATTGGATAGGTAGAATACGTAAAAAAGGAGCAGGGCTTCAATTGCCCAATCACAGAAACCACAGAAAAAGGCATATTTGACCGCCTATGGCAGGGGTGTCAAACTTATGGCCTACGGGCCAGATGTGTCACATGATGAGCATGCCCACACCTGGTTTAGCAAAGGGAAAAAAGTCACGATATGTCACATGACAACATGACACCGCAAGTTTGACACCCCTGTTCCAAGGGGGCACTCCCTGAAATTTGTGTAGACCCCCAAATCAGTTTCAATTCTCCAAATTTTCCTCTATATTATTATATATGAAGCAGACCCGCACAAACTCATTCATATTAAAAAAGCAGGTGCTCACAATTGAAAATATAAGAGACATCATATTAGACATATCTTGATAGTTTGTTCTTAATAGAAGGTTTTGATTCGATTCACACATCGCTATGTTCACAGTTTATAAAAAGTACTATGACTGGAGTCATAGAATGCACTGAAGCATAATCAAACAAGCAACTTTATAACTTACTGAATCTTTGTATTAGGAGTGATTAATCATAGCCTGTGCTCAAACTGATGGGCTGATTACATGGACTGGAATTAATGTGGATCAAGATGCAGGCAGAAAAGACGATGTTCTTCAAAACTGCCCTCAGAAAAAGGGGAAACCTTATCTCTCTTATCTCATAAAATAAATTAAAATAAAACTAATAATGAGTTATTTCAATTATAGGAACAGAAAAATCTTATTACAACAAATGGAAACTTAGATGGTAAAAATGCATAATTGGGTTTACAGATAATTCAGACTTTTACTGATGGTCATCTTTAAGGACAAGCCATCTCTAGCTTTAGAGTCCCTGTATCAGGCAACGAAATGAGCCTTGGTGGTACAGTAATTAGAATGCAGTATTGCAGGCTAATTCTGCCCACAGCCAGAAGTTAAACCCTGATGGGGCATGAGGTTGACTCAGCATTCCATCCTTCCAAGGTGGGTAAGCTGAAAAGCCAGATAATGTAAACTACTCAATGCTATAAAGCACTATGGGACACTTTATACGTCTTAAGTGCTATTCCTAAGTGCTAAACGTCTTCAATCCCTTCTAAATTCTATGATTCTATAAAGATGAAGTGACTCCTATGTTTAGAATAGTTGGGG
Source organism: Pantherophis guttatus (assembly GCF_059756535.1). NCBI lineage: Eukaryota > Metazoa > Chordata > Lepidosauria > Squamata > Colubridae > Pantherophis > Pantherophis guttatus. The sequence goes on along the minus strand of NC_142063.1, from coordinate 310,397,572 downwards.
ACAAGATTGCAACTATAGAACTTAGCGTCAACTCCTAGTTTATTCCATTTTTGTCATGCAATTCTGATGTTAAGAGCTGCTCATTGTACATAAATCCTAGCTATGTACCAGCTAGGACTCTGAAATCTGGGCTGAAACATCCCTAGTAAAGCCATTATGCAGATTTGTACTTAATGTGATTTATGAAGCTGGAACTGTTTATACTGCAATGTGCCAAATCAGACACAATTCACCAGTCAAGTACAGAGACTGGCAGTTCCTTGGAAATATGAGAAAGATATTGAACTCTAAATGGCTGTCATATATGACTCATCTTGGTGCCAATACAGAATTTCCAAACAAGAGTTCATTTCAAAGGGGACATACTGGAAATGAATATGATTTGTTGCTGTGTTTACAAGCAGTTATAGGTCATTCTTAACTACCAATACATGGAGCTTTCAAATGAGTTTAGACTTAAAATGGATATGATTTGGAAACAAATGTCAGGATTCCATCTTTGCTATTTCGACTGGAAATGTTCATTCTCAGAAATGAGAAAGTTAGAGCTCAGATTTTTAGAATGTGTTAGAAGAAAAGTTAAGTTCACCATACAGGAATTCCAGCACTTACAATCTACAGATAGTCCTTGTCTTACAACAGTTCATGTAGTGACCATTTTAAGTTACAGCAACACTGGAAATAGTGACTTATGATTATTTTTCACACATACGACTGTTGCAGCATCCTAATGGTCATGTGATCAAAATTCAGATGCCAACTGACTCATATTTATGACCGTTGAAGTGTCCTGGGATCATGTGATCACCTTTTGTGACCTTCTGACAAACAAAGTCAATGGGGTTGCCAGATTCACTTAACAACCCTATTACTAACTTAACAACTGCAATGATTCACTTAACAACTGTGGCAAGAAAGGCCATAAAATGGGGCAAAATTAATTTAAGCAACAGAAATGTTGGGCTCAATTGTGGTGATAAGTCAAAGACTACCTGTATTCAATTGAGAAACCTATTTATAAGGATACTCTTGTCCATTTTCCTTGCATTCTTTTGAAGTTGGGACAGTATACATCTCTATATTGTAACTTTTCCCTTGCTCTCACATTAGCAGTGAAATGCATTGGCTAAATGAGCTAGCACAATTCTAAAATATGTGAATAGAATATAGTTCTAGGTAATGTAATTGTACTATTCTGATTTTATCTGTCCTCACCTGGATTTCTGTCTAATTTTGGAAAATAGAAAATTATTGATTAATTTGAACATCTTGGTCCCAGCGATCTTCAATTATTTTCATAAATGACTTAGATGAAAGGATGCTCATTAGATCAAAATCCAGCAGGAATTTAACAACCTTCAGCATTGGACTCTATCCAAGAAGATACGATTCAGTGATGAAGGTCCTGGACTTAGGCAGGAAAAACCAAATGCATAGGTATAGACTAGGCACCCAAAGGTGGTTTTTCAAGAGGCAACTGGACCTTCTTGTTTTCCTTTGAAGTTTCAAGAAGCTTCTGTAGCTCTGACTGGATGGTAGGGAATGGAAGGATTTATATTCCTTGCAGACAGCTGGTCATTTTTATTTACATACATTTAGCTATGCACTTTGGGATGAACACCATTTGAATGGTGTGGCAGTGTGAACCGTTTGAGATGCAGATGGCATAGGCTCATCACCAATGGCCTGTGTCTGTGTTCAACAGACATAGGGGGAACATAGGGCAGAGAGGAGCATCCTGCAGTGGGCACAGCTCCACAGCACAATCTTTTTAGCAGTTCCAAGAAGGTTCCACATTCATTTGCATTACTCAGGTGATCCTGAGGACACAGAAAAACCTCCAGGTGGCCTTAATGACTCTCTAAAAGGATGCAAATGACCTGCTGTCTGCAAGGAATATAAGTGCTTCCATTCCCCACCATCCAGCCAGAGCTGAAGAAACTTCTTCAAAGAGAAGTGAAACACCTTTTTAAAAAAGAAAGAAAGTCTAGTTGACTCTTGAAAAGCATCTTTGGGACAACCATGACCTGGATGACTGAGAATCTCCCTAGACATATAGGATAGGCAGTGCCTGGCTCAACAGTAGTGCCTTGTGAGAGGGATCTTGATGTCCTGGTGGATCACCTCTTGTCAGTCAACAGTGTGCTTCAGCTGCCAAAAAACCCAACACAGTCCTAGAGTGCATCAACAGAAAAATAGCATCAATTAATCAATTAATAGTACTGCTCTGTATTGCACTATTGAGGCTACATTTAGAATACTGCCTCCAGTTCTGGTCACAATGATACAAAAAGAAAAATGCTGATACCAGGGGTGAAATTCACTTACCTTCCCTACCGGTTCACAAATGTAGGTGCGCCGTCGTCTGCACATGCACAAAGCCTTCTGCACATGTGCAGAGGCTTAAAATCATCATAAGAAAGTGACGTCATGACATCCGCATGGGTGGGCGGAGCCTCTCACAGCTGCCACTACCGGTTCACCCAAGCCAAATAGAACCAGCTGAATTTCACCCCTGGCTGATACCCTAGAAAAAGTTCAGAGAAGAGCACCAAAGATGATAAGGGATCTGGAGGCTAAATCATATGATCAACAGCTAAGGGAACTTGGTTATGTTTAGAAGAGAAGACTCAGGAGACACGTGATAGCAGTCTTCCAATAACCGAAGGACTATCACAGGATGCTGATTTACTCTCCATAGACCTGAGAATAGGATAAGAAGCAATGGGTAGAAGCTCATCAGAAGGAGATCAACCCTAGAAATAAGGAAGAATTTTCTGACAGTGAAATCAGTCAAACATCTTACCTCATGGAATTTTGGATTCCCCATTGTTGGACATTTTCATGAATAGACTGGACAACCATTTACATAATGACTTCTGCCTTGGGCAGGCAGTTGCACTAGAAGACTTTCAAGATCCCTTCCAGCCCTGTGACTCTATGTCAGGGGCAAATAATAAATTCAGTGAGGAATTAAAACTTTAAAAAGTGTTAAGAAATTCTGTAAAAAAAGCTTTGTAAGTGTTGAAACCAAGATTAGTAACGAGTCCAGAGAAAGTCATGTTCACTGACAACGGCAACTTGTCTATTGTCAATGTGGAGAATCTAGCTGCACAAAGGAGCACTGAATGTATAGAAGAAAAAAAAACCAGAAAATCTCTGCCTGGGGGTAAGTTCTTTCCTTTGCTACAATATTTTATTTATTTATTTATTTATTTATTTTATTTGATTTGATTTTTATACCGCCCTTCTCCAACAGGACTCAGGGCGGTAAACAGCCGAGATAAAACATAACATATAAAATTTAAAAAACAGTTTAAAAGACATTAAATAATTTCAGCCACATCCAAATCTTCTTAATAAAATTTGCTACACAGGGCTCTGTAAGAATCTTGCTTGTAAAAGACTCATGTTTGGTTTTAAGCAACTGTCGAAGAGCCTGCATCTATGTAGGCACTGATTCCATTAAAACAAGCGTAAGCTTTCAAAAGTTTTCTTACTTGAAACAAGCACCTTGAAACTCACAGGTCACTTTAGAGGTTGTAATGCTCCTATAACATGTTCTTATTGATGTAATGCATTGCATTAAGCGCCTTTCTTATTTCTTAGAACCTACCCATCAACATGAAGGCAGATATGCTTAAATGCATCTTATTGATTCATATAGTCTAATTAATTATAAATAGAAACTGTTCGTGCATATTGTTAATACAGATGGGCACTATAATATGCTTTAGATGAACATAAAGTTTTATAATATTCATTGACATTGATTCATTTGCTTGATGTTAGAGACTCAAAGGACACGGAGTTTTATATAAAGGGGAGATGAAACTGGGGCATTATGAGTTCTAGTCTTGCCTTTGGGATGAAGCCAGCTGGGTGATTTTGCCCATTATACACACTCTCTCTCAGCCCTAAGAAAGTGGCAGTGGCAAACCACTTCTTAAAAAGTTGTCAAGGAAACTGCAGGAACTAACGTAGGCAGTCACCCTACATAATGGTATGTGGGAATGACCTTGGCAGACTGGGCCCAGAGATGCTGCCTAGGGAATGGTCAGATAAGAGGCATCATAGTCTGCAGCTGGATAGTGAGTAGGGGCAAGAGACTCAGAATAGACTCTCCTTAATTTCTCAGGATATAAGGGAGATGGGGAGAATTGGTCTTTCAGACTTGCAAGATTATGTTAATATAGCCTTACAATGAAGTAGAATTAGCTCATCTATTCGTGTTTCCTGTCTGGATAAGACTATCTTGCAAGTCAAAGAGACAATGATAGCAGTGTGGTGGACAATAACTAGTTTGTTAGCAGCAGATGTTCAGGGCAAGCGTATCTTATGAGTACTGTGGGCATCATACCAATGACCTCCACATGCATATGGCCCATAACCCTCCACAGATTCATTTCTGAATTAAACCATTGCCTTATGACAGAATTCAAATGACATGCTTATTTAAAGAGACTGAGTAATAGAATTGGATGTGTAAAGCTAATTGCATTGTGTAAACCTGGAAAAGCCATCATTACCCACTGGCATGAACAGGAATTTGAAACAAGTAACTATTTGGATAGCTTCCTGATTATTTCTGCCTGCCCCATCTAGTCTGCCAGAAGAGGCATGCTCTGGGTCCCATCTGCTAAGGCAGTAAAGGCTAATCTCCTGGCTCCTGTCAAATGTGGCCCTTGGTCTGTAGAACATCCCCAAAATGAGTTTTTCCCCCTTTGAACATCCTGCTGGAAGTCACTTAAAACTTGGTGGTTATTACAGAGATGAGGATTTAATGAGGTGTTGACATTGAGTATAATATCTGTGGTCTTCCAACCCTTTTTAGTATTTTTATAATAATAATGTTTATGCTTTAGAGTACTTTTGTAACATTTTACAAATTGTTTAAAATGCAAAGGTAGATATGCTGTCCAGACTCAATTTCTTTGAAATGGTGGTATATAAATATGATAAATTTTTATTTTATTATTATTTATTTTATTAGTTTGATTTGTATGCCGCCCTTCTCTGGAGACTCAGGGCGGCTTACAATGCTTTTAAGCAATAGCCTTCATACTTTTGTATATACCTGCTTAGTAGAGATTTTGCCCCCCCTAAGCAAAGATGTTCTATTTTATACAAAGTCAGCTTATTGCCCCCACAAACCGGGTCCTCATTTTACCTACCTCAGAAGGATGGAAGGCTGAGTTAATCTTGAGCCTGGTGAGAATTGAACTCGCAGTAATTGCAGGCAGCTGGCAGCTAAATACTACTTTAACAGTAGTTTAGTCCACTGCACCACCAGGCTCCTTAAATTAAATTAAATTTAATTTAATTTAATTTAATTTAATTTAATTTCCAATTTATATACCGCCCTTCTCCCTGAGGACTCAGGGTGGTGTACAGCCAAGATAAGAACATAGAATACAAATATTAAAAACAGTTAAAAATATATATAAATTTGGCCCCAAAGTTAGGAAGTCACAAACTGATTAAAAGAATTTAAAAATTTCTTCTTAAGCCAGCCCGGCTTGCTGGAAAAGATGGGCTTTAAGGGCACGACGGAAGGCATTGAGGTCATGGATTCTCCTTATCTCAGGGGGCAACTGATTCCAGAGGGTAGGAGCCCCCACAGAGAAGGCCCTCCCCCTGGGGGTCACCAGCCTACATTGTTTGGCTGATGGCACCCTGAGGAGGCCCTCTCTGTGGGAGCGCACGGGTCGATGGGAGGTCGTCGGTAGCAGCAGGCGGTCTCGCAGATAGCTAGGCCATATGCCATGGAGCGCTTTAAAGGTGATAACCAACACCTTGAAGCGCACCCGGAAGACCACCGGGAGCCAGTGCAGCTCGCGCAGGAGCGGTGTTACATGGGAGCGCCATGTTGCTCCCATCACTACCCGCGCTGCTGCGTTCAGGACCAGTTGGAGCCTCCTGGTGCTCTTCAAGGGGAGCCCCATGTAGAGAGCATTGCAGTAGTCTGAGTCTGAGCCTGTTCCTCCTCATCCAGATCCGCACAGCCTCCAGGCACTGGGACATCACTTCAAGGGCATCGTTGGGGTGGCCAACTTCTTCTAATTTCCAGATTTTGCATACCAGTATTGACAGATGCTTTGGGCTTACCTAACACGTACAATTTTACTTAAGGTTCATCTGTTAACAATATCTAAGATGACTATATTATGGAAATACTATTTATGACAGGGGAGACCACCATCTAAATTCTTTATTTAGTCCCTGGATTTTGCTAAGTCAGTCTCTCTCTCTCCCTCCCTCCCTCCATCTTTTTGTCTTTGTCTTTCTTTTTCTCTCCCCACCCCACACTTATAAAATGAGAGAGAAGAGAGATCATATTCAATAGTACTTAAAATTGGTGAACCCGTTGAATTTTCAGAATAAAATAATTAACATTTTGACACATATGTTTAATTGGGATCTCTTTATGTAGCTTTAGGATATGTGGAGAACAGATCATGTTTTAGAACAAATGTATGCAGAAATGTTGAAAATTCAAAAGAGTTTACAGATTTTTAAGCATGACTGTATTTAAAGGGGAAAAGTAAGTTATAAATGTAATAAAAAGTATTCAGAAAAAGATAGGTGTTGATATACTTGATTAACCCCAAAAGGATATTGACCCCAGAAGGATGACAAATATTCCATTTGGTCCAAAAGTCTTTGATTCCCTGAAATACATCAAGAATGTCTGACTTCTTTCTTCTGCTCTCTTGTCAATTCCATTAACTGAGAATATCCCAAGTGCAGGCATACAGCACTTAAGACTTATATACCACTTCATGGTTCTCTATTCTCTAAATGGCTTACAAAGTCAGTATATTGCCCTCAACAATCTGGGTCCTCATTTTACCAACCTCAGAAGGATGGAAGGCTGAGTCAGCCTCGAGCTGGTCAGGATCAAACTCCTGACAGTGGGCAGTCAGCCTCCAATACTTCATTCTAACCACTGCACCACCACTGTTCCTTAAAAAGGCATAGTCTTTTCTTTTCTTTCTTTTTTTATTGAAAAGTTTTACAAAAAGAAAAAGTTTCCCCCCCCCCAATATTCCCCCCACCCTTTCCCTCCCCTCAACCCACCCTCCCCCCCCAGACTTCCCAGAGCAAAATACAGGGTATTTCAATTAACAATCATAAGCTAAATTAAACTATCTATTCTTAGACTACTAGATCCCCCCCCGAAACCTTAACTCCACTATAGATAACATAATACTTCTAGTACTTAGCATTCATTCATAAGCTATTTGATATTTTCTTGTCTGATACTTATTTTGAATATAATCAATCCACCTTCTCCATTCCAATACGTATCTTTCTTGTGTATAGTCCTTCAAATACACTGAAATTTTCGCCATTTCTGCCAAATTGGTTACTTTCAGTATCCACTCTTCAATAGTAGGCAAAGAGTCCTTCTTCCAGTATTGCGCTGTCTGGCTGCTGATATGAAGTTCAAAATCAATTTAGTCTCTAATACTGTACAATCAAACTTTTTTTCGAAATGTTCTCCATCACCCACCAAATTTTTATCCAAAATGCCTTGATTTTCTTACAAGTCCACCATATATGATAATAAGTTGCGTCATCACATTCACATCTCCAACATTTAGCTTGTAAGTTCGGGTACATACATGATAATTTTTTATGATCTAAGTGCCAAAAGGCACAGGCTTTTCATAGACATACATAAGGATGCTGGGTTCCAGAGTAGTTCATAGTTCCATAATAACATTGTATTATTTATTGTTAAACTTCATATGCCAACAGCATATGAAGAATTAAAAGGCCTTGTTAATATGCAAACTCAGATGTTTCACAATTTTCATCTTCCCACTACAAAGAACTAAAAAGTGTTAGTACACAATTCTGCATCTACAAAAAGGTATTGAAGGTAGAAAAAGTGGCCCCAAAGAGCAGACATGATAAAGTTATATAAAGTTATGCATGATGTAGGCCAAGATTGTTCTCTTCCTTTTGCACACTGCTAAGCTTTAAAGCTCCAGAAAGAATAAGTTAAAGTACCTCCCTAATATAACACATAATCAGTTACTGAATTTGCTGCCAACATATGTGATGATGACTACCAATCTGGATTCATTTAAAAGAGCTACATATAAATTCAGGAGGCTCAAGTTAGCAATAACTGCTGTCCCTATATTTGGAATCACAGGAAGACAGTGTATCTTCAATATTGTATTCTGGGAAAGAGGGCTACCACCCACTCCTGTCCATGTTTGTGAGTTTCCTGAATTCACTTAGTAGATACTGCATACTGGACTATATCAACCATTGGTAAGGATCCTCTTTTGCTCATATGATCTTGGCCAGCCAAGAAAGACCCTCGGTGTCATGATTTTTACAATATATTAAGTATGAACCAGCTGCCAAGCATCTGAATTTTGATCACACGATCATGGGAATGCTACAAAGGTCATACGTATTACAAAAAATGGCCCTGTCACTTTTTTCAGTGCCATTGTACAGTCACTAAATGAACTGATATGAAGCAATGAATACCTGTATATAGTTTACATTGCAAGGGCAGATTGAAGGTAGTATTATTAATTAATTTAAAAGTATTGGCCACCTAACTCCAGTGGACTGAAAGAAAAATATTCTGCACACCCAAACTTAATAAATCAAGCAAAAGCTGTGTGACGTTAAACAATAATAATGTTGCCTTCAAATTGAGCTCTACTTTTTGTTCACAACAATGACATATAGTGTTTTCTTGGCATGGTGCAGAAGTGGTTTGCTGTGGTCTCCCAGCCTAGCCTAAAGCCTCGGTCTTCTGAGGAGGTTTCCCATTCAAATAATAATGATCATGAACTACTTAGCTCTCTAGATCAGGGGTCTCCAACCTTGGCAACTTAAGACTTGTAGACTTCAACTCCCAGAATTCCTCAGCCAGCATGCGCTGGCTGAGAAATTCTGGGAATTGAAGTGCACAAGTCATAAAGTTACCAATGTTGCAGAACTCTGCTCTAGATCAACCAACTAGATACTAAGGCTTGGCATGGCTATTTGCATGGTATGGGCAAAAAAGGCAAGACATCAGTTATGATGGGGCTGCAATGCATATTTAAAAAAATGTGTGGAGTGCCCCATCGCAGCTGCCATTTTTTGGCCACACCCTTTGGAAACTCCTGGCCTGGGTCAGTTTACTGTACCTTTTCGTTTTCTTTCAAGACCCTTAAACAGTAATGTTTCTTTATAGATATACAAAGCCTAAAACCTCTCTCTGAAGCTTGTCAGCTTTTAAAGATTTATTTATTTCCTTTTCTTAATACTTAGAGGTTTGAAAAATTAGCTGCTTGGTGCTTCCTGTTTACATGCAGTAATATTTTTTTCTGATTGGAACAGAAAAAATTATGTCTAAATGTATATATGAATTCCTACAAAAACATATTGGAGATTCTATCCTGCATTAGGAATCTCTCAGTTTGTTTGCGTTCTCGCATTTCAAGGACGAAAAGGCTTTTCTTCCTTCATGAGGTTACAACAGCCTCATTAAGATGCCATTTTTATTCTTCTGAATAAAAGTAATCCTGTTAAGGTAAAGTCTGAAGTTTTTATTTTGAGATGTCCCCTGAAATTTACATAGAAGGAAATTATTATAATGTATTTATTTAAAAATAAATGAATGAATGTACAATATTAAAATAAATGAGGATTCATTATGACCACACCTTGCAGTCACTCTGGAAGCCATTTTAGAAAAAGGCTGGAGTCTGTTTTGAGAATACTTGGGAAGTTACTTTCACTCATCCATCTAAATGTCTATGGAGATTCTCAGTCATCCAGGTCATGGTTGTCCTAAAGGTGCTTTTTTCAAAAGGCAGCTGGACTTTCTGGTTTTTCTTTGAAGACATTTTGCTTCTCATCCAAGAAGCTTCTTCAGCTCTGACTGGAGTATAAATCCTTCCATTCCCCACCATCCAGAGCTGAAGAAGCTTCTTGGATGAGAAGCAAAATGTCTTCAAAGAAAATCCAGAAAGTCCAGCTGCCTCTTGAAAAAAGCACCTTTAGGACATTCATCCACTTCCAGTCCCATTTCCTCCTCTTCCTCCTCGAACGTGGAGATATAAGAAGAAATAAGGAGATAAATTCAGTACATAATTCTCCTCTGCAACTGACCTTTGGGTACTGCCACTATTAAGTCTGATTGTGTTTTACAAACGTGTTGGGGGATGCTCTCATATCAGCTATGTAAATTAAAACACCAATGCATCCATTTCACTTCTACAAAGTAAAGCTAATGAACTATTTGGGGTTAGACTCGGGGATTTTATCCCAGTTCCCAAATCTGCCTTTCATATACTGTAGCTACAGATCAATAGTCATTAAGGAAAATGAAGGACTTCCCCATTCCTGATTTACCCATTTCTATATTATCAGTGAGAAACAGTAAAGTAAGATACACAAATGTAGCCTTCTTTATACTTTTTGACATGAGCAAAAGAATGAAAGCTGGTTTCCCTAGTGGCCAGAAACCTTGTTCTTCATATGGTATGGCTTTAAACCACATACACACACTCTCTCCCATATTTCACAGCTATTTTTTTTCTTTATTATGTAAATCATCTTCCCTCAGATTGATACCTTTGAGACGTGCTCTAAAGAATTAAAGAGAAGGCATGACTTTTGGAGAAAACCTTGCATGCTGAATGGGCTTATGCAGTAAGACAAGGTCAGTAGTTGTGATTGCTTTCATAGGGCGCACTAAGCCAAGTTAAGATGAGAGAGAGGGAGGAAGGGAGGGAGGAGGAGAAGGCAGGGAGGGAAGGAAGGAGGGAGGGGGAGAGAGAGAAAGGACTGTGCTTTTGCTACAAGAAAGAGGCTTGTTGAGTTCATAGTGCAACACAATTGGCATGCCAGGTAAATCCCACACTACAACAACAGTTTTTCTTTCTAAGCAATGTTTAAGATCACTCTAATATGTAGTTTGACCCTAAAAGGATTTTTGGTGATGACTGAATGACATTTGTGTCTATTCAATCATCCATTTGCTTCAAACTCTTTGTGACCTGATAGTCATCATTTTGGCAGGGTTTTCTCATAGTAATTGATTCTTTGAGTTCCTGTAATTTCAGTACTGTCTCATTCTGGCAGTGTTTTGTATTGTTTCCCCCACCCCATTTTCCCCAAGCATTAAGGTATGCATCCAAAATGGTTAAGGTTTTGCTTCTTGCTGGAAAATTACTGTGGGTAATTTCCAGTTTGGTTTACACCCAGTACACTCCCAGTCAATTACGACATCCAGATCAGAACAAGCACCCACGCCTTGCAGTTCTGCTAACAAAATATATAGCTTAATGTGTCTTTATTAAATATCAGCAATTATTAAAAACAGTTAAGTGGCAAAATAGAACAAAATGTAGGCAAAAGCAGAAAGTAAATACAGTATTCAGGTGGTAAGTTGTAGTAGTGTGATCTCCCAGTATCTTAACATAAACTTCATATTATCCTATAGCACTCCATATTGTATTACTTATGTACCTTTGCACTCTGTGTTTCTTCTGCTTACTCACAATCTTATCTTGTGCCAAATTAACAGAACTCAGGGAACAGTGGAAACTTCAGCACAGACCTAACCAGGAAAGTGCTACATTCCTGCTGGCACAGGAGATTTTCAGTAGACTCTCTTATACTTTCAATAAATTTTTCAGCTCTTTGCTCTATGGCTGTATTTATTGACTTTAATCCCAAAGAACCTATTGGCATCCAATTGGCCACTGAACAGTAGAGCAGAAAGACATAATCAGCATCAAGAGATAAAAGGGGAAGAAGACTTAATATCAACAATCATACCAGTTGGTGTTAAATTGGGTGGGGGAGGGGGTAAATATTAAACAGAAGGCCAGTTTTGCCCTTTTGTCTTTGCCTTCCTCAAAAAAGGGAATCTTTAAGTCTTCCTCACTTCCAGTGAGTGAAGTACTGTAATAAGATCAGCGTATCTGAGCTTGTACATGTTTCTATCGCTGTTGTTAGGTATAGTATTTTACTAACATCAATGAATGCTATTTTTATTGTGATGTCATTTTTCTGTTTTGTGTTCTGTTTAGTTTGTTTTGTGCAGATTATAGGATTTTGTAAAATGAAAAGCAATAGAGAAAAATTGTAAATAAATAATATAAACTGACAATACTGGTTCATATTGATTGTATACAGGGCCTGGTCTTTAAAAATGTTGCACAAGTCCACCATTAACCTGGCCAGTGTCTAAAATGGCACCTGTTGTAAAATTGCACATTTAGCAAAGCTGTTCATTTGCTTCTTTTATTTTTATTTATTTATTTATTTTTATTAAATTTCTATACCGCCCTTCTCCTGAAGGACTCAGGACAGTATACAGCCAGAAATAAAACCATGACAATAGAAAAATTAAAAACAAGTTAAAACAATTAAATCAATTGGCCAAAAATTCTAATAAAACAACCCATTAAAATAGTAAAATATTATTATTATTTAGGCCAGCCCTGCTTGTTGGAATAGTAATGTTTTTAGGGCACGGCGAAAGGTACGCAGGTTGGTAATCCTACGAATCTCCGGGGGCAGCTCATTCCAGAGGGTAGGGGCCCCCACAGAGAATGCTCTCCCCCTGGGGGTCGTCAGCCGGCATTGTCTAGCTGATGGCACCCGGAGGAGCCCCTCTCTGTGGGAGCATACCCGTCGATGGGAGACTATCGGTAGCTTTATAAAATAACTTTATATTTCTTTCTTTTGCTGCCCTGTACTTACTGCTCATGCTTCCTTTTTTCTTCAGACTTATATGTATCATTTCATTGAAATGGTGATCCTTAAACTAATCTTTCAATAGAATCAAACATGGACAGTTTGAGCAATTCCACAGATCTGTTTTCAGACCATTTTGCATGGTATTAGTCCAAATACATCTTTTAAAGGTAGGATGGGGAGAGCAAACCTTGTAGTTCAAAACATAAGGATGTGCCCATCCAAAGCTGAGTTTTATAATGCCTTCATTTTACTTACTTTTGTTTTCACCTTGCTGGAGACAAATATTGCCATTGTGAGGAGATAATTCAATGGGAAATATTTAGTGGATTTTGATCTGGTGTTTAGAGATAAACATTTTTAAAACAGTAAATATATGGTACACATTCTCCAAAGAGTGCTCTGAAAGCGATTGCATCTCAATATCTCACTGAGAAAGAAATTTAACTCCTTACAATGTTTATGTGTTTTAGCAATTTTGGCCACTCCTTGATCCCCTACCACAGAGGTGTCAAACTCGTGTTGTCACAGTGGCGTCACGTGACGTTTCACAACTTTTTCCCCCTTTGCTAAACCCTGATGGATGTGGCCTGTGTGAGACGCATCCAGCCTGTGGGCCATGAGTTTGACACCCCTGTCCTACCACAACAATATCTCCTCTCTCTTTTTCTACTGTCCAATTGACTCTTGGGAAAGAGGTAGATGAAGACTCCTGCCACATTTGAGAAGCCTACTAACAAGGCTTTTAAAATGAGGCTGAGAGAAATAGGCTGATCAAGATGCAATTTGCTCATCCCTATTATTACTGATCACTACCTACCTTAGCATCAACTTTAAACAGATACTGCTTTTTAATGCTTTCTAATAAGATGTGAAGGAACAGCGAGTGGGTTGAAAGGGAAGACTAAGAAATTTATGGCTGGATGCTATTGATGAGTTTCAGAAAATGGGACAAGCAAAATGTTTAAAGAACAATGTAGTGATTAAGCAGTAGGTGGATCTGTTGAAAACAAGAATGGTCTGCAAGGATCGAAAGACATGGAAAATTAATGTGAATGGTGTTGGTGTAAACCAAACTGAATTAGATTTCTTTTTATTTTTTTCTGATCTCCTTTCTCCAATTTCTTTTCCATGCTTCTTTCCTACTCTTTTCTATATGTTGCATGACATAGCTTATCCTAAAAGAAGATGCTATGTGTTATTTATTTATTTATTTTTATTTTACTTCAAATTTATATACCGCCCTTCTCCCTAGGGACTCAGGGCGGTGTACAGCCAAATAAAAACACATAATAAATACATTAGGAACAGATTAAAAGGAAATATCTCAATTTGGCCCAAAATTTAAAAAGACAAACAAATTTAAAATCATTTTAAAAATTTGTTAGGCCAGCCCAGCTTGTTGGAAAAGGTAAGTTTTAAGGGCATGGCGGAAGGCACGGAGGTCTTGGATTCTCCTTATCTCTGGGGGCAGCTGATTCCAGAGGGTGGGAGCCCCCGCAGAGAAGGCCCTCCCCCTGTGGGTCACCAGCCTGCATTGCTTGGCTGACGGCACCCCGAGGAGGCCCTCTCTGTGGGAGCGCACGGGTCGATGGGAGGTCGTCGGTGGCAGAAGGCGGTCTCGAAAATAACTAGATCCTATGCCATGGAGCGCTTTAAAGGTGGTAACCAACACCTTGAAGCGCACCCGGAAGACCACTGGGAGCCAGTGCAGCTCGCGCAGGAGCAGTGTTATGCGGGAGCGCCATGCAGCTCCCATAATTACTCGCGCGGCCGCATTCTGGACCAGTTGGAGCCTCCGGGTGCTCCTCAAGGGGAGCCCCATGTAGAGAGCGTTGTAGTAGTCCAGGTGAGAGGTGATGAGGGCATGAGTGACTGTGTGCACAGAATCCCGATCAAGAAAGGGGCGCAACTGGCGGATCAGGCGAACCTGACAAAAGGTCCCCCTGGCAACAGCTGTCAGATGTTCCTCCAAGGATAGCTGCGTATCCAGGAGGACACCCAGATTGCGCGCCCTCTCCACGGGGGCCAAAGACTCGCCCCCGATAGTCAGCGATGGAGTCAGCTGACTATATCGTGATGCCGGGAACCACAGCCACTCAGTCTTGGAAGGGTTGAGCTTGAGCTTGTTATGTAAATACATATTGCAAAACATCAGGATAACATTCTTCTTGAGAATCTTAAAAGAGATGGCTTTTCTTAAGTTGCAGATCTCACAATTGAAGAAAGGGAGAAGAAGATGCTGTAAAATTAAAGGGACGAAGCATCATCGTACTCCATAACTGTTCCTTTTTACTAGGTAGTAGCTCTATTTCATTCCCTGTCTCAGAGGAGGGACTTTAAAATCCTCCACCATTGAGGCACATGATGGGACAAGTCACATATGTTAGCCACTGATGGGATTCAACCGGTGTAACAACAGGGTCACTGAATGCACGCTCCATGCACACAGTGCATTTGAAAACAGTTCTAAAACTTACCTTCTACTGCAGCCCTGGTGAGTAAAACAATTCTGCCGTGCCTATCAGCTGGGTTTCAAACAAAGGAAATATAGGTCAGTATAGCACAGGGCGGGCGGGCGGGCAGTCGGGCCCAGCTGATCATCGGAGCTGAATCCCATCCCTGATGTTAGCTCCATTGTTATAACCAATATATCTACTAGTGCAGGGCTGTCAAACTCCCAGCCCATGGGCCAGATGTGTCATGTAGAGTTTAGCAAAGGGGGGGAAAGGTCCCGATACATCACGTGACACTGCCGTGACAAGGTGAGTTTGACACCCCTGTACTAGTGATAACTTTCACAGTATTTGTACACAGTACCTTTGAAGAGACTCTGTATATAGTACCATTCTGACATTGGGTTCTTTTGTGTTCTTGTGGCAGATTAGGAGTTCTCCTCCAGGAGGAAGCAGGGAATGGATGAGAACTAATGCAATTTTTAAAAATTCCTAGGAACTCTCAAAAACTTAGAATCCTCCTCACCCATTAACTATTATTATATGATGTCATCTATATGAAGTCAAGGTCATTTGAGTCATTCTATCACTTCAGGTAATTCCTTTCAGAATTGGTTCTGAAATAGCTGAATTTCAGCTGAGAATTTCAGGATAGAATAAGAGTGTAGCATCTTCTCCACAAAGTGGGGGCTTCATAAGGACTCCTGAAATGGTGGCTTCAAGATTCCAAGCCAATTTCAAAG
Source organism: Pantherophis guttatus (assembly GCF_059756535.1). Lineage (NCBI taxonomy): Eukaryota > Metazoa > Chordata > Lepidosauria > Squamata > Colubridae > Pantherophis > Pantherophis guttatus. Next base: position 310,381,641 of record NC_142063.1, on the reverse strand, counting down.
CTGTAAATCCTGCCACACATCCAACTTAAAGAAAATGCATGTTTTGCATTTGTTCATCTCTCAATGCTACCCAGCATACATGCTGAGTTGTAAATCAACTAATAGTTAGGCTGATCAATATCTTGATCTCTTGGCCACATAGTGCTGTATTAATTCTTTTATTCATTTATTTAAAAGATTTGTATGGTCTCCCAATAATTTATTGCTGTAGCCAATAAAATGGAGAAACTTTTTAAAAATGTGTTTATGTATCATGACATTCTTGGTGCTAAACTTGGTTGTTTGACTGCAGATATTTCATCACCTAACTGGGTATAACATCACTGCAATTGAGTATGAGGTTTGTTGCCTGGTTATATGCAGTAGCATATGTACTAATTGGCAAGGCAAAAACTGCATGAACATGAGAATGTTAACTAAATCTCAAGCTATATTTTGCTGGCTGGACCGACTGGCCTGCATGCTTCCTCTAATCTGAAAAGCCAGGGACTGATTGGCATTAGCAGGTACAAACTTATGTGCAAATTACTTGTGTGCAAATTACCCACGCTAATTTTCCAATAATTTGAAAGGCACCCACATGAGGGCAGACACTCTAGCACACTCATAATGAGATCAAGGGTACCCTTTTTATGACCTAATGTATCAACTTTCATTCTAATAAAGAATATATCTAAGGATTTCTGAGAAATATAATTGTAATGTTTCTGGAAGGCACCAACTTACAGATGGCTGCTTTGGAGCCACAGAGTCCTCTCATAGCCCTTTTGCTGAAAACAAGAAAATATGATGCTATTTATCAGTGCAGCTAGTGCTGTAGCAATAAAAAGAAATTAGATCTGGGCATCCATGGGCATTACTTGAGTTATAGGCAGAACTCCTGACCTTCACTCAAATGATTAGCATGCTAGGCCAAACAGATAGCCTCCCCACATACACAAAGCCTAACTCTCATTTCAAAAGAGAAAACAGAAATGGTTTTGCTTCCTCCATTTGAAAACAGAGATGTGCACTTTTGTTTAATCTTTCTTTCTTTCTTTCTTTCTTTCTTCTTTCTTTCTCTCTCTCTCTCTCTCTCTCTCTCCTTCCTTCCTTCCTTCCCCTTTATAAATTGATTAGGATCCGTACACCTAATAAAACTGTGCAAGAAATCCTCTAATCATCTCACTTTTCTACCATTTGGAGAAATAATTGGCAAATGAGAAAATTAGGCTTCCCAATTCATAGACATAGGGAAGCAGATTTTTTTTTTCATTTGTACATTTGTGGGGCCATGGTGTTGACTCTTGCAGCAGTCAAACTCATATTTTTTTCATATATATGTATTATAAATTATATATGCCAGAAAGTGAAAATATGATTTATTCAGAACTTTTGCACTGAAGCAGAGAAGAATCTGCTAGCCTCGTCTTCAACTTGTTTATTCAGAACTAAATCCCTAGGATTTGCTTCCTAGTATGTATAGCTAGGATTGCAGCTTTGGGCTAATATTTACCAGTCCCAGGATTATATTTAGCTGTTACAATTCAGAAGCTTAGCATGTTGTGTTTATTGTATGCAATCGAGAACAGAGAAGGAAGTTTCTTCCTTCTTTCTCTTTAACTGGCTAAAGATTATGGACGGTGAAGTCCAACACAACCAGAGAACATGAGATGGCAGAACACTGCTATAGAGTTACAAAAACCTGTTCAGTGATTTATCCTTTTTGCTTAATGTCATACTGCAATTGGCACCAAAATATTAATCTGATTAACTTCTGTTTATAACAAAAGCAATACATTATTTAAAGCCCATTCTTTTTTTTTAAAGCACCTTCCTAAACACACCATAATTTCCTTACATTCTTTGATGTCTGCAATTAGCAGCCAATTATATTGCCTGTTTTAGAAAAAGTGATAGTGGTTTGGTGGCATATAAATGTTCACCTTTTCTAATTAGCAACAAGTAGTATTTGTATGTGTTACAGGCACATGTTAACCTGGCTCTAATGGGAAGGAAGGAAGGAAGGAAGGAAGGAAGGAAGGAAGGAAGGAAGGAAGGAAGGAAGGGAGGGAGGGAGGGAGGGAGGGAGGGAGGACGGAAGGAAGGAAGGAAGGAAGGAAGGAAGGAAGGAAGGAAGGAAGGAAGGAAGGAAGGTAGGTTTCAGCCCCACTTCCTAATTAGTATTTTACTGAGAGCCATAAAGCCATAAAAGCCCCATTATGCTCACTTGGAGTACATGGATGAACATGTTCAATGATTTACAGTATTTCACGTATGAACACCTGTTCCTTTTTGCTCAAATGTGCATAATCTTTACCCTTCTTTTGCTGAGGTTTTCTGAGATTGTCTAGACCAAGAAGTTTTCACGTTCAACAGGAAATTAAAATCTTTGTGCTTGTGGGTATGTTTAGACAAAGCAGGAATCTGTACTTGAAGGGCTGTCACAGAGAAAAGAGGTCAACCTCTTCTCCAAAGCATCTAAGGGCAGGACAAGAAGCCATGGATAGAAAATCATTAGAGAGATCCAATCTACAACTAAGGAGAAATTTCCTGGCAGTAGGAGCAATTAATAAGTGGGATGGCTTGCCTCCAGAAGTGGTCCATCACTGGAGCTTTTTAAGAAGAGACTGGACAGCCATTTATCCAGAAAGATCCATGGCCTCCTGCTTGAGCAAGAGGTTGAACTAGAAGACTTTGCTCTCTATTATTCTATGTTCTATCTCCTTCTTCTATCATATATCACCTTAGTCTGGAGTGCAACTCAGCCATTTCTGGTATTAATTAATCATATTCATACACTTTTACATTTGCTTAGTTTACTTCAATTTTTTTAAAAAGTACACACAAAATGCAAACAATCCCATATTCCTTAACTATAAAAATACCAATACAAACTTTCAACCCCTCCCAAAAAGAATATAGTCTATAACAGAACAGAAGAAAGGAAAATGAACTATGTGGGCATATCACCTGTCTGTCAAGATCACGTTCCCATGCATAGCATATAGGATGCTTGCTAGAGAACTGGGATTGGCCATGGCCAATTAAACATATCATATCAATTGGCTGAATCCAACCTGCTGAAGTCGGGTCTTTGCCAACCAAAGGAAAGCTTTGTTTTGTATATATTTTTTTTCAGTGATGGTCCCCAAACAAAGGAACTTTCACCCTCGGCACCCATCCTGAGATAAAGGAAATGTTTAGGTCTTGTATTAATCTTAATTTAAAAAATTAAGATTTAATTTAAAAAACAGCCACCAGCAGCTACAAAGCTACAAAGCATCACACTGTCCAATGTCTTTGTAAGCAAACTGTTTTCATTCAATAAATGACTTTATGGGAGAGATAAATAACTTGAAATATTACTAATGATCTAAATGTAATTGTAGTGACAGGGTATATAGTGAGATATTGTTAGATGTAAATGGAGTGCCTGAATACTTCCAGAATAATATGATAAGTGATTAATAAGTTGCTGTGCTTGTGTTTTGGTTTGGTTTGTTAATGGTTCTGTAGGGACTTTTCAACACCGCTGCCTTGTTTTCTTGATCACATATGAATGAATAGCATTATTGCATTATGGCAAAAGGTCTGTTTTAAATCTCTTTGTGCTGAATTTGCTTTAATATGCTTTAACTCTATAAAGAAATTGCTAGCATCAGGCATCCCTAAGCAAGAGCTATTTAACATGTTTTGGTTTGGTTTAATATCTAAACACTTTAAATCATCACAGGATGATCGATGCTTATGGATGAAGACTTTGGGGATGAAGGGGAAGATCTATGACATTTATAAGATTATTGACATAAAACGGGATAAATTAGTGGCTTGTTCTCAAATATACAGTACCTTCATTAGAGAGAGTAGGTTGAAAACACCTAAGTCTCCTATTGCCAGCAATATTGTCTCTTGGTAGATATGACAGTGAAATTTGATTTTTCTAACAGCATTTATATGAACTGGTATGTTGTATTGTGGTTTATCTTTCTTTTCTCTTATTATCTCATCATGAATTCATGCATAACCATGTGGACCAATGGTGGGTTTCAAAAAATTTTTACTACCGGCTCTGTGGGTGTGGCTTGGTGGGCATGGCATGGCTTGGTGGGCGTGGCTTAGTGGGTGTGGCAGGGGAAGGATACTGTAAAATCTCCATTCCCACCCCACTCCAGAGGAAGGATACTGTAAAATCTCCATTCCCACCCCACTCCAGGGGAAAGTTACTGCAAAATCCCCATTCCCTCCCGATCAGTTGAGACTTGGGAAGCAGAGGATAGATGGGGGCGGGGCCAGTCAGAATTTTTACCACCGGTTCTCCGAATTACTCAAAATTTCCACTACCAGTTCTCCCGAACTGGTCAGATCCTGCTGAAATGCACCTCTGATGTGGTCTTAACAAACGAGAGCATGTGGAAATGGCAAACTGCAAATTCAGATATTGAAGATGCAAAGTAGAAAAAAATATTTTATTTTCTTCCAAGAAGTTTCTATATCCAACCCTACCAGAAGGACTGGAAAAGGTTGATGGGAAGGGAAGGAGGAAAATTTGTATGGGTCTTGTTGGCTTACAATTATTCTATGGTTGAAAGTAAAATTGGAGAACTAGTCACTTTTACACTGAAATTCATATACTTTACCCAAACATGTGAAGTTGGAAGAAGGACTAGGAAAGGAAATGCCTGGAAAAGACATTAATAGATGTTCCATATCCTGCTGCTTTGGAAATTTTAAAGTTATAATCGAGGAGTCGCCATAATTACCAACTGATATATTCTGATATACCAGGAGCCCTGGTAGCGCAGCAGACTAAAGCACTGTTATTAACATCAGCTGCCTGCAATTGCTGCAATTACTGCAAGTTCAAATCTCACCAGGCTCAAGGCTTCAGCCTTCCATCCTTTCTAAGGTAGGTAAAATGAGGACCCAGATTGTGGGGGCAATAAGCTGACTTTGTATAAATATACATAAGTATGAAGGCTATTGCTTAACGCAAAATATATTAAAAAATATATTTTAAAATAATTTTATTGAGGTTTTAGATAATGATAGTAAAAAATAATAATATTAGAAAAAAGAAAAAGAAAAAGGAAAGGAAAAGGAAAAGAAAAAATAAAATAAATAAAAGAGCCTGTAGTACAGTGGACTAAGCACTGTTATTAACATCTGCTGCTTGCAATTACTGCAAGTTCAAATCTCACCAGGCTCAAGGTTGACTCAGCCTTCCATCCTTTCAAAGGTAGGTGAAATGAGGACCCAGATTGTGGGGGCAATAAGCTGACTTTGTATAAATATACAAAAGTATGAAGGCTATTGCTTAACGCATTGTAAGCCGCCCTGAGTCTCCAGAGAAGGGCGGCATATAAATTAAAGCAAAAAAAAAAAAAATGGCAACAAAGACAATAATAAAAAATGGTTTCCCACCTTCATCACGTTGAGCATAAGCTAATATAATAATTTTTTACCACCTTTTAAAGTTACAAATAAAACACTTTTCTCCCCATAGCCTAATTTTCATCCATACGCAATCCAGAAAGTGCTGGGTTTTTCTCAGTCCCGATTCAGCAAAAAGTGTATTAGTAGTTACCAGAAATATCAACCAAAGAGTTTATCCTTGAAGAAATAGTTGAACTTTATATTCTTTTTTTTTCTACTCTTCACAATCTAACCTTTAAATTATTCCAATGGCACTGCAGATTTGATCTTTCATCAATCTTTAGCATTCAAGAGGCATCTTCAAAGTTTTCATCAGCTTACTTTGTAAATTTCTTTGTAAATTGTTCTATGTACATATCCTTTTTTTTTATTTGCCTTTTGTATTCCCATTTTGATAATTTCAAATTTCCATGCCTTCAAACTCTATAATGGCTATGTCAGGCAAAAGTTTTTTAAAAAGTTTCTCATCATCTTCTAAAAATTTATCCATTGAAATATGTATCCTTCCTGAAATACAGAAAGAGTTTCATTTCAGTTATTCCTCATGAGTATATTATTTAATTACATATTTGTTTTTCAAATCTTATACAAAAATTAATCCATATTCCAATCTCTCTGGAATCCCACTCAATTTAAGGCTCTTTTTAATCTTTTTTTTTTTTTTTTGCTTTTTACCATTTGTATATTGTTTTAAATTCATAAATCTCTTCTTAAAATTTAAAATTTCTTAAACTGAAAGAAGGTAAAACTCACCATGTGTCGAATTAAGCTTGCCATTTTGAAGGTCTTTAATATCTATAAAATTGTTCAACTAAATATTGAATGTGATTACAACTGGTCTAATCCTTATTAAAGGCTCTGCTGGTGTGAGAACAAAGATGTTCACAGTTCTAGGCTGCATAAACAGGGGGATAGAATCAAGATCACGTGAAGTGTTAATACCATTTTATAGTACCTTGATAAGGCCACACTTGAAATACTGCATTCAGTTTTGGTTGCCACGATGTAAAAAAGATGTGGAGACTCTGGAAAGAGTGCAGAGAAGAGCAACAAAGATGATTAGGGGACTGGAGGCTAAAACATATGAAGAACGGTTGCAGGAACTGGGTATGTCTAGTTTAATGAAAAGAAGGACTAGAGGAGATATGATAGCAGTGTTCCAATATCTCAGGGGCTGCCACAAAGAAGAGGGAGTCAAACTATTCTCCAAAGCACCTGAGGGTAGGACAAGAAGCAATGGGTGGAAATTAATCAAGGAGAGAAGCAGCTTAGAACTAAGGAGAAATTTCCTGACAGTTAGAACAATTAATCAGTGGAACAACTTGCCTCCAGAAGTTGCAAATGCTCCAACACTGGAAGTTTCTAAGAAGATGTTGGATAACCATTTGTCTGAAGTGGTGTAGGGTTTCCTGCCTAGGCAGGGGGTTAGACTAGAAGACCTCCAAGGTCCCTTCCAACTCTGTTATTTTATGTTCTATGTTGTTCCCATCAGCTCCTGGTGCTCAAATCCATGGGAGACCAGTTTCATTGTCTCCTCATGGGAAGCTGACTTCAAAACATGCATGGGTGATCTCTCATTTGCTCCTTCTTCAGAGAGTTTCAAAGGCCTGGTGTATTCACCACAGTTTTTTTATTCACAGTGCTCATTTGCAAGGACACCTTCAGTCAACCACAACACAACATGATTTCTAAAAGAAATCTTTACACACCTTATTTGAACTTAGCAGTATCTTAACTGGGACTATTTTCATGCAAAGCATGCCATCTACTTCCAAGTTGCAGATCTTCTTTGAGAAAAAAAGTTAAGGAGTTGCCGAAACTCAAGTGGTTTGTGACTCTCCTGGGATCTCCATGGAAGAGTTAGAGAAGTGCCTAAACCACAACAGCAATAATGTCTCTGTTATTCAAACTATCTCTAAAACATGGCACTTTGGAATTAGTACAAAGTTGCTCTCACCAAGTCTAAAATAGTCAGACTAATAAGAAGTGTTTGACTATTTATATATGCAGCAGTATGCTTCTCAAGTGCAAATTGAAGAGATATATTTAGCTTTCTATTGGGAGTCATGAAATTGGCATCAGATACAAGGCAACTGGCACAAGAATTCTATTTCTTAAGCTAAATGAAAACAGAGGAGTAAGCAAACAATGATTAAGCATCCGAGGCCCTTCCTTTTTGGACAAGCAGCTTCATGCAGAGATCCTGCATAGGATAGCCAGTCTTTCAGAACTAAGGGAAGAACTAAGGGACTTTCTTTCCCCTCTCAACACATCTCCATTTCCCTTGTAGTTATGCTTGGACTCCTTCCATCAGGATACTACACTATGTCCTTCTCCTGCTAAGAAAGTGGAACAGACTCTGCTTTTAACTGGATTGTTCAAATCAAGGCCCTGAAATCCACTAAGTCTGACACGAGCTAGACAATCATTTGAATTCCTGCCTTTGATAATGTAGATGTTCATCTTTTCCTAGTCATCGTTGAACTTGAAGTCTTACGCTTAGGCAAGAAAAAGCAAAAGTACACATACAGACTGGGTGAAACCTGACTTAATAGCAGTAACTGTGAGATGGATCTTGGAGTCTTAGTGGACAACCAGTTAAGTAAGAGTTACCAGTGTGCAGCAGCAGCAGTCAAAAAAGCAATTCTAAATTGCATTAAGAGAGGGATACAATAAATATCAAGTGAGGTACTAATACCACTCTATAAAGCCTTAGTAAGACCACACCTAAAATACTGCAGTTTTGGTCACCACACTATAAAAAAAAATGTTGAGATTCTAGAAAAAGTGCAGAGAAGAGCAACCAGGATGATTAGGGGACTGGAGACTAAAACATATGAAGAACAGTTACAGGAACTGAGCATGGCTAGTCTAGTGAAGAGAAGGACCAAGGGAGACATGACAGCAGTGTTCCAATATTTGAGGGGCTGCCACAGAGAAGAAGAGGTCAAGCTATTTTCCAAGGCACCCGAAGGTCAGACAAGGATTAATGGATGGAAACTGACCACGGAGAGATTCAACTTAGAAATAAGGAGAAATTTTCTGGCAGTGAGAACAATCAACCAGCTTGCCTTCAGAAGTTGTGGGAGCTTCATCACTGGAGGCTTTCAAGAAGAGATTGGACTGCCATTTGTCAGAAATGGTGTAGGGTCTCCTGCTTGGGTGAGGGGTTGGACTAGATGACCTACAAGGTTCCTTCCAACTCAGTTAATCTGTTAAAAAGCCTTCCTCTGGTTGATAACTTTGTGTTTCTGGAGAAGTATTATATCAGCTTGGCTGACACATAATTTTTTGTTTGTTTGTTTAGATCTACAATTCAAACTCAAAGTAGCATTTGCACAGAGTGGGCATCCTTGTAGCAACATGGCTGAAGGATGAATGGGGCACGCAGATGCCATTATCACCAGTGTAGCAGTCTGTCCAATTTCATGCTGCTGTTTTTGGGTTCTGCATTCTTAAAATATATATTCCCCATCCAAATCTTGGACCAATGAGAGATGTAGTAGAACTCATCACCTGCCATTTGGAGATTGCTGGGTTTTGAATGGGGAAAATCAAACTCAAACTCAGGCCAAACAAGATGAAGGAACTGTTGATTCAGAGACCATCTGTTTTTAGGATTTCATTATCATTGACTTGATGAAGATAGGTTTCACCAGGAAGAGCAAACTTCAAATCTGATGGTCTTCCTTTATTCTTAACTCCTGGTCAAAAAGCTGGTGGAGACCATGACTAGAAGGGCTTCTGTACTGCTTCAGCTGGTGTAGCCTTATCTGGAACAAGACTATTTGTCAGGCCCTGGAATTTAGGGACTCTCCAGTAGTTTCTGCTATTCTACCCAAATCACTAAGTGGGGGTGGGGGGGGACCCGTTACTGATTACCAGTAGGAGGGAACTTGGAATGAGCATTGTCTCTAGCATCTTCCCTTCTTTGTAATAGCTTGTTCTCTGATGTAAAGATGGCCTTATGGAAGCAGATGAAAATGTAGCTTTTCTGGAAGGTCCTTGAAGTTTATGTTAGTCTATGTTAGACTATGAAGTATCATAGTCAATGTTTAACATGTTTTTACATTAATTTAAGATGAGACTTAATTGGATTATTTTAATATTAGCATAGCTTGTATTTTTTCTCTAAGCTGCCTTGAGAGTGGTTTCAGATGGCAGATAAATCTCATAAATGAGTAAACAAACAAACAAACAAACAAACAAACAAACAAACATGTGGTTTGGCTTTGACAGAAGGTAGCAGAAATGTTGGGTCTGTGATGTGTGAAAGAATCTGAAAGCTTTTAGGATTGTTGGATATAATATAGTCTTTCTTCTTTTGTCTGAAAAAATATGTAGGACCACAACAGTCAGAAGCTTTGTCAAAATAATGGGTATGAGCCTAGATGTCATGGACACAGTCTGTCCTTTGTATCATTGAGCACAACATCGGGCCACAAGTACAAAATAACATACTTTCATTTGACCTCTTGTCCTCTTGCAAATGGCCTCATGTGGAACTTTTAATGGGAATACTCCAGGAAATGGGAATATACGGGACAATCTAAACTACTAAAAGCATACTGTGGACGATGTTTTAACTGATTAGTTTTGTTGCCTCAAAAAACCTATTAAATAAGCCAATTCTCCTTAGGTTTGCAGCTGTGTGCTGGAAAACCTACCTTTTGAGTATCTGCCGTTCTTTGGAAATGCATCTATATGAGTAACCTGAGAAAATCAGTCCCTGTTCCAGTACAATGCAATGGTTAAGGCATTGGATTGGTAATGGGACAATAAAGCTCATGGCATGACATTTAATCAGCTGTTCTTTCAATTTACTCAGCCCTATTTTCACCCATCCATATAGACAACTCTTATTTTACAATATTCTTAGCCTAGTGTCTGTAATCTTGCAGAAAAATTAGCTCCCAATTTTCAAAAACTCTGACGTAAAGGATACTGATATAGAGAAGGAGAAAAATCAAGGAGGCATACTAGGAGGGATGCTCAAGGATTGCCTGGATGGAATGGATTCCACCTCATTTTGTTGCAGGAACCACCTAAATTTAATTAATAATAATGGGGGATTGTTTTCCTAGAAAATTATACAAATTTCTTGATAGAAGGTTTGGATACAGCTGGACATACTAGATGTTATTAAAGACTAGAATTGGGCTAGACAAAAAATGCACAATAATTTTTCTGACGACTGGGACTGCAAATTTCTCCTGTATGGTGTATGTCTAAAAGTGATTTGAATCATTTGAAATCCATTGCATTTTACAAAAAGCAAATGTTACTGTATAATAATTCCTTTAGTTCCACCAGCTGCAGCACAAGTGTACATTCTCCAACTTACAAATAACTTTAAATCCTTACATTTAAATCCTTGCTATTATTCTTACAGATAAAAATGACAGTATTTTTACATTATGAACAGAAAACTGGAATCCACCTTAATAATATCCATTGGGCTTTTTAAACAGATTAACAGTTGAAAGGGATCTTGCAGATCTTCTAGTCCAACCTCCTGCCCAATCAGGTGGTCAGAGAGAGTGGGAGGAAAGTAGTGCTGTTAGGCTATCATACCTGAGCTATAAAAATTCAAACAACTGGATGATAGCAAAGACAACCCCCACCCCCATCAATTCCTTCCTGCTGTCTAGTGGTTCTCAGGATCAGTAGAGAGTAGATAGAACATAGGCCAGGGTTCCAAATGATTTGAGAATGGAATTATATGGGATGGTTAATATAATATGCTAATGAGCAAAAATTCCTGGGGCCAAGTTAAAGCCTATAACCCAAATACATTTTCTCAGGAAAACTTAAACCATTTGCTCAGCCATAAAACATTCAGGGCAAGGAATGCTGATCAGCTGGGAAAAGATACTGTGAGGTGAGCAGAACTTTGGGAAAGCAAAAGAAACTCACTCCCTACCTACAAAGAAACTATGTCTTTCATATCCTGTCTGGCCAATAATGTAGCATCTGTCTTTAGGCAGCTATGCCCTCCTGCATGCTTTGCTGCACCTCAAAATACTAGTTAGTATGTGCTTCTTATAATAGCAATAACATTTAGACTTATATCCCGCTTCATAATGCTTTTACAGCCCTCTCTAAGCAGTTTACAAAGTCAGCATATTGCCCCCAACAACCTAAGCCCTCATTTTACCCACCTCGGAGGATGGAACTCTGAGTCAACCTTGAGCCGGTGAGATTTGAACTGCCAAACTGCACCTAGCAATCAGCTGAAGTAAATGCAGTACTGCACTTTAACCATTGTGCCACTTGGCTCTTATCATAAAGTGATAATATAATTCTTAGAAATGTTAATAGGAAGTAGCCAGCAGCCCAGATACTCTTCATTTTTCTCTGATTTGAGCTGACTCAAACTACAATGTGCTGATCTATTGTTCTTTCCACACACATATCTAGCCTGATTACATCACCCTTGATCGAAGGAAGAACTTGCCTTCTCTCAGATATTTTCTACTTAAGTCACAGGTTAAGGCCAATCAGATAATTACTTAGTTCCCATGGCAGCATGTTTCTAGCTTCACTTGACAGGCATAGTAAGATTATTAAAAGACAAACCTTTTCAAACACTAGCCTTACACAATGTTACACAATGGGAAGGGATAGTAGAGAGCCTTCAGTCCAAAGAGGCAGACTATAGACAGGGAGGGGAAGATCTCTGTGTTTTAAAGATTTGCAACAGCAAAAACCCATCTCAGATTTCATTATTGATTAACATTGCTATTTGGGGGGAGCTACTTATAAACTTCTAGGGAAAGGATTTTTTGTTTATTATACCAGTATTGACTGAGGTTATTAGGAAGTGATTGGACAACAATTTGTCTGAAATGGTATAATTTGTCAATGGTATGCTTGAGCAGGGGGTTGGACTAGATTCACAGGGGTGTCAAACTGGCAGCCCATAGGGTTGAGCAGGCCATGCTCACCCCAGCTCTGCGAAGGCAAAAAACATTGCGATACGTCACGTTATGTCAACATGACATGGCGAGTTTGACACCTGTGGACTAGAAGATCTCCAAGGTCCCTTCCAACTCTGTTATTCTGTTATTTTTCAACTGGGTCCTGTAGTGTTGGAACTAAGATCTTGCAAGCCTGGAGTCATCCCATCTCTGTTCTAATTTTACTTCCCAAGTTTATAACATTAAACAATGATCTACTAGCACTATTAGATTTGCCTGAGATCTATCTAGTCTAGTCTCATGCTTACAACAAAGGCCAATTAGATTGCGCCCCCAGTGATTTCATATAAATGTTCTATAAAGCAACATAAGGGAGAACCTGAGCGACAGCAGATTGAAATTTCCTTAGATTCAAGCACTTCCTTTGGTTGGTGTGTGTGTGTAAAAAGATAATACAGTTTATCTAGATTCTTGGGGTTTACAATGTTCATGCAGCTGATTTTACTTACCCAGTGAAGTATCCAAAATAAAAATTTGATACTACATTCTGTTGCATAGAACAATGTTTCTCAACCCAGCAACTTTAAGATATGTGGACTTCAATTCCCAGAATCATCCCAGCAAGCATCCAAGATAATTTGCAGCATCCGTGTGCTCCCTGCTTATTAAAAAAAAACATTTCCAGCAGCAGGGAATGCTAATTCCGGATCATTTTGTTCTGTAATATTCACTGCAAATTCTCATTTCTGAAAAGTTGAGACTGAAGATCTGTGTATGTGTTGTTCATTATCTGGGTTCACACAACCATCTGGACTACACTAAAAAAGAACTAAGTAGTTTGTGTATTATGTAAATCCAAGCTATTATCAAGATATGTTGGGTGAATCAGACAACTATGTTTGCCATTATATTGTTTATTTATTTGGGCATCTTATATGAAAACAGCAATTATGTTTGGTTAACCTGGACCCCGCTCCCTAGTATATATTGATATTTGTAGTCCTACTATTGGTTGGTAAACATTCTTCTAGCAAGATAGCAAACTGATCAGACAATAGCTAGTTGCAGTATAAACAGAAGGGACCCCTACTAAGGCTGGTTCAATACAAAAAGGTTGGGTTATCATTATTATAAACACATTCTCACTACAGATGTAATCTCAGCGGGACTGACAAAAAAGAAAAGGATTTTTTTTATGGAGGAGTGAGAGCCATTTATTACATCCTTACAAGCATTGCAGAGGAATTGGAATTTTAAAAAACTGGTCTCCATCAAGTCCAGATTGAGCCCTGAAATAAATTTTGGGTCATCTCAAACCATGAGATGGCTGGCACATAAATTTAATAAATGATAATAAATTTAATGCAAATTAAATCAGGTTTATACTTGGTTCTTATCTGGTACCCAAAGTCTATTTTTTGTCAAATGTTAGACCATAGTACTTTGGGTTAAATCTATAATAAGGATTACAGTTTTGACCAGGACAGGATCTCTGCAGGTACATTAGGTAGAAGTTGATTGTAATGGATAGCAGAATCAAATAATAATGCTAACCTTTTTTTTTTTTTTTTTTTGGCTAATTGTGTTACTGTATACATCTAGGCTCTGGAAATCATAAAATAGTAATCCAATATTTATTTACCTGGATATAAGCCCCACTGTATTTATTGGGATGTAGAACAAACTAGACCTACTGTATATAGGGTTGAAAACATACATATTAAAGATTATGCTCCTCAAACTCCTACCATATATTATGTTTCAATTGCAAATCTCTGCAGTAGAAGCAGCATCTTCCAGATTGCAGGGAGAAGTGTCCATGTACTGTCAGGAAACAGCATGAAATGTCTAGAATATATTGTTTTAATAGTCTTTCCTCCCTACAGAGGTTTGTGATCCCATTTATCCCATCACAAAGATAATGGAACTCAGAGAAAACCCAAATCTAATTTGTGGTGAACACCAGATCCAGAGCTTTCCCAGCCACGTCAAGCCAGAGAAGACCTGAGCAAGCCCATATCTTCTGAGTGGTTTTGAATTCCTGACAAGCTCCAATTCCAAGGAGACAAAGTTGAAATCATACATTATTAGCAGTCTGGATGAATCCACATTCATCTCTGGAATGATATCTACTTGTTGTGACCCAGGCCCAAGTAAGTTGGGCTTGTTGCTGATGTACCTGCCTCCCAGCTGCATTACAACAGCCCTGCCAGTGCTGCTAGAGGTGGTAGCTGGACTGACAGTGGAGTTCCCCAGACTTATGGTACTGGGGGACTTCAATTTGTCGTCACTTGGCAAATCCTCAGATGCAGCTCAGGAATTCATGGCTTCCATGACAACCATGGACCTGACCCAAGTAGTTCAGGGTCTGACTCATAGGGGGGGGACACACACTTGACCTGGTGTTTCTCTCGGGGCAGTGGAGATATGATCTGGAATTAAGGGGTATAGATGCTTCTCCCTTGTCATGGTCAGATCATTTCCTGCTGAGGTTAGACTTCAGGATGCTACTCCTCCATCACAGGGAGGTGGAACCAATTAAGTGGTTCCACCCCAGGTGCCTAATGGACCCGGAAGGGTTCCAGAAGGAGCTTGGGGAGATACCTGACTCCTTTGTCCACAGTCCAGATGAGTCCCTGACGGGTGCTGGAATAGGGCGGCATCTGGGACACTGGACCGGATTGCGCCTTTGCGACCTCTCCATGGCGGTGGATCCAGGAAAGCTCCCTGGTTTACCGAGGAGCTCCGGGAGATGAAGCACCAGAAGAGACATCTAGAGCGACGCTGGAGGATCAGTAACTCCGAATCTGACCAAACACGCTTAAGAGCCTTTATTAGGACTTATTTAGTGGCGATATGGGCAGCAAAATGTTCACATTTTTCCGCACTAATTGCATCCGCAGATTCGCACCCAGCCGCCCTATTCAGGGTAACTCGCTCCCTCCTTAATGTAGGGGGAGTGGAGGAGTCCTTGCAGGGTAGAGCTGAGGAGTTTGTGCAGTTTCTGTTGGATAAAGTCACTCAGATTCGGATGGACCTGGACTCTGATTGGGCAGTTCCGACCGAGATGATGGGGGCAGGTCTTAGTCCTATTGTGTGGGATGAGTTTGAGCCTGTGACTCCTGAGGAAGTGGACAAGGCTGTAGGAGCCTCCACTTGTTTGTTGGACCTGTGCCCCTCCTGGCTGGTTTTGGCCAACAGGGAGGTGACACGAGGCTGGCTCCAGGCTTTAGTTTTTTGTTGTTTTTTTTGCTTTAATTTATATGCCACCCTTCTCCGGAGACTCAGGGCGGCTTACAATGCGTTAAGCAATAGCTTTCATATTTTTGTATATTTATACAAAGTCAGCTTATTGCCCCCACAATTTGGGTCCTCATTAGTTAATGTGTCCTCATTAACTCATTAGCTAATGCGTCTTTGAGGGAAGGGGCCTTCCCTGGATCCAGCAGAATTAAAGAACTTTCGTCCAGTCTCCAACCTACCCTTTGTGGGAAAGGTTGTAGAGAAAGTAGTGGCACTTCAGCTCCTGCGGTAATTGGAGGAAACGGATTATCTAGAGTCTTTTCAGTCTGGCTTCAGGCCTGGCTACAGCACGGAAACTGCTTTGGTCACACTGATGGATGATCTCTGGTGAGCCCAAGATGGGGGTCATTCCTCCATCTTGGTGCTATTTGACCTCTCAGCAGCTTTCAATATCATTGACCATGGTATCCTTCTGTGACGACTAAGGGAGCTGGGAGTGTGAGGCACAGTGTTACGGTGGTTCTCCTCCTATCTCTCTGGTCGATCACAGTTGGTGTTGGTAGGAGGACAGAGGTCGACCCCTAGGCCCCTCATTTGCGTGATGCCTCAGGGCTCGGTCCTCTCTCCCCTATTTAACATCTACATGAAGCCACTGGGTGAGATCATCTGACAATATGGGGTGAGGTATCAGCAATACGCTGATGATACCCACTGTATATCTCTATCCTGCATCAATTCAGTGATGTGGTGGATGTGATGTGCTGGTGCCTGAAGGCTGTGAGGGTCTGGATGGGAGTCAACAGGCTCAGACTTAACCCAGACAAGACCGAGTGGCTCCTAAAGACTATGTTAATTGTCCATCCTTGGTTCTGGGAGGGGGGGAAATTGTCCCCATCAGAATGGGTTCACAATTTGGGTGTCCTCCTAGACTCACAGCTAAGATTAAAGCAACATCTGACATCTGTGGCTAGGGGGACCTTTGCACAGGTTCGCCTGGTGCACCAATTGCGACCCTACTTGGATCGGGAGGCTCTCCTCATGGTCACTCATGCCCTTGTCACCTCACGGTTAGATTATTGCAAAGCGCTCTACATGGGGCTACCCTTGAAAAGTGTTAGGAGACTACAGTTGGTCCAGAATGCAGCCGTGCGAGCTGTTGTAGGTGCACCTAGGTACACCCATATTACACCAATTCTCCATGAGCTGCACTGGCTCCCTATTGGTCTCCAGTCACAATTCAAAGTGTTTGTTATTATCTTTAAAGCCCTACATGGCTCAGGGCCAGGGTATCTTTGAGACTGCCTTCTACCGCATAACTCCCAATGCCTGGTAAGATCCCACAGAGTTGGTCTCTTCCGGGTCCTGTCAGCTAAACAATGCCGGCTGGTGGGTCCGCGGGGGAGGGCCTTCTCTGTGGCTGCCCCAGCTCTCTGGAACCAGTTACCTCCTGAGGTCCGGACCATCCCCACTATATTGGCCTTCTGAAAAGCAGTGAAGACCTGGCTTTTCCGGCAGGCCTGGGGCCGTTGATCTCGCTCTTGTGATCCGGCGAGATCTGGCCATGAATGGTGTGAAGGAGTTTTAATGTTTTTAATGTTTTTAATTTTTAAATGTTTTTTATAATGATTTTAAATGCATTGTGAGCTGCCCTGAGTCTTCCGAGAGGGGCGGCATACAAATTGAATAAATAAATAAATAAGTAGTAGGAAAATCAGTCAGTGAAAAAACAAACTTTATTCGAACAGCTGAGAATTACTTCATTCTCAGTGTCGTTCAACTAAATTAAAGCAAATTCCTCCCAACACAAATTCCTCAGTCCTATCACAAACCTTGTCCAATTAGGCAAACTGCCAAAGGCCTTTCTTGGCAAACATTCAGAAATCACAGATACAAAAATAAATACAAGACGTAGACGAAGAAGACGAAGCTACCAATGTTGTTTTCTGGCAAAGCCCAAACGCCATTGCTGGTCTGTTTTAAGCTTTATGGGAGGGGCCAATAATCTCTTGGCCCTACTCCCGAGTTGTCTTCTTTGCTTGAGCTGCTCTTGCATTCTGGCAGCTCTTCTCATGCATGCATTAGGAACAGGCGCCTCCTGTTCCTCTGCCTCACCCCTATCAGGCTCTGGAGGCTCTGGAGTCCGAACCTCACTCTCCGATGGCCCTGGCCCCATCTCTGCCTCTGATGCAGAGATCTCATCCAGGCCTTCCCCAGCCTCCAGAACTGGCCCATGTTCTTCCTCAGCCTCATCGCTGTCCGACTCCACTGCTAGCTCCGCAGGCTGCTGGTGGACCACAACACTACTCAACTAGGAAACCAAACATCTTAGACCAAACTAAATCCAAAAACACTATGAAATTCCTAGAAGTTTGCCATTCAGACAAATCAGCCAATAATAGACACATAGGGCTAAACCACATTTACAGACAATTCAAGAGACAAAGAAAAACAAAAAGACCAGAACACATAATCACTAAGTGCCTACACCCAGACACCAAAAAAATCAGAATAGAATAACCTAATCATGAAACTAAAAAGGAAAAGATGACAACCACCAACAACTGGCAGGACAAGCCACAGGGAGCAAACCCCATACTCGCTTTCATTAATGATGCTACCTAGTTGGGTAATGAAATATCTGCAAACAGCCAGCCAAGCAACCAACCAAGCTCAGAGAGCACCAAGGATTCCACAATTCAACCCCAAGCTATACATATTCCCTTCCATCATTATACCATTCTAATACAATGGATTCCTGCATAGTCCTCTTCTTAAAAGCTATGGCAGAATTGTTCAGCTGTGCCCTAGGCATATGCTTTTGTGTATGAGACTCAACTTGAGAGAGTGAAATTGAGTCCAGTGCCAATACTCTTTCTTATACATTGTCATGTCTGTGATGAGAGATCCTTTGTGGTGAGGTATGCCTTTGGAGAGAAAGGTTTTTGGCCAGCATCCTATCTTTTGGAGTTTGTGGCATAAGGACAGATGGAAAGCCCACTATGAAACCACCCTAAAATTGGGATATATGTGGGTGTATCCAAGACCAGAAAAGCAAATGTGTATTGCATTTGCAACATGACTTTGTTTCTTTTTGTTTGCCTGGGTTCTATTCTTTCTAATCCAAAAGAATTCTAAGTGGCTTACTTCCTTCTTTTAATAAAATGATTCAACTAACAACAACAACAAAATCTTGGAAACACAAGTGTTAATAATGAAGCAAATTACAAAGAAAAGGGTAGCAAATTTTGCCATTAGTTTAGTGCAAAAAAATGAGCTATATTTTTCTTCTGTAGAATATGAAGCTCTCTTTATATATTCAGGTTACAATCAAGAATTTTATTACTGGGTATATTGCTTGTGTTTGTTATAATTTGTTGTCCTCTGTTTTTCTTAAGGTGCTCAGAAGCTTGTAAGCTATAAATTATCATTTATTCTAATTACCACACAATCCCCTGAGGAAATTAAACTAGCAATATGCAGAGCCACATCACAGACCTAACTGGAAAAGCTGAAAAAGCTGAGGAAATTCAAGTAGATAAAAGTGTTTTGGGCTTCATATACTGGCCACTGTTTATGCCCCCCTAGAGAAGCCAAACTCATTCTTGGAGAATTATTGAGTCAAAAGATTAAACTCAACTCCTCCAGTTTTCTTTTGTGAAACTGTCTTTCTAGTAGGGCCTGTTAAGGATATTGTTGTGTTACCAACCAGCAGAGTAAGTGCATAGAGAAACGGTACTGAGAGCAATGAATACAATACATACAAACTGGTTTAACAAAGCTTTTACTTTGTAATGAAAAACAATTGCATAGTCTTTTAGTCAATCCAAGTCTTTAGCCATTCAAATCAGTCCGAAGTTACAGATATCTTCTTACCAGACAAACAGCAGTTCAACGCTGGTAACAAATCATGATGGTAGCATATCCATCCACAATGAGAGCTTCTTCGCACACGACGGTAACAGTTCCAACCAACAAGTCAAGCAGCAAGTCAAGCAATGATGAGAGCAGGTCCAACAATGACTATAGCTCAGCTTCCTCCTTATATACAGTTTACACTAGTAATTATCCACTTAAGATAAGTGAAGTCAGCAATGCAATGACTCAACAGTACAATTATGATAATTGCAGTCAGCATTCAGTCAGCAGTCATTAGTCATTACAATGACTCAGCAGTACAATTACTCAGCATTACATCTTAGAGTTACAGACTACATTTAAAGTGATAGAACACATATATTGCCTGGATAACTTGTTAGCTTTACACCATATCCTAACATGGCCCAAGAGATACTTGTCTATTCAGTGCCCATTGTACAAAATGACCTTTCTTCTGAGATATGGATGGCTGTGATTCTCTTGGCCTTCCTAAGTGTTACAGAGACCTCAAATATTAGGGCAACTAACCCAAAATCTATGTTTTTTGGAGTTGAGAGTTCATTATGTAGTTTCTTGGTTCTATGATTTTTTAAAAAATGTTCTCTTTATAGGGTTATTACCATGTTTCTGTGAAAATATGACCTATCTCAAAACAAGCCCTATCCCAATTTTCACACCTGTGCCGAATATAAACCCTATCCCAAAATAAGCCCTAGTTAAGCCCACTCACCATCTAGTTGTACAAGGTGGGGTGAGGCACAGCTGTAAAAATCAAGCTAGGGTGGTGGAGATGCCCCCAGGGTCTCCGCACCCGATTATCTTAGGAATGCCACATCAAGGCCTCCCATGTCCTGACATCTGTTGCACCGCTGCCCAACATTTTCTGCAGGTGCTTGCAGCTGCTTGCAGCCAGGTTCCACATGGTGCATCATGCTGGTGCTGTCACTTGGGGCAAAATGCCACAAGGCTCATCGCACCGGTGCCACCACTTGCAGCAGAACACCGCAAGGCTCAACATGCCAGTGCCACCACTCGCGGCAAGATGCCATGAGGCTCATCATGCCGATGTCAGTGCTCATGTGTGCAATGTCACATTACACCAGGCAGCCTCCTGCTGTAAGTGGTGCCATCAGTGCAACAAGCCATGTCGTGAGCAGCAGCACCTGCATGATGAACCATGTGGCATCTGGCTGCAGGCAGCCGTAAGCGGCCACAGAAGAAGTCGGGGAGCAATGCAACAGGTGTCAAGGCATGGGAGGCGTGGCTGTGGTGGTTGTAAGGTAAGCGGGTAAGACATCCCCTGAAAATAAGACCTGGTGCTTATTTTGGGCTGAAAAGAAAATAAGACCAGGTCTTATTTTTGAGGAAACAGAGTATTATTTCTGATCAAAGGATTCAAGTTATTATATTGTGAGTTTTGTGTGCAGATTGATCATTAGCTGAAAAGAGATGGACATGTCCATTTTCTAGATGAATAAATTATGTCCTAAACAGAATCATTGATAATAAAATCTTTACACGCTGCATGAATTCCTTTCATATCAACCATGGACTCCAATCATGCTCTGCATTATATGGACATGTTTTAGTTGCATGGAGCTTCTTCAGATAAGCAGCTGCTGACAACAGTTAGGGATCTCAAGGAAATGAATTAGTGAGGGGGCTTACATTACCTATAACACTGAATCCTCTCCCTTGATTTTTTTTAAATAATAACATTGATAGTTTTTATTGCAGGGTGTTTTTAATGTTTATTTTATGGCGTCTTATTTATGCCACCCACATTTTGTAAAATGGGCAGAAACATAAATATATGGTTCTCGGTCTTTTACGACCCAATTTCTCCCTCAGCACTAGCTCAACATTAATACATATGTTGAATAAAAACTACCATAAAGAATTAAAAAAATATTTAATGAATATGTATTAAAATGAATACTTTTATGAAATGGATTGCTAAACAAAACAAATCCTTAATTATGAAAATGGGTGTAATTATCAATGTAGTTGATTGCATGCCTTCATGGTCTGTAGAAATGACATGTTTAAATGACTATTTAAACCAGGTGTTTTTCTTTCTAACAATCCTCACCATCAGAAAAGAAAGATAGCATTGCATTAGTTGCTCCCAACTTGAAACTGGTAAAGATAAAGGCAAGTAGAAAGTGCCTTCTATTTGTTGTCTTGAGATGTCCTTTGCTTGGGGACATTGTCTACAAAGAAAACAACTTTTTCTCTGAGAATCAATATCATTCGGGCATGGCCGTATGTGACACAATTATGTTTGCAGCAGAAGAGACTGCTCAAAGGAAAGGGCTGAAAGAAGCAGAAATCGGTTGAAGAATATGAGACTTGTAAAGAAAAAGGAAGACTGTAGGCAGACCTGCAGAAAGGAAGCAGGTTGTTCCTCTTAACCTCAGATCATCATACAAATAAACTGGGCAGATTTGGACTGAACTTAATGAGTAAGCTTGGAACAAAATGGATCTTTGGGTGGGGGCAGCAATTGGAAGGCTGTTAGGCACTATAAAAGAGGAGAAAATAACCTGTATTGTTCTGGGAATACTGAATCAGGATCTGCCTAAAGGGTTTGCTGTCTGTAAAAAGGCATAAAGTGCTGCCAC
Source organism: Pantherophis guttatus (assembly GCF_059756535.1). Classification (NCBI taxonomy): domain Eukaryota; kingdom Metazoa; phylum Chordata; class Lepidosauria; order Squamata; family Colubridae; genus Pantherophis; species Pantherophis guttatus. Next base: position 310,359,563 of record NC_142063.1, on the reverse strand, counting down.
CTAACCCTTAAGACAAGCTGCCAAGTAGTCATTCCTGAGAAAGTGACTTTTGTGTATATGACAAAGACAACCCTACCATGATTTCCCTCTTTCTGCCACTCTAAATAATTAATAAACTAACTAACCATTTTCTCCTTTTTCATGACTCATAAAACCAAATACCTCACAGATCTGGTTCTTTCTGCTTACAACTGTGTAAGAAACACAGCATGATTCTGGTAGCTCCATTTCAAAGAGGATATCCCAGAGCTTAAGAGGGCAATCAAAATGACAAGCAGGTTGGGCCTTCACCTTGATGAGCACAGACTATTGTTTGCTTAGTACAGAAACCAATGATCTAGGAAGGAAGATAACAGCAGTTATAAAATTACGCATAATGTGAGACTATGGAAAGAATGTTTTCTCCTTTCCTCTTATATTTGTAAATAGTTAAGGACAAGGCTTTTATCACACAATTACTGACCAAATTATACAAAAAATTCAGCCTTCTTTTTGCATGCCTTTCTCTCACCTCATGTCCACTCAGTTTTATTCTCCCATTTGTCTTTCCTTTATTCCTCATGCAGCTACCGGTAGTCCTTGGCTTACAATCACAACCAGGACCAAAACATCCATTGCTAAGCAATGCAGTCATTAAGAGTCACACTCAATTATATAAATTAACAATGTCCACTGCATATAAGGAAAATCAATATATATAATAGATGGCATATGCCACCAAGAAGTTAGCAAAAATGTTTAAAGATAAATCAGCTACCTGTTGGAAATGTCATCAAACACCAGGATCTTATTATCATATGTGGTGGACCTGTTCTGAAGCAAAAAGTTACTGGTACAAAATTAAAATCTGGTTGGAAGAAATGATACAGCAACGTATTGAATTTAAACCAGAGTTGTTCCTATTGGGTATCTTTCCAGAAAAAAATAGTAAGGAAAATGTATTAATGTAAATGAAGCGGGCTCTGATAGATGACCATTGGATAACTTTCTATTCACTCTATTCTAAAAAGCAATGCATCCGGTTGGAAAAAGTACAAACTCAGCCAAAATCCTTTTGGTTCCTCTAGGAGGCCTCTAAGTTGTCAGAAGAAAGGAACATTCTAATGACATACAGCTTAAGGGTTGGTTAGGTCAAGGGGATCCACATGAGTTAAAAGTTGTCTATCGTCAGAAGATGATTTGAGTCTATGCTTCAGTAATCTACAAAAAGAATTATAACTGTTTTGCAAAGAAACTCAGTAATTAGGAAATGTCAATTAAAAATGACAAATGTATATGACCATATGAATTGCTGAGTTAACAGAATCCTTTGTCTAGAAGGGTATAAAACCATTGTACCTAATTTCTGTCTTTGTTCAACACTTCATGTACAGAGCTTTGAACCTATTGCGCAATATATAAATTGTCTCTGATTAATCCAAAAGTTGTGTTTGTCTTATTAAATCCACAACAGTATATTTGATCATACATGTAATAACAGCTGCAAGAATTGTGTATGCTCAAAATTGGAAATCAGAGAAAATACCTTTGGAAGAAGAAGTAATATTTTTTTTTTTTAGATTGTGCAAAAATGAATAGATTAACCTTGATGATTAAGGATAAGGAAGAATCAGAATATTTTAAGACATGGAATTATTTTTATAGTTGGTTGGCAAAGAGATATAAATGACTGATATTATAATTATGTATAAATGATGATTATAATATTGCTTTAGCAATAAAATGTTAGAATGGTTTGGACAAAGATGAAGATAGAAGAAACTTATGGAAGATGGAGAAGCCACCCAGAAGATAACACCGAGTTGTCACAGGGAAAGGAGGATTGATGTAGTAAATGTTTGTTTGTTTAAAAAAATAAAAAAAAATTACTCAAAAAAAAAAAGAGTCACACGCAATTCTATGATCTTTTTTGCTACAATTGTTAAGCAAATCTGGTTACTCCTATTGGCCTTGCTTGTTGGAAGACCCACTAAGAAGGTCACAAATGGCAAACACGTAACACCGGCGTGTTGCAACTACTTGTAAATACATGCTGGTTGCAAAGCACCCAAATGTACCAGTTGTAAGTTACTTTTTTCAATGCCATTATAACTTTGAAGGGTCACTAAACAAATGGTTGTAAGTCGAGGACTACCTATATTCCTTCCCTTTGTCCATTTCCCTACTGCCTGGCATCCTTTCTTTCTGCTGGAAGAGACAAGAGAGGTAGCATGTGGATAGTACTTGCATACTCATATCTTTCTATACATTTTGTATTTCAGAAAGGGTTGTTATATGCAGAGAGATTAATTAAAAAAACGGGCACAATTATTTTATAGGCAAGTAATTTGAATTGGTGATTATTAATTTAATTAACATCACTTGATTCCTTTTTGTTCTAATCCTGCATTTGTTAGAATGTGGCTTCTGGCAGATGTATATCTTTGAGCATAACAATAGCCCTGCTGGATCAGGTTGAGGCACCTCTTAATACATGCAACAAGGAGATGGAGAAATACACCTCTCCCAGCACAGCTGCCCTGAAATTAGTTTTTGGAGGCAGATTATCCCCAACCTGAAGGAAACATTAAATCTTTAAGACTTTAATTCTGTTCTCCTTGACTTTTTCCTATTGCTTTGTGTTTATTTGTTAATTTACTTATTTATGGTTTAAGCCATATACACTTACCCTTCAATACTGTAAAATACAAAAATAATATATAATAACATTACAGTACAAAACAGCATAATAATAATAACTTCCACCTTGCCCACTCTGAGGAATATCACTCTCAACAATGTAACAATCACAAAGGGAAAACTGACCTCTCAGAATAGTCGCAGATTAACTGCTTTTTTAAATGGCAAACAGGCTGATGTTTATCTAACCTCAAATGGAGTGCTGTGATGTGAACCTTATAAGGACAGACATTGTCCTGCAACCTCAGATCATCTGGCATTTGTTCTAAGACAAAACAAAAACAAATTGCTGTGTGACCAGCGGTTCTGATGAAGACCAAGTTTGGCATGATTTCCCTCCAATTCTCTGCCAATGAAGGTAAATTGAAATCACCTCAGACCTCCAATAGCCATCTGGAATGCTTGGGAAAGAAGGAACCCAGCTACGCAGCAGGAGAATAGCAGCAGTCCTAGCATAGACCTCAAATCCAACAAGATAGACCCAGTAATCTGCAGAACGAGGTCTCTAGTAACCTGCAAATAGAAATAGCACTTAGACTTATATATCACTTTACAGTGCTTTACAGCCCTCTCTAAGCAGTTTACAGAGTCAGCATATTGCCCCCAGCAATTTTGGGTCCTCATTTTACCCATCTCAGAAGGATGGAAGGCTGAGTCAGCCTTGAGCCTGGTGAGATTTGAACTGCCAAATTGCAGGAAGCCAGCAGTCAGCAGAAGTAGCCTGCAAAACTGCACTCTAACCACTGCACCACCATGGCTCATGCTTTCTTGCATAGCAATTAGCTCTTTTTCTGCCCATGTAGATCTTGGTAACACATGCCAGATCTGCCTTCTTATCCATAACTGAAGAGATCAGGAGAGATTTGTTACAGACAGACATACCATTGCAAAGCAACAGAAAGCCAGTAGCCTGGCTTTCATAATAAGGACATAAGCCAAAGGTGGACCTGGTCTCAGTCAATCCCAGTTCCATAAGAATAGCCCTCCCGGCATATCTCACTCTGTCCATTGCTATCCTGATCTTTATCTCCCCCACACCTACTATCATATTCCACCAATTACTCAATTTATACAAATCTAAAGCATAAATGTCAACAGGACCATCTCTACCACATGTCTAGTTGACATTTTCAAAACACTATAGAAGATTGGTGAAGCATAATTTACCTTTGCCAATTTTCTTTCAGCAAGAAAATATGTCTAGCTATTTTTTCTTTGACTATGCTTTCTACCAATTTGCCCACAACAAATGTTACCCTGACCAATTCATAATTTCCAGTATTTTCCTGAATCCTTTTTTAAAAATACAGTTGTCACATTTGGTACCTTTCTAGCCTTTGATATGAGCCCAATTTGAAGGAGAAGTAAAATACTGTATTGAAAATGTCAACTTTATTCCAACAATTTTAAAGCACAGTCATATTTAGACTGTAGCATCAATTGGGGATGGGTGGGTAGAGGAGGCCTAATGAGAGTCAAAAAAGTCAAGACAGCCAGCACAATCATATGCCCAAAGGCCTGTTGCTTTTTAACATGTCACAACATGAATAAAGGGAATAGGACTTTGATTTTGGAGTCACAGATCTTATCTTGACTGCTTTTAATCTCCCAAGAGCCGAGGTGGTGCAGTGGTTGGAGTGCAGTACTGCAGCTACTTCAGCTGACTGCTAGTTCAGCAGATCAGCAGATCAAATCTTACCGGCTCAAGGTTGACTCAGCCTTCCATCCTTCCGAGGTGGGTAAAATGAGGACCCAGATTGTTGGGGCAATATGCTATTTAGTATATTGTTGATTGTTGTAAGACGCCCAGAGTCCTCAGAGAGTGGGCAGCATAGAAATATGATTAATAAAATAAAATTAATAAAAAAATGTCAGACATCCCTGGATTCAACCTAACTAAAATTTGGTTTCTTTGCCAAAGGCTGAGCACAAACATACCTAGTCTACATGAGTGTAACTGAAGTTCCTCATTATTACAGCTTCTCCTTTTGTTTTTTCTCCACCATCTCAAGATTACTCTTAGCAATTAATTAATTGCATTTTTCAAGATCTAATTTATATTTGTGACCAGATTTCCACATATATTAATTCTGAAGAGCAAGCTAGTCTTCCATTGTTTTCTAGTATCTAATAGAGAAAAGAATATATGTAGCTCATGATTGAACTTTGGAGCCCTTGGTGCTTGTTTTCTTGCAGATGTTTCATTACCTGACTTAACATCATCAGGGTACTCCATAGAGTATGTTCTGAAACATCTCCAACATTGTGAACCAGATGTGACTCAGCACCTGTGAACTTTTCTCCAAAAATCAGTTTAAAAATGTTTGTTATTTTTTAAATATTATGCATTAGCAGTCAGATTCCATTTCAGTCCAAATGTGTGCCTTGTGCAAATATGGATTTCTCCCTGAGATTTCCTGGTGCCCAACAAATCTAAAGCACCACTATTGTATCCAACACCTTCCCAACTTTCCTTGAAGCAGAGAATTCCACCCTGGCCAGCCAGGCTGGTTCCCTCTCTCTCTCTCTCTCTCTCTCTCTCTCTCTCTCTCTCTCACACACACACACACACACACACACACACACACACACACTTTGGGTTAATCTCCATGATTAGTTTCACCTAGAGTTACAACTTTAGGCTGATAACTTTAAAGCTGATCTTTGCCAAGCATTGTCTGTGTTTATATATTTTCTTTTGTCTATCCTTCTTTTGGAGGAATAGCATACTAAATTCAGGACCATCTTGCTTTCGGGTAAGTATTTCAGGTAAGTAAGTATTGTGGTACTTGTTGTTGCAAAACTTCAGATCAGGCTAATTTCATTTGAGACTATCTATTTTCCAGCCAAAATGTTACAGTGAATAGTGAAGCGATTTTACTGACATTTAACTATCTGACATATTAAAAAAATATGACTTGTGTAAATGCTAGTGGAAAAGTGTATTTACTAATGAAATCATTTCAAGCAAATTGGGATTTAACCCCGGCTTTCTGGCAAAATTCCAGAACTGGTAATTATATTCCCTCTATTTGTTTTTCCCTTTGGAATTTCTTTCATACAAGTTAGGGCTTGGTTTCTATTTTAAACAAGTTCATGCTTGTCAGGCTTCAAAAAAACAATTTCCAACAGAAATGCAGGGAAGCTCTGGGAATAAGTGATACAGAAGATGACTATGTTTGAGAAAAAAGGTGAAATACAGAAGCCAAGGAGTGCAAGTTAAGTTTCAGCATGTATGGGGGAAACAATTCTCACAATTTTTAAGAACCACACTTGCATCTCTGCAAAACAAATTAAAACAAAGTATATGGTTCCTTTTTAATAGCTCATAATAGCTATAGCAAAATGTAGCCCTAAGTCACCCTGATAAGAAGGTTCCTTGATTGGAATTACATAAATTAATCATCCCCTCTCTCTTTCACTTCAACCTACCTATAATGGTAGGTGAAAATGGTTTTGGGAAACAGGAGAAATGGCTGCAGAGTAGACAATGGTCAGATAAGTAGCAGCTGAGTCCACAGAAGGAATGTCACTTTGACAAACATTTCAGAAGGAATCTTCCTAATTTGTTAGACTGTAAAGATTAGTGGGAAAGAGAGGTACTTTCAGCCTTATAAGATTCTGTTAATGTAACCTTCCAGTAATATTAGAGCTAGTATTTCTGATTGTGCTTCTTGTCTGGAATACCTTGCGGTGTTGTTGTCAAGATTAAAAAATGAGATGAACTTCAAAGTAAAGCTACATTAAGGTGGGACTCAGTACCTTAATGGAGAATATAAGTATAATAAAAATGCCCTGTTAAAGAGATGTAGGATGGCCAAATGGCAAATATAAAGCCGTGGTACAGTGGTTAGAATGCAGTACTGTAGGCTATTTCTGCTGACTGCCGGCTGCCAGCTGCTTGCAATTTGCCAGTTCAAATCTCACCAGGTTCAAAGTTGACTCAGCCTTCCATCCTTCCAAGATTGGTAAAATGAGGACCCAGATTATTGGGGTCAATATGCTGACTCTGTAAACAGCTTAGAGAGGGCTGTAAAGCACTGTGAAGTGGTATATAAGTCTAAGTGCTATTGCTATATAAATGAAATCTTTGATACAGATTATTATTCATAAATATTATTCAAGTCTATTGGTTGTATAGAATTCCCTATGATCTTGCCAATTTCCTCATGCAGTGCTACAAATGTCTTAATTTGCATTAATTATTAGTTCTTTTAATAAACTGTTTTAATCTGTTAATCGTTATTGATCACACTGCGAGCTACTATACCTTTGATGGAACATTAGAGGGGGATATTACTAGGACTAGGCTATGAAAAATGGGAGTTGGAAAGTTAGGATTCAGGTAGTCCTCAGTTTATAACCATCTGTTTAACAATCATTCAAAGTTACAACAGCACTGAAAAAGGGTCGTGCAGCCAGTACTCACATTTACAACCATCACAGCATTCCCATGCTTGTGTGACCGAAATTTAGGTGTTTGGTAATTGATATGTATTTACGACAGTTCTGTGTCCTTAGGTCACATGATCATTATTCACAACCTTCCCAGCCAGCTTCTGACAAAGTTATTAGAGCAGAGGTGTCAAACTCAAGGCCTGGGGACTGGATCCAGCCCAAGGGGTGCTTAGATCTGGCCCACGGGGCCACCCTGGAAACAGCAAAGGACCAGCCTGTGGTGCCTCTTCCAGCAAAAATGGAGCTCAGGAGGGCCACAGGTGGCCCTCCTGAGCTCCATTTTTGCTGACAGAGGGTTGCAGGAGGTTGTTGCAGCCAAAAATGGAGCTCAAGAGCCCGTTTTTGCTGACAGAGTGCTTGGACCTCCACAGGTGCCCCCGACATGAGTGATGTTGAGCTGGCCATGCCCACCCTGGCCACACCCATCCTGGTCCCCCAAGGTCAAACACAACCCTGATGTGGCCCTCAATGAAATCGAGTTTGACACCCCTGCAATAGAGGAAGCCAGGTTGGCTTAAGGATAGCACATTTTACTTAATTACATGATTTGCTTAACAACAGTGTCAAAAAGGTTTGTAAATCAGGCACAAATTACTTAGCGGCCACTTTGTTTAACAACACGGAACTCTGATCCCAATTGTGGTCATAACTCAAGGATTACCTGTTCTCTCAGAAAAAAAAAACATATAGGGATAAATCAATATCAAATTAAAATTAGCATAAAGTAGCAAGTAAGGAGTCAGAACCAAAAGTGATAATGGAACAATTAATCCAGTTCCCATTTGAATGCAATATTTCCCAGCGCCTATTGTATGCAAATCATGAAGCATATTTGCATTTTTAAAAGAATACCAGATAAATATATGAAGGGAGAAAGCATTGCAAAATTGCTGGGAAAAGTAATGTATGATCATATATTAGATTTCAGCTGATTAGAAGTAATCCCAAGTGGGAATAATTAAGATTAATTGCAAAAGTGCCTGCAATACATATATTATGAGAATATGGGATAAAGTATTCTAAAAGTTTCCATAAAATCATACCAGGGCAGAAGGAAATAAGAGTGTACATGTACAGTACATCAGTATTTTTCAAACTAAGAATTCTGGAACTTGAAGTTCAAACATCTTAATATTCCCAAATTGGAAAAACACAGATGTACATCATTGCGGTTGAGTAGACTGTGAGCTGCCAATCAGTGCTTCTTGTCTCCTCAACTGTTGCCCAAACTTAAAGTCTTATGGCGAAATTTCAAAACGTTTTTCTTTAAGTCCCAAAGGTGCTTTTTTCAAGAGGCAACTTCAGCTCTGAGCTGAAGAAGCTCCTTGGATGAGAAGTGAAACGTCTTCAAAGAAAAACCAGGAAGTCCAGTTGCCTCTTGAAAAAGCACCTTTGGGACAACCATGACCTGGATGGCTGAGAATGTCCCCAGACATTTTTTCTTTAACGTTCTCCACTTTTACGGTGAGCTTGGAATAGATCTCCTTTGAGACAGCAGACAAACTTCATAGAAAGAACACAGCCCTTTGTGAACGTAGTATACATTGCTATCTAGAACCATTTTGGGCCCCAAACCCAGAGTGACATAGCTGCATCTTAATCTTTAACCCTAAACTTGCATTGTAGCATTTTGCTGCGCCTGTGACTCTTATGTGGGCTTTAGTTGCATTATGCATTTGTAATAACTCACAGGAGAAAGATTTGATCCATTACATTACGTTAGAAATAATATCAATAACCTAGAGCTAGATTCATCATGCCTTTATTAATCCATACGAATCAGTCTAGTTTAAGTAAAAAAAAATCTATTTTTGTTGACTGATATAGATGAACATGTAACACAACAAATTGCATTGTTTGCAATGGTTGCAAAGAAGATATGAAAGCATATGTTGAAAAATAGTGCTGTTAATATTAGAAGGGATTGATTTAACTGATATGGATTGTTGTAATTTTATATCAATTTTGCTAAAACCTATGCTTGCAAATAAATATGTATGTTACCATCAATGTGTGAAATTAGGTATTTTATAGAATGCCTAGGAAATCTATAGATGCCAAAAATGTGACGGCAAAGCATGAAATGCTGAATATTTCACACATTTCTTAGGCATGCAATGCAATGGCAAAAGGCAAACTGGCATAGTATAAAATACTCCTGTTAAAATGCCCTTCTAACTTTCCTTGTTGCAAAATGTAGGTTAGTACTGGTCTTAAAACCTGTACTTTATTTTGCATTTTTTTTCCAATTTGAGATACATTGTTTCAATAACCCTAGAGGTAATCCTAACCTTAACCCTAATCCTTTTCATAACTCTCTTTTCATTCTTTGCCTAAATAGTTCTTTTCATTCTGCCTAGGTATTACCATATTTTTCAGTCTATAAGATGCACTTCCCCCCGCAAAAGTAGGTGGAAATGTGTGTTTTATAGAGCGAATGTTGCCGAAGCCCCACCCACCTGCTGGCCCCTACCCTTCGGTCTCTGCCTCCCATCAATTTGCCTCCTTGCAGCAAACAGCAAACAGCCTGCTCAGCTTCAGCACAGCCTGATTTAGCAAGAGCAGCTGATTGGTGGTTGGATCAGCGCCCCGGAATACCAATGATCAGATGTTCCAGGCTACAGGGATCACCACCATCTATCGCCACTGTCACCACCTATCGTCACCTCTGCACGCCCCATTTTTTATCTCTGCGCACCCCATTTTCAGCCTCCAGGTGTTCCATTTTTGGCCTCCACATGCCCCATTTTGGCCTCTGCGCATCCTGTTTTTGCCCCATTCCAGGCAGTGGGGATCGCTTATCGCCACCAAACACACGGAGGCTGAAGATGGAAAGCATGGAGGCCAAAAATGAGGCACGCAGAAGCAGCAATAGGTGGCAATGGGTGACGGCGATCCCCACAGCCTGGAACAGCTGATCAGCAGTATTTAGCTCATGCTAAATCAGGCTGTGCTGAAGCTGACCAGGATGTTTGCTGTTTGTTGCAAGAAGGCAAATTGCTGGGAGGCAGAGGCAGATTTTTTTTTCTTGTTTTCCTCCCCAAAAGCTAGGTTTATCTTATGGTCCGGAGCGTCTTATAGTGCGAAAAATATGGTATATACAATGCCTAGGGAAAGTATATAGCATATTAAAATAGCACAGCCATTTCATACTTTATCTAAAAACGTCATGCATTTTGAAGATTTCCTAGGCATTGTATACAATGTAGCTTTTCACACATTGCTGATAATATATATACTACCATAAATGTATTAAATGGCTTTATAAATTACAATATGATTACAATCATAATGTCATTAGATTACGGAAAATGGGTATAAGGGCTTCAGATGATTTTATCTACATTCCAAAAGTTGCCTTTCATTCCTCATTTGTAGAAAAGTAAGCAATCATAGCTTGAGTGATCCAGTAGCTAATTTTCTAATAGCTGATCACGGAGCACTTGGTTAATATGTAAATGAAACATCTTGCAGGAGGGAGCTTCAGAGCCAAACATGATAGTAATTTGGATTAGTGTGATCGTGGCTGGACTGGACAACTACCATATGGTTACAGTTTCCACTGCTGACATCTAGTGGCTGCCATCCCAGTCATAGTAGCTCAAGAGCAAGGCTATGTTAGGAGTGATATAAGGAAAAGAAAGAGAAGAGCTGAAGTCAGTTAGAATTGGTCTCTTCCTCCTTTCTTGCCCTCCTTCCTGTCATCAATCTATATGGTGGCATAGACATAGGTATGCACACAGAAATTTCTACCTTTTTGCTGCCATCTTATGGTTGTCCAGGTTTTTGACTTCAAGGTAGCAAGTGGAGAGATGTGAGTGTTGCAGGCATGCATGGTGACTCTGAATGGGAGATGAGGAGGTTCCCCTTCTGAATCTAACAAGCAAGAAGAAAGAAGGGATACTTTGGGTGAATGAGGTGACCCTTGTGGGCTTCGGGCCTGCTAATGGAGAAAGAAGTCTCCCTTCCCTCTTCCCACCCTCAATTGCTGTAGCTGGGTCTCAGGGTCTGGACTGTCTCACTATTGCAGTCTGAGAGGTCTGTCTTGGGGCCCAGAGAGATCAATTTTGGGCCTGTTTATGCAGCAGCATAAAGCATAGAGGAAAGTCATGGAGTAAATTTATCTATCTGATTTGATGGCACACCATTATCATCATCACCATTATAAGACATATGGACATATTGTGCCCAGTTCATTCCTTATGATTCTAAGAACATATCAGAATTTATATGATACTATAGGCTTAAGAGAAAGAGGGAAAACTCACAGCATTGGAGTGTAATCTTTTCTTTCTTTCCCTTTATTTAGGATCTTCATATCAGTGTTGACTACCTGGTGACTACCTGGACAAGTCCAGGCAATTTTCTTGGCAACATTTTGGGAAGTGGTTTGCCACTATCTATTTCCTATGGCTATATAGAGAAAGAGTTAGTTTAAGGTACTAGCATTATTTATAACTTGTGGCAATTATTTCAAAGGTTGGGTCTATCTAGCATTTCACCTTTTTTTTTTTTTTAACAGAAAAGCATCACTATGCTAATTTCCCCATCCTCCCAAAGCACACAGTTTGGAAAGCTGCTCTCCTGCCTCCGACAAAGCAAGCTTTCCACGGGTAAACTGGGAAGAATCCTCTGGTGTTGTGCCTTTTGAAGAAATGCATTTGTTTTTAATGCAATTATTTCAGCCATTCTGTTTTGCACATGAAAATATATTTCATTCCACGAGACCTTATTTGAATGAGCATGATGGATGGGCTGCCCAGAAAACTCCACTTACACATACACACAGAGACAGACACAGATACACACACTGCATTCCTAACCCTTGATCTTAATTAACTCCTCTGTGTATGTTTCCATAGAAACAGCCATACAATGAGTACAAAAATGTACTAAAATTGATGAGATTTTCCCTCTCATTCCCTTCATTTGTTGGTGTCTGGAAAGTGACATGTTCTCACTGCCTAATATCCTAAAAGATTGCTGTTAACACCTTCTTATAATGTAGTCAAAGAGTGGGTGAGATTTATTTATAGGGAATCATCTTGGAGGACATAGATGTGGTAAATTTAGAGGTATTAAATTAGACAACAGCCAGGTCTGGAGCAGGTAAGGGGCAGGGCAGAAAGAGGTGGCTTCTTACATTGGGAGAGAGTCATTCCTACCCCTGCTTAGCCTTCTGGGAGGTGGGAAGCAGTATAGTGTCCCATGCTTGGACTACAAAGCTACTGGGCTGATATTGCCACGTGCCATGAGTAGAGCTGGGACACTGCCTTTGCCCACTTCTGACCACATGATCCAACATATTTCTCTGAAGGTCGAGCAGAGAGGTTGCACTGTCTTTGAAAAATTAATAAGTTTTTGTGAACTAACCAGCTAGATAAGAGTCCTATTGTCAAAACCTAACTAGTCTGTTGTTAGAGTTACATTTATAATTTTTGATTTTTATCATTTTATCTCCATCTTTCCCTTCATAGGGCACTCAAAATAGCTGTCAAATATAAAATATGGTTGAAGAGGTAAGTCTTGGCTTTCCTCTAAGGGTGAAAAAAAGGAGAGTAAACCCAACTTTGCCTCATATTTTTTTAAAACTACCATAACTAGCCTGAAAACATTGGACAAACACTGGAGGCAGACAAAGAGATGAAGAAAATCAAATTCAATGCTGTGACCTAACAGCCATCTTGATTGTTGCAGCCTAGATATTGTAGCCATAATAATTTAGGAATAGGCCAAGTTACTTCAAGGTCCTTTCTGCAAACCAGAAAGAGCTCAGCTATTTCTATCTTCAGACTGAGTTTATGGAAGTTATTCATGAAATTATACATATATCAAATATTTGAACATTGTAATTTCTCATTTCCTTTCTAAAATGTTTGCTCAGTAAATCTTAAGTAGCTGGCTTGAATCTGCCTTTTCTATGTAGGCGTCCCACTAAAATTCAATGCCTTGCTTTTTCAACCAATCCAAATTAGAAAATGAGCAGGTTTGGAGACTGAATATACCATTAATTTCTTATTATTCTTATTAAGTTCTCTGCTGTGCTTCCAGTTTCAAAATCCACAGGTGAGACATTCTTTCTTGGTGGGGAGGCTGTGTTCTCTCCCCTCTGAAGGCGTATGCTATCTGCTGAACCTTTACAAGAATTCAGGCTCTACACTTAAGCTGTTAACTGAATTGCCTTATTAACATGATGCCTGAGGATTGTTGGCAGGCTTCCTGAGCCAAGTGATGAGGAAAAAGCTGGGTTGTAGAGAAGGGGGAAAGGCATGTTTACATCTGAGGTGGAGAACCTGCAGTCGTGAGCCTAAATACAGCTCTCGGCCTAATTTCAAGAATCATCTCTAAGCCTGATACTGCAGACTTTTAGGAGACGAGCTTCCCCTTGGCATCCCAACAGAGCAAAGAATTTGAAAGAAGAGGGGATATGAAAGAAGTTACTTGTGGGATTGCAGGCAAAGGAATGCATCCCAAAAGAAATACAGACACACACACCATCTAATGTTACTCACTCTTGCTCTCTAACAGCCATTTCTAGTCTGGTGCCCTTCTTACTTTTATATCCAATCTCTTTTTCCAATGTAATCCGCATATTTACCCCTCACCTTTATTTATTTAGACTAAAATATACAGGGAGCTACCTGCAGACAGGGAGGAAAAAAAATGGCAAGGAATGAGAGCACAGGAGGCCTTTCCTATTAGAAAATTACACAATGTTTATAAATAAAAACAGAGTTCAAGCAAATGTCTTCTCCTTGCTGCAGGCACTGATTCAACCAAACATTCTGGCCCAGTAAACTGGAATTCTTGGAATCATTTCCCCAAATATGTACCTAACACTCTAATTAAAGTCCAGAGCCATTTATCTCTCTAATTGCAACCATGCCCTCCAGGATCATTTCTTCCCAGATGAACCATTCTTCTTTTTTGCCTGAGCAAGTGACTTTAAAAACCACCTGGAGCTAGTCCAAATTGTGAAGTGACAAATTTACTGACGATGAGATCACACCAGAAACAGCACGACAGAATAGAAAATGAGCGAGGTTGAGCAGAGTGTGATTTTTTTCATCAGGCTTCAAGAAGTATTGACTTTAATGCTTGAACATTATTTGGATCTTATTTGGTTTTCCTTGGAAATTGGTGTGTTTCTTCTATGAATAAAGTTGCACCCCAGTACTAACCTCTGCAATTTGAAAGAAGCAAGAAGAAATGGCTTTGAAGAACTAGACAAAGTCCTGTAACTGTGAAACCTGATCTAAATACCATACCAATACTGTCCAACTAACATGTTTGGAATGCCAGTCATTCTAATACATGTTGCATTCTACCCCTGGGAATATCAAATAATCATGATATGGGACAGAAGGAAGAAGTTATGCATGTGCAGAAGCATCTGGGCGGGTGGGCGGAATCTACCACCACGACCGCTACCGGTTTGCCTGATCCGGGACAAACCGATAGCAACCCACCACTGCTGTGGTCATATGTGGCCCTCAAAGCCTTTTGTTGTAACCCTTGGAGCTATTTATTATTTTGATTGCTCAAAAGTGATAACAGAATTTCTCCCCTTTTTGAAATGGAAAATAGAGTTTGGTCCTGTCATCTCAATCACCCCTTCCCTTCCTCTCAAAATTGTAGTGCTACCCTTCAGTGACAAACAGATGCCCAGTCTTGTTTTATTTACAAATCATCATATGCAAAAGTGAATATATGAATGGAGTTTCAATCTTGAGGTCAAATTTAAACCATCTTTAGGAATCCAGTGGATAAACAAGGAAGGAAGGAAGGAAGGAAGGAAGGAAGGAAGGAAGGAAGGAAGGAAGGGAGGAAGGAAGTTTAATTTTACTTGTGCTAGTCTCAGCACATCATATTAGGAATTAATGCAAAATGCTCCTCATGGTGAAAAGCACAGATTGCCTGAGAAAGCACTCAAGTGCCTTGGGGAAAAGGTATCCTAATAATAGCAATCTGTGCTTTGTTATAACTGTGTTGCTTTCTTTTGAGAAAAAAAAAAGTTAAAGTTAAAGTAGTTTTGAAAAACTATATGTTTTCTGTTGCCCTCAAAGCCAACAATAATATACTAGCTTTTAGACAAGCAAAGTAGATTGTCTGGTCAGTCAAGACTAAGGAGACTAAGATAGATGGGCAGCAGAGTGTTTGCTGGCTGCCAGAAGAAAAAAACCTAGAAACTAGTGGACTGTGATTTCACTGAGCTAGGGCTGCAGAAAAATCTTGGCTAAAGAGAAATACACATAAAGCCTATGAAAAGGAAAGAAAACATATTTTGCGGGTGTTTGTATGTAGGTTTTTGGTTATTCGGGTTTTCTCCCACGTAAAATTGGAAGTGTCTTGGCGACATTTCGACAAAGTCTCATTCGTCATCTTCAGGCTGATGTTTTCGGCTTTGTGCTTCTAGGAGCAATGTGTGATACGGACTCGTGCTTCTAGGAGCAATGTGTGTTAGGGACTCATTTGTCAATAAGGGCGGGTTTCCAAATGGCTGGTAGGCGGGAGGTATCATCTTGTTTATTCATGCTGTGTGGGCGTTCTAACACAAAGAATGACACCAGACCCACACTCATGAAAACCACACAGGATGTCACCACCACACATCCATGCAAAAAGCAAACTCAAACCCACACCGATGATGAGGCATGACCACAAACCAGAAGCCAGACCACAGCTGCATCAGTTCACACCCCCACTGGCTGTTAATAGGAAGAAACAGCTGCGATCACACATTGCTCCTAGAAGCACGAAGCCGAAAACACCAGCCTGAAGATGATGAATGAGACTTCATCGAAACGTCGCCAAGACACTTCCAATTTTACAGTACATGGGAGAAAACCTGAATAACCAAAGATCTACATACAAACACCCACGAAAACCTCAGAAAACATATATATATCACTGAAAAAACACACATAAAGCTAGCTGTTAGAAAAGAAAAAAGCCCAGAATCGAGTGGATGTGATTCTACTGAGCTGGAGCTACAAAAAACCTTGGTTATGTAGGGAAAACCTGGCTAGAAGAAAAACACACATAAACCCTACGAAGAAGTAAGAAAATTGATATTGTACCTTTACAGGGAGGATACATAAGATATGGGTGTGGCCTACTGATGAAAGCAAACGAGCTAGAAATGGATCTATTTAGGTCTCCCACCTAGCAGTAAGAGCTTGCTAGCTGTTAGAAAAGAAAAAAGCCCAGAATCGAGTGGATGTGATTCTACTGAGCTGGAGCTACAAAAAACCTTGGTTACGTAGGGAAAACCTGGCTAGAAGATATATATATATATATCTTGTGTATATATATATATATATATATATATATTTCTTATATATATATATACAGTATATATACACACAGAGGGGAAAAGATTAAAGCCATTCCTATTATTCCAGAGTTCTGCATGTTTGAATACATTCAACAATATTATTTTCCTCATGCATTAAGGTAAGTCCTGCCATTTAGGGAGGATTGAAGTTCACATTAGAGCACTTACTATGTAAGAAAAATGTTCCAGGTGGTGGATTGGACCTTAGGGCTTCCTTGAGTGGATTTCCTATGATTCCCCCCACAATTCCTCCTGTACTCCTGAGGAGAATATGTTCAAGATAAAGCTATCAAACACTATTTTCCAGAGAAATCCTCTCTAGTACTGAATTATTCAAAAATAGATTTTCTCCCCTAGTTTTCCTTATTTGTAGGTTAATTGAAGGGGGTTCAGTTACTGTTACAATGCTTTCAGAATGAATTCTAAATCAATAAGAATTCAAGTCTTTATTATGTATTTCAAGGAACTAAATTGGCATTGAAAGCTAAAAGAAAAAACCCTAATTTTTTCAGAATTTATCTCAGTGGATACTCCTTAGCTAGGAACACAGAGCAGCTAAGGGAGATGACACAAGCAAGACAAGTCGAATAAAGCAAGGAGTTCATATCATTTCCCACAATATAAAATCACAACCTCTATCTGCATCAAACTCCACTGTTCCCTAGAGTGCTGTATTTTTCTTGCATCTATAGAACTTCCAGATATATTGGGTTTTATGCTTAACTGGCTTTGAGCCAGCCCAGGGACAGACTCCAATTCCCTCTTTAGAGAAAAGCAAAAGAGATTGGCATAATGGAGTTCAGCTTCTTCTACTTTAGAAGCCCACCTGAAACCAAGAGAGAGTTGAGGAAACAAGCAGGTTGAAATGCTGAAGAGGAGAATACTGAGGAGGCCTCATGATGGGATGCAATCTCCATGCTGCCACTAATAAGTCTTTTCAATAATGGCCATTTCAGCTGGAAAAAAATCCATCCTGGATTTTTTTCCAGTCCTGGAAACTATACTGAGCTAAATTACAGAATTTAGGATATTTCTTGCTCTTCTAAGCTCCTACTATTCTAAGTTGTAAAAATGTATGCCTTTTTTTCTCCACAACCTTCTCTCTCACATGACAACAAGAAGACCACAGCTCATGCATTTCTGTTCCTTCTTTTCATCCCAAACATTGCTACATGCTAATGAACAGTGGAGACTTGAATTGGTGGTCTTTTTTTTTAAGCCCTATGAAATTACTAAATTCTGATAGTTTTTAACTGGAATGACGTGAAGAACTTTGTCCCAAAGGTGTTTTTCAAAAGGCAACTGGACTTTGTTTTTGTTTTTGTTATCCTTGAAGATGTTTAGCTTCTCATCCAAGAAGCTTCTTCAGGGTGCTTTTCAAAAGGCTTTTTTTGTGGATTTGTGTATGTGTGTGTGTGTGTGTGTAAGGCATTTTGCTTCTTATCCAAGAAGCTTCTTCAGTTCTTCCAAACTAAAAAATCTTTTGGAGAAGAAACAAAATATCTTCAAGAAAAAAAAAAGTCCAGTTGCCTTTTGGAAAAGTTACCTTTGGGACAACCATGATGTGGTGGATAACTAAGAATCTCCATAGACATGACCTGGATGTTTGAGAATCTCCATAGACATTAAAAACTTTGAAATTGTGAAGGTTCTGAAAAGATATGCACAAGAGGGGGAAAGGACGATTGGTCTATGTAGCTCTCTGCACAGTTGGGAGGGATAAAGAAACAGGGGAGCAAAATTTACTCCTAAGAACAAGCTGGACAGAACATCAGGCCATCACTGTGGCCAATGTGGAGGAAAGGAAAGCTATCTGGCAGAAAAAAATGTAATCTTCACTTGAGGCAGATTTATGTCTGGCAGGCAAATAACTGAAGGCTGTCTATGGAAGATCCCCTAGTTCATTCCTCCCAGATCTGTAACAGATGTAGATCTTTAAAACCAGCAATGGCATCAGGACCAAATTAGTCCAAATAACAAAATTTAAATTGAATTGACTGCCAAGAAGCATTCTGAGATAAATCTCACTCAATTTAATGTTGAAAGAGCTGCTTAATCAGAAGTTGATAGAAAACAGAAACAGTTTTATTGGTTTTAAACTGAGATAATCCTTTAATATGAGCTTTTAATAAGCAGAAATCCTATTGCTTGTTAGGATTACATCAGGGTCAGATAAAAATTTTCAGGTTGAGCCACTAGAGATTAAATTATATACCTGAGACAGTACACATCCTTGGAGAGGATTCATGAGCAATTTTTTGCCCGGAATGCCACCGATTTGGGACACCTGGAGAAGGATTACTGAAAAGGACTTCAAATTCACATGAGGCTAGTTGCTAAGGATGCTATCTTAGCCAGTTCCTTGTCTATAAAACTTGTTTTCATTATAAAAAAAACCAAATAACATGCCTGCATTCAAAAACTATAGTGAAGTAATGAATATGCTAATTAATGATGAAAAGTTTAGATCTGAAATCTGTCTCCAGCAATTCTTTTACTGGCCTTTTAGCTGCTAGGAAAGGACTCAGCCTAGAAATAGAACACAGTATCCATGGTGATACATATAGTTCAGTTTAAGAAGAAAACCTGTTCTGCTTTAAAAACTGTTTTTATTTATTCATTGCCCAACTTTAAACACATTAGGAAATAAAAGAATTCTGGCACAGTGAGAAACAGTTGTAGAGAGTAAGGAGTGTTTCAGTAGCTTCAATTTATATATTTGAAGGGAATAATTCTTTAATTACATCCTTCTGCCCTTTGGGGGGTGAAGTGCCTCTCGGAGGCTTCTATGGGCTAATCAGAAGATTCAAATACATTCCGTTTCTTTTTAGCTCAGAGTCAACAACTCTTTTTCAAATGAATGTATCCCATAATGCAATGGGAACATAATGGATTCAAAAACTTTTTTCCTTAACTGAAAACTCCCCACTCTTTTACAATAGTTTACAGGAATAAAATGAACATACAAAAAAGGGGGACGGGGCAAAACAAGAAAGTAAGGGATAAAGAAAAAGGCTATAAAGATGCCCCTCTCCAAAGGAAACATTGATAGAAAATCACTCAAACTACTTTTTAAAACACATCATTACACCTTGACTGCATGGAATATTATTATTTGTATAATCAATTTCCATTATCAGTAGGGATCCATTTTATAAACAGAAAGTAAGCATGTGTTGCTGATTGAAGTTTGTAAATCTGGGATTGCTCTGTCTTTCCAATATTACATATCTGCCTCTCACAGTGCTTGATAAATTCATAATTATTCACATAATGGTAAGTTTCAGGTTTAATATAATCCAAAATTACATCCACATTTTAAATTACACTGCTCTTTGTAATGCCGTATTAATAAATGCACGGCTCTTAAATCTCAATGGGGAAAGGTTGGACAGGACCATATCCTGCTCTCTCCCCATGCAGAATTGCTGTTTACTATGGTATCTGTCTATTGCTAATGAATACATGTGAGGTTTATTTGCAATATGATTATATTCTTTCATGATTTAGTGGAAAAAAATAGGAAGTACATGATCTAGTGCCATGATGGCAAACCTATGGCAAGCATGCCCGAAGTGGCATGCAGAGCCATGTCACCTGGCATGCACGGCGTTGCCTGTTCCTTTTCTGGCATGGGAAGATCAGCTGGCCTTTGTGTGTGTGGCAGTGCTGGAGATCAGAAGAGCTGGTCTTCCATTTTCTGGTGTGAGCATGTGCATGCACTGCAGTAACTGGAAGACTTGCTGGCTGGCATGCATGTGCATGCCGGAAACTCGAAGTACCTTATCCGGTGCATGCCTGCCTCCTGGGCACCTCCTCTTCCTGGTCGCAGCCCTGACGAGTTCACCATCACTGGCCTAGTATATAACCTGAGGCTTGGTTGAATACAGACCAGGGTGAGATGGAATAGATCTATCAGATATTTCTTCATCAGGATTTCAAATCTTTCAGTAGCTAAGGTTCCAAGATCAGTATTGGGCATGGCCATATTCCTACACAGTCCTATAACTAAACCTGAGTGTAGGAACAGTTGGGGATCCTGCTATAGAACAGATCTTCCTGCTGCCCACAGTCTCCCTAACTGAGCTTAGGAATCTTTTTGTGAGGCTGATAATGAATTTCTCCAAGTTAATGGTTTGGGGAACTTTCACTTCTATGTCCTGGGTGTAGGATCTACAGTGGCTCAGACGTGTTTTATGGCAACCATGAACTTATCCCAATTGATATCTGATGCAATTCATATAACTGAACAAATACTAAATCAGGTTTTTATTTGGTCTGTGATCTGAAGGATTATTAGTCCCTTGTTATGGCAACATCCCTTTCTGGCCAGCTTGTGGTCAGTCACTGCTAAGAACCTTTCAAAGAAGAAGAGCCTAGGAAGATGGTCCACACCAGGCTCCTTTGGATTCACTAGGTTTCTAGCAAGTGCTTGGGAAGCAATTGATGAGGTTGCTAGATGTTATTCCCCCAAACAGCTACTTTCTTATTGTTGATCAGGGGTTCTTCATTGTTGACTGTGCAACTTTAAGAAGCAAAGCATCAGAAGTGATACACATAGAGATAGTGGTAAAAGAAGAGGATCTTTTATGATCAATATGATCAAACACAGGTAAGAGAACATATTCAGGCTGCAACTACTTTGGTGAAACATCTATATTTTCCCATTCTCATTGAGGTCCACAATGTATTGTTCACTGCTGCTAATTAAGATAAGTTGCTGCTTTTAGGGAAAGATAAGTCATTGTGCAGATAAAATCATGTTTACTCAGATCCAGAACCACATTAGGAAAACATGAAATAGAGGTCATTCAGTGTCTGAAGATGAGGTGATAGAAGGGGAACTCATTAAATTTGCAGATGACACCAAGCTTAGGGGAATAGCCAACACTTTAGAAGATAGATTTAAGATACAGGAGGATCTTGACAGACTTGAACACTGAGTCTTATTTAAAAAAAAAACAATTCAGTGGTTGGAAAAGTAGGGTTTTATGCAAGAAAAACCAAATGCACAGGTATAGAATTGGTGGTAAATAGCTCAAAAGCAATTAGTGTGAGAGGAATCTAGGACTCTTAGTGGACAATAATTTAAATAAGAGCTGGCAGTGTGCTGCAGATGCCAAAAAAGCCAATGCAGTCCTTAGGTTGAATCAACAGAGAGATTGTATCAATTTATTTATTTGATTTGATTTGTATACCGCCCTACTCCCGAAGGACTCAGGGCGGTGAACAGCCAATAATAAAATACATAAATACACAAAATTTAAAAACCCGATAAAATCAAATTAAACTTTTTGGCCCAGACAAATTAAAATACCCCAATAATTTAAAAACAGATTAAAATTTACATATTTTAAAAAGGGAAGAGATCAGGCCAAGCCCGCTTGATGGAATAAAAAGGTCTTCACAGCACGGCGGAAGGAGCGCAGATCCGGGATCCTCCGTATCTCTGGGGGGAGCTCATTCCAGATGGTAGGTGCCCCCACAGAGAAGGCTCTCCCCCTAGGGGCCGCCAGTCGACACTGTTTGGCTGACGGCACCCGGAGGAGTCCCTCTCTATGAGAGCGTACTGGCCGGTGGGAGGCTATTGGTGGTAGTAGGCGGTCCCGTAAATAACCAGGCCCTAAGCCATGGAGCGCTTTAAAGGTGGTAACCAAAACCTTGAAGCGCACCCGGAAGACCACCGGGAGCCAGTGCAGCTCGCGCAGGAGGGGGGTTACATGTATCAAGGTACATGAAGCGTTAATACCATTTCATACTGCTTTCATTCAGACCACATTTGGAATACTACATCCAGTTTTGGTCACCATGATACAAAAAAAGATGTTGAGACTCTAGAAAGGATGCAGAGAAGAGCAACAAAGATGATTAGGGAGCTGGAGGCTAAAATATATGTTGAATGGTTGCAGGAAGTAGTCTAACAAAGAGAAGGACTAGGGTGACATAACAGCAGTCTTCCAATATTTGGGGGGCTGTGACAAGAAGAGGGGGTCAACCTATTATCCAAACACTTGAGGGCAGGACAAGAAATAACTGATGGAAAGTTATCAAGGAGAGAGCCAACCTAGAACTAAGGAGAAATTTCCTGACAGAACAATTAATCAGTGGAACAGCTTGCTTCCAATAGTTGTGGGTGCTCCAACACTGGAGGTTTTTAAGAAAAGATTGGACAACCATTTGTCTGAAATGATATAGGGTTTCCTGCTTGAGTTGGACTAGAAGACCTCCAAGGTCCCTTCCAACTCTGTTATTCTATTATTTTGTTATAAGGACTACTTGCAGCTATGGCATTTTAGGAAAAGTTGGAAGATAACGAAAAGGAGGAAAGAGAAAAGGATTGGTTAATTTAAAAAATATTTAGAAATTTATTTCTGGGGCTGTAAAATGCTTCTGATGAATATTAAGGGATCTATGCATGGTATATCACCATATGTTCAAACCCAGATAGAATAAAATGGTATAACCCACAAACATCATAATGACATTTATTGCCAACATTTCAATAAAATATTTTAATTGGATTGCCCTTAATTATATAAAATAAGGGCTGAAGTCAGCCATTCCTGGCCATAATTTGCTTTATTAAAATATGTACTGCCTCATTGCTCAAGAAGTGTGCTTGGTGTTTCCTAAATGGGAAAAATCTAGAACTTTCCTTGGCATAATACTTTCCCTTATGCACCTTTCCTTATAATACCTTCAGGTTTTGTTTGCCTCAGGGTAGGGGAAATTGATTTGAGGAGAGACTCATAATTCACCTGATAGTTAGGGACCATAGTAAGTTTAACAATTTCAGATTCTTACTGATGCATTTAAGTGCCTATGTCCCTCCTTCCTTCCTTCTTTTTCTTTCATGGGCTTTTGGGGATTCACAACATCCTAATCCTAACCCAGAACTCAAAACGCTTATGATTTTTTTCCCTTGTATTATTAACAGCCAAGCAAGAGAATCCTTTGCTTTCAATTGTACGCTGCACTCCTTTGCAAGAATTATTTGCAGCTAGATAGTCATATTCCATTATCCAGTCTCTCCACCTGCCTGCCTGATACACAGCATGGAAAATGATAGGGTAGTAATAAATCAGAGGGTTGAGTTATTTTCAGCTGGAAAAGTATTCTAAAATAAAGCTTTTTTTTTTTTTTTTGGCTAGACACATAAAGCTTTCTGCTTCTACCAACGTCTGCTTTGTTATGTGTATAGGCTAGAATGTCACTAAATACAAATGTTGTCACTTCTACCTTCTTACTTTAAAATAAGAAAGGAATGGTTATTTCTACAACCTCCTTTTTAAAACTCCACCTCTTTGCCAGCTCAGCAGCAGCTTTCTTCTTCTAGGGCAGAGTGTTACCTATGAAAAGGTTATTTTTTTTATTTATATCCCTGAGTTATAAGTAACTCAGGGCAACAAACACACACAGTTCTCTTACCTCCTCCTATTTTCCCCTACAACAATGACCCTATGACATGATTTGGGTTGAGAGTGACTGTGATGGGATTTGGGCTGACAGTGACTCACTAAAATGGGAGTAGAACTTCAAGTTTCTTGGTTTCTAGTCTGGTGATTTAACCACTACACTAAACTGACTCATACACTCCTGACTTCTATTCTCAGTTTCCAGTTACAAGGACCATGTCTGCTTGGATGTTTGGGTGTTTCCAGAATAGACTTACAAAGAGGCATGGACTTCAGCAGGCTGTCTCCTTCTTTCCTTCCTCTTACATTTCTTTTCTGAAGATTAATAAATGCGCACAAAAAAATAAATTAGATAAACCGGCTAGGACATGTAGAATATGGTTCAAATCTTCTACAAGAGCAACTTATTTTCTTCTTCCTTTTTCTCAATATAATCTTCCTCGCAGGAATGTTGTTGGGCTAGAATCAAGGAAGAGAGCACTATGGATGTTGTCCATGGAAATGAGATGTGATCTAAATGGGAAGAAATGAATATTACAGGAGGTCTATGGACATCATCACACCACAGTTCCAGTAGTCACCATTAATCTTACTTGCTCTTCTAAAAATCAATATAATGTTTAACATTATGGTGACAGAGAGAATGGAAATGTGACTGTAATGAAAGGCATTCTTTATAGAGTAGCATCTGTAACCTAGTGCCACAGAGCCTTGGGTGTGGATTGAATTGTCTGAGTAAATAGTTTACTAGAAATATTTCCATTGCAACAAAATGTATTTGAGTTCCCCGCAGGGTAAGGTTCTTTTTCTTTTGCCTTATGACTATGTCTCCTATCAGACCCCAGTGTTGCTTAGTGTCTAGCCCAGTGGTTTTTAAGAGGACATAAGTGTATTGTTCTTTCCATTTGTTTGCCACATATTTCCCAAAGATATGCTTTTATTCCATGCTGTTTTCAAAAAGCTATTCAAAAATATCTCATGGCTAACTTTTGTTATATACAATGCCAGAGGGAAAAAAAGTGGGGGTAGGGAGATTTAAGAGCATGCAACACTGGAGCGGTGAACAATAAGAAATGGAAACACAAAGATTAAGAAGTGGAAGTCTTGAAAATAAGCTTTGGATGTATAGTGATATTTTGAAGAGAAGAGGAAGCACAAAAGGATGTTAACCGATCAATACACTGTCTGTAATTATTTGGGAATGATTATTATTTATGTTTTATTTTTGTTTTAAAATAAAATCTTTGTGGAAAAAAAAGAAGAAGTGGAAGTCTTTAGGTCTTGGAATAAATGATCATATATATTCAGCTGAAAAGGAATGTTGCTTTGCCCATGATAATAATGGCGAAGCTTTGATAAATAATTAAAACATAGGTAATCACATGTATGTATCTATTATTATTGAGGCCATGCTAAGTAAAGAGACTATTGAAGCATTTCTGATAATCTTCTGGGAATTTCAAGCCAAGTTTTTTTTTCTAGTTCTACCAAAAATAAAAAGCTCAAACTGCCTGCAGCTAAAATGCAGCCAGCAAGTTACAGTTAAGAAATTGTCTGTCTGACTGTCTGTCTACCTACTTATGAAAGCTTGTGCAATAAAAACAGAAGAAAATGCTTGTTGTCTCAACAATAATCTCTCAAAATATTTCCCAGAAAATAGAAATAACAGCTATAGAATAAAATGGATACGAGTATTTTTTCAAGTACAAATTGTTAAATTCAGCAATTCTGCTTTACTCCTCTAAAGAAATCCATTCTGAATAAGAATAAGATTTCTTCCAACAGATTCAGATCTGCCTTGATACAAAATGGATACCAAGAATTACTGTGCACTGGGTTGGTCTCTCCATTTCCTGGTGAATATAGGAGGCCAAGTTGAACTGAAACTCCTCAGATTTCAAAGTGGAAGTGGCTAGGAGGAACAATGACTGAAAGGGAAAGAAATATCCTGTATTTTTTTTTTTTTAATGAAAGGAACAGGTAAAAGGAAACAACAATTCACCCTGATACATATTCTCACTGCCACTCATTAATATCTATGGAGATTCTCAATCATTCAAATCATGGTTGTCCCAAATGTGCTTTTTCCAAAAGGCAACTGGACTTTCTTCTTGTTGTTGTTGTTTTGTTTGTTTGTTTCCTTTCGCTTCTCATCCAAGAAGCTTCTTTAGTTCTCAGAAAAAAAAACTACTTTCGGGACACTCATCAGTAGGCATCACTGCTCCATGAACAAATCCTCAAATTAGGGACTGGTTAAAAAAAAAAAAGTATGAACTTCATCCAAATGTTAACATGGTCCTAACCACATTGTATCCTTAAACTATCCCAGTGCTCTGCTTATGGTGGCTTAACTGTAAATCAATTTAAGAAAATCCAGTCTAGATTGAGAAACTTTTATAATAGCTTGCAAAGTCTGGATTGCAAGTTATTACATCGTCCCAAAAAACAATTACTACTATTCCCGCTTAGCATTCTGTTGTCAAACATTTTCTATCCTTTGGTCCACTCTTACTGAACATACATAGGTTTGTATCATCATCATCGTCATCATTATCATTTTAGCCATTGTCTATCCACTGCAAGATGAAGGCCTCTTCCACATGTTTCCAATCTATATGGTCCTGAGCTTTCTTTTGTTAATTGGGCCCCAATACTTGCTGATTACATAGGTTTCTATGTGTGTGCTTACTGTATGTATAAAGTTAAATTTAATTTATATATATAAAGTTAAATTATCAAAATGAACATATAGTATATGCAAGCAGAACAACTGGCGTTACAATAAAAGTTCTTTTCCTATTTCCCTGTTTGTCTCTAATGCCTTCCAAAGTAATTTTAATGGGAATGCTATAATAGCATAATGGTTTTACTCCTTGCTTCTTTGTGAAAGGTTGCTGGTCCAAAGTCCAATGTTTTTCAGTACTATTTTTCCCTTGAATGGCATTTTCCTTGAGTGACACAAGTCCAACAATGCATCTTTTTATCATTTTTAATCATTTTTATCATTTTATCAGTTATTGGAGGTGAAAGGTTTTCACTCAAGCCCCCAAATAGCCTATAGCCATAACCCTTCTATTCAAATGCCTTATCTTTTTTAAAAAATAAAAAAGGTTAGTAACAATAGCTAGCTCAGGGATTTTAAAAAATCCAGTGGATTTTGAATTGGAAATCATCTATTTGCATGGCAAGTGTTATAATCATTGCAGCACATCAGGGTTGGGTTCTAAATTTTTTTACTACCAGTTCTGTGGGCATGGCTTATTTTATGGGCATGGCTTGTGTGGGGTGTGTGTGACTGGGTGGGCGTGGCCAACTTTTTTTTTTTCTTTTAAAAGCATTTTTTCTACAACCTTAAGAGGTTGCAGGAAAAAATGTTTTTAGAAGCTTCCAATGATCAGGCAAGTCAGCTGGGATCGCCAGTATTTTTTGTATTTTTTTCCCTTGGCCGAAGAGGTTGTAGAAAAAATGCTTTTAAAAGCCTCTGAGATCCCAGCTGAGCTGTGCGATCATCAGAGGCTTTTTTTTAAACTTTTAAAAGCATTTTTTCAGCCGAAGAGGTTGTAGAAAAAATGCTTTTAAAAGTAAAAAAAAAAAAAAGACTCTGATGAGGTGGGTGGGGTAAGCGAGCAGCGACTGGGCGAGGGACCAGTTCGGGGGCGTGGCCAGCCAATGTTATTACCAGTTCTCCGAACTACTAAAATTTTTTAGTACCGGTTCTTGCGAACCGGTGTAAACCAGGAGCAACCCACCACTGCAGCACATGCTGTATACATATATACAGCAGTGTATAATAGTATAGCATTATTAATAAAAAGGGTTTAGGGAGGAATTAAGAGATATTGACAAACATTAATTCATTTGAGGAGGCATTCTTTTCTTTGTGAAATAGACAATGAACTCTTGAGATTAGTTTATACTAAATAAACTGCACCAGCCAAAACAGACAGGACCACTTAATGCAACGTAAATGAGAAAGAGTTCTTAAAAGTGTAGTAGAAATGTACCTGGCTCAACAGCAATAACAGGGAGAGGGATTGGATCTAAGAGTCCTAGTGAATAATCACTGAAGTATGAGCCAGCAGTATGCTGTAGTTGCCAAAAATGCCAGTGCTTTTCACCCAGGGATGCCCAGTTGGCATCTCTGTTCATGTCCCCAGCAGGAGCTGGAGCAAATGATGAGAAGTCACCCTGTCCCACAGCCGCATTCATGTCCTGAACACAGGCTGCTTCTTCTCAACACAGCATCTTAACCAAGGGTGGGTTCTACTTAGCTTTACTACCAGTTTGCAACAGGCTCAAGCATGTGCGCATTTCTGCGCATGCGCAGATTATCAATTATTTATTTATTTATTTATTTATTTGTCATATTTCTATGCCGCCCACTCTCTGAAGACTTTGGGCGGCTTACACCAAAGACAGTATACTAAATAGTGTATTGCCCCCTAACAATCTGGGTCCTCATTTTACCCACCTCGGAAGGATGGAAGGCTGAGTCAACCTTGAGCCGGTGAAATTTGATCTGCTGATCTGCTGAACTAGCAGTCAGCTGAAGTAGCTGCAGTACTGCACTCTAACCACTGTGCCACCTCGGCTCAATTATGACGTCCGGGTGGGTGGACAGAGCCTCCCACCGCTTTTACTACTGGTTCTATAGAACAGGACAGAACCGGGAGCTACCCACCACTGCAGGGGTGGGTTCTACTTACCTTTACCTTTACCGCCAGTTCACAACAGGATCACGCGCGCTCGCTTTGCTCACTTGCGCCTTGCTTCTGTGAATGCGCAGAAGCTTCTGTGCATGCGCAGATCGCTGATGATGACATCCAGGGTGGTGGGCAGGGCCTCCCTCCAGTTTTACTACTGGTTCTTCCAAACTGGTCCAAACCAGGGACAACTCACCACTGCACCACTGGTCCTAACCATGTGAGCCACCATGCTTCTAAATTTCCTGACAGTAAAAAACAATTAATCACTGGAATGGCTTGCCTCCAGACATCTGTCACTGGAGCGTTTTAAGAAGAGATTGGACAGCAATTTGTCTGGAATGTTATAGGGTCTCCTGCTTGAGCAGAAAGTTGGACTAAAAGGACTTCAGGGTCCTTTCTAACTCTGTTATTCTGTTATTCTGCAGTGGTGGGCAGAGTAAGTACAGGTTGATGATCTCCATCCCTGCCCACCAAGATTGGCTGCTGGCTTGTTCTGGTGTTAGGTCAACCATGCAATACAGAAAAGCCCCATATTTTTGTATTTTGTATTTTTATAATGAATGATATTAATGCTTTCCAATGTTTTTATGTTGTTAGCCACCCAGAGTTATTGGATACAAGATGGTCAGCAAATAAATTTTATAAATAAATAAATAACTGATAAATAACTGGAATATCAATTATAGTATTCTATCAGATCTGTTTAGAGAGTCTGCTGTTGACTATCTGCAAACCAGTGGTGAAATCCAATTTTTTTTTAATACTAGTTCTGTGGGCGTGGCTTGGTGGGCATGGCAGGGGAAGGATACTGCAAAATCTTCATTCCCACCCCACTCTGGGGTCAGCCAGAGGTGGTATTTGCCGGTTCTCCAAACTACTCAAAATTTCCACTACTGGTTCTCCAAACTGTTCAAAATTTCCACTATCGGTTCTCCAGAACCTGTCAGAACCTGCTGGATTTCACCCCTGCTGCAAACCTCTAGAACTACAAGTAGAGATGATTGTTTCCATTACTTTAACCTGATCTTTTGAACTGGATTTTGAAGGATTTAATGTGAGATCTTTAGTTATAGACTATACTAAGCTGGCTCTCAGTTTGCTGATCAACCTACTTCAGACATTTTCAAGAAAAGTTAGGGTCATTTGTTAAAGTTTAGCTGAGCAAGGTTCTCGTGATGAGTTTATTCCTCCTATTTATTTTTTCCTGAGGCCCATTCAGCTATAAAACAACAATGACAGAAACTCTGGTAGATAGTTGTGGGTCCCCAAGTGTTTTGTTCTAGTCTCAACAGCCTTTGAAAAATGCTACAGCATATGTAGAAATGTCTCTAGTTTTATTGCATTGAAGAATTATATTCATGCTTTCTGCGGAAGGCCATTTTTTGCAGAAGCAGAGTCCAGAGATTTGTATGTATTTGTTATGCATCTTGCTGAAAGACAAGATTGGATGGAGAAGGAGAGCAAACCCATATTTCAAAAAACATCTGGGGTTATGAGTTTGCATCTAGCAGTATACAATGGAACTACACTGGGGAGAAAATGCTGAAGAATTCAGCTGCTATTACACTCACAGCTAATATAAATAGCAAACACTTTGAGGTTTTTCTTTTCTTCATTGCTCAAAAGATATAACATAAATATAATTTCAGTGGCAGCTAAAAGGAATGTTAAGTTGTATGGAAATGAAGCCTAAAAGGGGAATTGTAATGCCATCGTGTAAATCTACACTTTTAATGGGATGGTTATGGGTGGTGTTTCGAAAAGAGAGAGATCACAGAATTGGGCAGAGTTCAGAGTGGGACAATAACAATGATAAAAGGCATAGAATAGGCCCTACATGAGAGGGAAAAAAACCCTGAAAAGGTAAGACTGTCTTTTTCAAAGAGTAGTGATGAGAATAATAACAATAAAAATACAATGGTGGATGATAAAGAAGACCAAATGAGGGAGCACTGTTCATCTTCTGCCCCATAGAAGAAAAAGTCAAGAGAACCCAAAGGAGCAAAGGCCAAACTAGACACAATACTGACTTCTCTTGTGTAAATATTGAATTATTCCAGTGTCATAGCAAGAAAAGGTTTTGTTCAAACCTGTCTCACATTCAGCACTTACCTGCCTGGAATCCAAATTCCTAGCTATTTTACATCCACCCAAGCATAGTTTTCATAGCAGTGCTCAGCTAAGGAGAGAAGCATTCCTCGTGAGCAACTTTGGAGATCCAAGAGACTGTTCTGTGTTCCCTGTGCAACTCTGAATTGTTAAATTCCAACCCACATGATCTTCCAATGATCTTCCATTTTTAAGCATAGAATACTTCCATTGCTATGTGTAATTTGGCTCCAAAAAGGATAATGGTCACTATTGGACTTCTATGATTCCCATCCTTACTTCATTCTTAGCAGTAAAAATCAAATTCCTCCATTCCTTGATTTGTTGAATTAAACATAGTGTAGGCCTTCCTGGAAATCCTAGGACTTTCTCATGAGGAAGTTGGATACTATCAATTATTACTAGTGAAAAGGGTTATATGACTTCCCTAGAATAAGAGCTTTTGTGATGCCAGTACTATTTGCTGGAGTAAATAATGGACTATGGACTTCACAATAGTTAAAATTTATTTATATTTTCTTACAATTAGACCATGTCTGTCTAATAAAAAGCAAAAACATTTTTAATTTCAGAAACTTCTGAGAACTTGCTGAAGAGAATATTTGGGTCATCATTACAACAATTACATCTGCAATACCATGATGATAGGCAGAAGGGATGAGAATACCACTTTCCAAAAGCAGTTACTGATGACGTCCCCTTGAAGAAAAGTTGCCTCACCCTCACTACTATCTGATTGGCAAATGTAAAAAGTGCTCTGGGAGTGCTCAACAAGTATGGAGCTCCTGTGGACATAAGCAGTCAGAAGCAAATATGACATGAGTTCTAGAAAAGCTTTTGAGGAAGATTATCCTGCCAGAAAAATACTAGCCTAGTAAATTGGGATACGGAGAGAGGATGAAGGGAGGGATGAACTATTCAGCTGCAAAAGAATATGAAATATTCATTTCCCTTACTCATTTGGGAGATAAAAGTGACAAACCAAATTGAGTAAGGGTGCATCGTGTTTCTCTTTTCAGCAGGAAAGGATAATACTAGAGCTCTGTGTGGTTGGGTGATTTCCTGTTACCCAGAATAAGACCACCAAAACCTTGGGATCTACCTAAGGTCATCTGAAGGGGAAAATCTTTTTGCTTTTTCCTTATGACAGACTTGAGGCTACAATGCCTCGAAGCATAGTGTGTAACAGGAGGTTGCCCTACCAATTCTTGTTAGATGCATTTTTTTTAATCCTGAATTCCTGTCTGCTAAAATATTCTGATGACTGATTCCCACAGATGCAGTAGCAATGCAGTGCTAGTCTGAATTGCTGTATTTATAGCACAGGCTTTCCTTCTCTATCCATTTCCTGAGTGTTAAAGAGCAAAAGTATCAGTATTCGGGTCGAATAAGGTTCATACTGAATTTGAAAGAAGCTTCTTGGACTTTGCATGAGACAGCATCTCTATAGATTAAAGCAGGCCATCTTTTTACAGGTTTCTGCATGACCCTAAAAAAGTTGCCACTGCTTTAATGAGTTTTCTCATAGTGTGACTCTTAAAACAGCCAAACTTGGTGTCCTTTCTGTTATACTGAAAGCAAGAAACAAAGTCAGAATCTAACAGTTCTAAATTGCCTATAAATATATTCCACAATTAAAAACAAAGGCATTTCTTGAATTTCTTATATTCTCACTCATTCTTTTTCTAATAAATTCTATTAACTCAAGTTCAGAGAGAGTTATTCCCTCACAATTCTTTTCCAATCCTGAATGCTGATAGGGATACCTGAAATACTCTTCTCATTCTTCCTGTTTCAATGCCCCCAAAGGATCACCATGCAGTCTGATGCAGATGGAAATGGGCGCTGCCAGACCCAATTACTGCACAATTATTGGTCAGCTGGAGAGTGCCCAGATCATTTTTGGGTGTTCCTCTCGTAAAAAAAAGCCTCTGAAGCTTTAAGGCATGTTTGCAGAGTGATGATTGTTGCAATGGTATTGCCCTAAGGTCCCAGCATTCATGATGGTCTGAATAGCCACATATGGTCAGAAGTAATTTACAAATGAAGGCAAATATATGTTGTATATTTGCAAATATACGTACATGAAGGTGTACATTCTGGTAGAAAGAAGTTCCCTGAGGGTGGGCTCCAGCATGAGTCCAAAAGCTTAGAAGACTAAACTTCTGGTCCTGGTGAATGACCCAGATTGGATTCTGCAGAAGTAATTTACCCTAATAAAACATTTTAAATCTTTTTAATTCTAAATCCAGAAGTGACTCTAATATTGTGGAGAAGGAGTACAGTAGGTGACTGGGTGATACATCAATAGCAAGTCTGGGTGACAAGCTGACTTATTAATTCCTATTGCAACCATGGATCAACACTCAGTTCATCAGAAAAAAGCAGACTCTGTACTTATAGGAAAACACTAGGAAGAAAGATTAATGCGCAGTTGTTCATTCCTGATTTTCTCAGAATCGGCATCATCTCTACAATATTGTGCACAAAATATGGTAGGAAGAAAGGGTTCTTCTATATTAGTGATTCTCAACCTCAGAAACTTTGTTGTTGTTGTTGTTGTTAGTTGTGAAGTTGTGATCCCATGGACAACGTTCCTCCAGGCCTTGCTGTCCTCTACCATCCTCTGGAGTCCATTTAAGCTCACGCCTACTGTAACTCCAGCCAGCCACCTCGTTCTCTGTCGTCCCCCTCTTCTTTTGCCCTCAATCTTTCCCAGCGTTAGGCTCTTCTCCAGTGAGTCCTTCCTTCTCATTAGGTGGGCAAAGAATTTGAGTTTCATCTTCAGGATCTGGCCTTCTAAAGAGCAGTCAGGGTTGATCTTCTCTAGGACTGATCGTGTTTGAAGACTCACAGGAGTCTTCTCCAGCACCATAGTTCAAAGGTCTCAATTCTTGGGCGCTCAGCCTTTCTTATGGTCCAACTTTCACAGCCATACATTGCAACTGGGAAAACCATAGCCTTGACTATATGCACATTTGTTGGCAGGGTGATGTCTCTGCTTTTTAGTAAGCTATCTAGATTTGCCATAGCTTTCCTCCCCAGGAACAAGCGTCTTTTAATTTCTTGGCTGCAGTCCCCATCTGCAGTGATCTTCGAGCCCAGGAAAATAAAATCTGTTACTACCTCCATTTCTTCCCCATCTATTTGCTAGGAATTGAGAGGGCCATATGCCATGATCTTAGTTTTCTAGTTTTCAGTTTTCAGAAATTTTAAAATGGGTCAACTCCCAGAATTTCCCAGCCAGCATAAGGAGTTAGGAGCTGAAGTTGACCCGTCTTAAAGTTGCAGAGGTTGAGAAACATAGTTCTAGATACTTTTAGTTCTAACAAGGATTGTGTTTTAAAGAGATCTGATTCTCTTCTTCAATAGGTTCAGCTTTTTGTTGGTAGATGACGATTAATACAGAACTGTCTTTCAACTCTATCTGTATTCATAAAAACTAAGGCATGCTTACCTTACTTACATGTATTAACCTATTTCATGAATTTGAATATTACATTGAACCAGAACAATAAAAAAAGAGGGGATGGATAAATCTGCTCAACATGGCAAGCTGTTGTTATACTACCTTCTTTACTCTATATTGCTGTGTGGTAGCATGGATGCTTTCTCCTGATGGATGTTTCTACAGATGGCTTTCATCTAGGTGAACCTACTGTATTTTATGATGGTAATTAATCATCGTGCAGTGCTAATTGTCTGGAACCATCTTCTAATTTTAAACAAAAATCCAGTTCATCTGAATTACTATGCTCTTTTGTTTTTTTCAATACACATTATCTCTCTTTTAAATCCTCTAGGTAGACAAATTTCAGATCTCCCTTTCTAGGCAAGATTCTAAGTCTCTGGGATCTGATCTTGGAAATAGCATCTCTTTGGCTACAATAATCTACAAAGTTTATAATGTATAAAGTTAGGTATATCACTTATTTTGACATATAGTCCAGTGCTAAGCCAATATGTTCTGCTAAGGTTTTGCTCCAGAATAGAGTCTTAGTTGGAGTTAGACAGAAGCCACTATAATGGAATAGTTAATTTGCTGGACTAGGCTCAGAGAGACCTAGGTACAAATCAGTCCTCAGCTATAGAAATTCACTGAGTGATTTTGTGCCAGTTGTCATATCTCATTCCCAACTCATCCCATGAATGCTATATATGCTGATTTAAATTCCTAGAGTTAGACAGGATACAAATCTGATTATTACTGTCTAAGAATGGATTGGCATTGAGATTTACTTTCTGAATTCAGAATGATGAATCTTGGATACTAATGATGCTTTTTAGATTTTCAAGTACAGGTAATCCCCAGGTTATGAGCATTCCCTTAGCAAACGTTCGAAGTTATACGATCAGCACCCCCTAGAGTTTCAAAAAAAGGCTTGAAACTATGAATCTTGCAGCACCACAGCAGTTGTTCACCCTTACAAACAACCACAGAGGCTCTCCAACATTCATCCTGCATGTTGCCAGCTGAAATGGAGCTTCTGAGGGGTGGATCTGGTCCCCCAAGGCTCCATTTCAGCCTGCAATGGGCTGGGGAGGCCCACAGAGGGCCAAACGGTGCATCAGACGGCCAGATCCAGCCCCTGGAAGCCCAGATCTGGACCCCAGAGGCTCCATTTCGGCCTGCAATGGGCCTGCAGAGGCCTGTGGAGGCCCAAATGGAACTACAGAGTGTCAGGGTTCCAAGTAACCATCTTTTACAATTGGGCCTTCAGGCCTGCCCCAGAGGGGCGCACAAGGCTGGAGAGGAGACTGCTTGCTAGATCTTCACATGGTAAGTGACCCAGCATGGCAAATTGGTGGGGAAGCAATTTGGGGAAGCATGAGATATTTTAGTGGGTTGGGGAGGCCTTGGGTGGTCTTAGGCGAGTGGCTTGTTCCATCAGTAGGCCCCCACATTGCCGTCCACACCCTGAAATACCTCATGTGTACTTAATGAGCCTTGCATTCAATTAGCAAATGTGTGGGCAAAAGGAGGGAGTGATCTCGTTCAAGGAACGAGATTCACTCCCACGAATCCTCGGGTTATGAATGGAATGGGCAGGCGCCATTACATTTGTAACTCAAGGATTACCTGTACTTCCTTATATTCTTTTCTTTAAAGTACAATTTTCCTCTGTCCCCAAGTCCAGTACTTCTCATACATCTGCTCTGCCAATTTTCCCCATCCTTTGATATCACTGTCATCTTCAGGAAAGTGGCATTTCTCAATGATTCCTCCGGTAATGTGTGGCTTTCACATACTCTAACATTTCCTCAAGGAGTGAAGAATGGAGGTGAAAGCTCACCTCTTTAGATTGCTGGAGCACCAATGACAGCCAAACAATTTGGAGAATGAGAAGAGTAAAATGAAGAAAGATGCACTAAAAGAAGTCCAGCTTAGTTTTAGCTAACTAGGACAGATGATAATTGAGCTAGGTCTACTGGGGGATTCTTCTGCCACTATACTACACTAAGGCTGGGTTTAATTACACTTGGCCAGATACAGTACATACATCTCATTAAGCCATAAATAATGGTTTACAAACTAGAAGGCTGGATTCAGTACACATTAAGCCAAAACCAAATAAAACAGGTTACTCTAGTGACTGGTTCTTTGAGGATACTAAGCAATAGATTTCAGCATTCTTAATCACCGGGCATACTGTATTAGAGCCACTGGACCATGTATTCAGCAACAATATAACTGCAGGATTATTTGTTGCCTAATCCTGATTCTGTGCAACCTGTGAACTCTGTCATGGGATTTCAGTACCAAATAGATATAAAAATGTACAACGGATTATGAACTATAACAAGAGAAGTACAAGTTGGATAAAAAGTCAATCAAAGTGCTTCCCACAGACTTCAGAAAAGTTGTGTTCTTGAAAGGGCATCCCTTCATGTGGATCACCTTATCTCAGTTTTAGCATTCCCAGAGTGCCTGAACAGCTGGGAATCTGCATCTAATTAAACTAGTGATCAGGCAGGTCATATAATATTTCACAAACTCCAGCAAGAGCTCTTTACACATTAATAGCTTAGGCTTCCTGGGTGCATTCAAAGTCAAAGAAAAGAATATTAATTCAGTGTGTTGAATTACACATGCAGCGGTAATCGGGGATGTATACATCCCCAGAGGCCAATGGTTGCAATTCATTACTTAAGTGAAAAGGACAATGTAATCTAAGAGATGTAGAACCAAGCTGTACCTACAAATTTCCTGTTGTTACAATGAAATAAGCCTCTCTGAAGGAACGCAAGGGCTAATTTGAAACAATGCTAATTTGAATGGTGGCTTGGGCATAACTGTAGAGCACCTTTCCCATCTAATCTTATTTTCCCAAAATGTACAAATAAATAGCAGCCACAGAAAGTTTGCTAGTTGAAATGTCCAAGGAATAGAGCACTGAACCCTTCACCTCATGCTTTTTTCACAATGAAAATTGTACCACTCAATTCTCCCAGCATGGCAACATACAATATGCGTCTCACACATGACAAAGTGCAACTCTGGATTAATTTTTACTTGGCTCAAAAGAGAAAGGGCTGGTTAAACATCGAGTTGCTCCCTTTAAACTGCCAGCTTTTCATTGGAAGCTTAAAAGGATGCTTTACACAAGATTAGATCTTTGGTTCAGATAGTTCACAAGTGTCAACTCTGACCAGCAGTCGCTCTCCAGGGTTTCAGGCAGGGGTCTTTTCCTTTCCACATGGAGATGCTGTACCCTGAACTCTACTGGGAATCCACCTCAGCCAAACACAGTTCTTGAGGAAAATTCCAGATGATTTTCTCCTTCAGAGAAAAGACAGAGGGGCACCATCTACCTTTGACTTGCAGTGCTGTTTTATACTGGGTCTAATAACGACATCATAAGAAGTGTGTGCAAGTATGTGTAAAGCCTGTATCTATGCCTGATGATTGCAAAATTATTTCCCTATGCAAAGAATGTATAAAAGCTACAGGGAGATTAGTGAAGGAATGCATGAGAATAAAATGGAATAGTTCAACATTCAACATTCAGCAGAGAAAAAGACAAGTTTTTGCAATGTTTTGCATTGCATAAAAATGCAATGTTTTTATGCCTTTATCCAGATGCATTTGAAATGCTCTTGGTGTTGATTGATAGTGATGCAAATGAAAAGATGCAGATGCAAATGGTGCTTTATTGTTTGCTGAGGACCCAAATGTTAGATATTCTCAGGCAACAAGATATAAGGATTTGCCTATTAATACAGCAAAGACAAAGGAAGTTGCATTGATGGGGAAAATGAAGTAAACAACTGCAATGTATAAATGGTTATTGATTGTGTATTTCTTAGCACTAAGTTGTCCTGCTTAGTTGCCTATTTTGCACAGTGCTCACCAAGTTCATGCAGTAAATTAATCAATGCATGATGCAATGAAGGGTTTTCACTGATTCAATTTTAATTGCAAGTTACACATCAGTGGTGAAAAACTAGAGCAATGAATGGAGCTTGAATGAATGTGGCTTGAATACACAGAGCAAACTAGAGGAAATAGAAGCCAGTAGGAAACTAGTACTTTCATGTACTGTTAAAAAGAGAATGAACAAGGATCAAATTGCAAAACAAAATGAAAGAAGAGTAAAAGGGTGACAAGAAAGGAAAAGACTAAGCAAGTTGTGGTTGGATGGAGATGATATGGTTATGGTATGATACTCAGAGAGAGAGATGGGCTATGTATGAAACGTTATAAAAACTGGTGGAAGCAAAAATATAAAATGAAGGAAAGTTGTAGTGAATAATGTTGATTGAAATTAGATTCTGCTATATTTTATCTTTTCTTATATAAATACCTTGACTTTCTTTAACTTACCATTTCTTAGTCCTTTCTCTATCTTGCATAATGCTGTTTATCCAGAAAAGGTGTATGATGTGCATCTATATGTGAATATATGTTCAGCTGTTTGTATCAATGAGTCCACACGTGTGCTATACACAAAATCAAGGTTTAGTTCAGAAGCTCACCCTGGATGCAACCATTTTCTCCTCCAAAGAGAATAAACCCACCCTAAGCTTCATTGCACAGGTAGGTAGGAGACTTGTCAACCAATCACAACGTTCAGTTTTACATGGCCATTTTAGAAATGAGATTAATGATTTAATTTGCAGTAAATGCCTCAGCTACAAGAAACTTATTTTGTTCCACTAATTGTGTCACATGTGTGCCTCAAAGTACCAACTGTGACAAACTGATTTACCCTGCAGTGTGTAAGATGGCTGGCTCCTATGGCTTCATTAATGTCATTGTTTCAATTTCTTCTCTGCAGCTACTTATTTTCATCTATGTGCAAACGCTGCAGCATAAAAAAGCCTCTTTGGCTAAAATTATCATGTTAATCTCCATTAGAAGAAAGGGGAAGATAGTCTTTTTAATATGAGCTTTCTAACCAATTTCTTGGTTGGAATGATTTACGTAAAAAAAATACATGCCATTATAATGGCTATTAAGGCAAATAATTAGTTTTTAATTGTGAATGAAAAGATGAATTGCTGCCAAAGCTTTCATTTATTTAAACCTGTTCTTTCATTTCACCGCAATGGCTTTCAAACACCCATGTGTGCAGACACACAATGTTTTTCGTTTATTTAGTGTTTATGTCACATTGGTTAATAAATGGACTTTAGGGTTTTAATAAATAAATAAATGCACTCTCTCTAAATACATAGTAATTTTTAGCTTAGCAACTTTTAGCAGCTGGTATAAACCTAATGAAAATAATTTGACTTGGACCAAACCAAGTAGGAATTAGAATTTGGGTAAATAAATGATGTATTCCTAATGCAGACTTCTGATTCCTAACTAGAACCTACTCAGTGCCACATGTACAGGTAGTCCTCAACTTACAACTGTTTAACAATGATTCATAGTTGCGACAAAGTGACTTACTACCCATTCTCAAACTTATAATTGTCACATCACCCCTGCAGCCACATGACCACAATTCAGGTGCTTGGCAAGAGGCTCATATTTATGACAGGTGCAGCATCCAGGGGTCATGCGATCCCTGTTTGTGAGCTTTCCAGCTGGTTTCTGACAAGCAAAGTCTATTAGGAAGCCAGATTCACCTAACAACATGTGATTCACTTAACAACAGTGGTAATTTGCTTAACAACCATGGTAAAATAGGCTTTGGTTATGTGATGACTCACTTAATGACCATACCACTTAGAGACTGAAATCCTGGCCCCAATTGTGGTCATAAATTGAGAAGTATCTTATGCTGCATGTTGAATAGATAGCTTTTGATTACAATAATTTTCTCCTTCTGTTATTTCAGAGGCTGCTAAACTTCCCAATGCTTGGCAAAGAGGTCATTGGGATACATTAGCATCCCTATGTACAAAGGGAAATCATTAGATTGAGTGTTTAAACATTTTATTATTTATAGAACTATTTGTTTCCTGTCTATTCAATCTATTTTAAGTGGCTTACCATTATAATCAATTAATACCTAAAATCAACATAAAAATCATAATCAGCAATTCTGACACCTAATCAAAATCCTCCAAACTGCTGTTTATTTTCTCCCAAATATTTTGGAAGGGGGCATCTGATCTTGGAGGGACAAGCTGTTCCAAAATGGGCATCTTCAGCTATTTGCCATTTAATTTTCCAAAGGAGACTCAGAACAATCCCTTTCAGTGTGCAGAAATTGGGTAGGGAATTTTTATCTGGGGTAGCTGACCTTAAAGAGTGAGTGCCCAATGAATTTATAGATAATATGCCAACTGGATGCAGTTACCACAGCACAGGTGTCATTGTGCTAAACTAGCTTCTGCTTAGAAGCTAGCTTAGCACAGTTCCCTCTGTGATGCCTTTGAGGGCAGCTTTAAATAGAACAAATTGCAGAAGTACGATTGGAGGATTAGAAGAGCATGGGGAACTATAGTCAGTGTCTTTGGTCTAAGATAGTTGCAATTGGTGGAGACGCCTGTAGTGAAAACTGTGACTCCAGAGAACTTCTGAGTTATGCAGAGCTTCTCCTATCATCTCATTAAATGTTGCCCATCTGGCATCCAACCTCAATCATATTTGAGTGATTTAGACTATAAAATACCTAGTGAAAAGGTCACAGCAGAATGCTGGCAGAGCTTCTGAACATCCCTCCCCTCCCAGGCAAAAGGGAGTAATAACTTTAAATAAGGCAAGCAGAAAGCATTCTGCAAACACAATAAACACAGAGAAGTACTGATGCATCCCCACCCTTACCATCATGGAGGAGGAGGAGGAGGAGGAGGAGGAGGAGGAGGAGGAGGAGGAGGAGGAGGAGGAGGAGGAGGAGGAGGAGGAGGAAGAAGAAACCTACAAGGTCCCTCCAACTCTGTTAATCTGTCAGAGGAGGAGGAGGAGGAGGAGGAGGAGGAGGAGGAGGAGGAGGAGGAGGAGGAGACCTACAAGGTCCCTTCCAACTCTGTTAATCTGTTTGTTGTTGTTGTTGTTGAGGAGGAGGAGGAGGAGGACCCTCTAATTGGTCCCCAGAACTCATCCCCGTATAGGCCCTCTTCATCCCCATTCTCTAGGTATCCAGTTGAGAAAAGAACCTTTTTCCTTTTCATTCTAGCTTCTAACACACTTAAACACACACACACACACACACACACACACACACACACACACACACACTCCAATCATCTCAGAGACACGGAGTCTCTTTGAATCTATTTAGCAAATATCATCTGCAGGGTCCAGAAAGAGAGGAAGAGAAGCAGATTACCCACCACCTTTCTGGCCTTTCACAAGTTCTTAAAGACATGGTTCCCTGGCTTGAGGATCCAGATGTGTGGGAATGCCCATTCAGTAGTGATGTTGATTTATTAGTGAATAAATCTGTTCTGTTTTCTTTACCTTATTTTACCTGTCTACTTATTATATGTATGTTGTTTTATAATTATGTGTTTTATGATGTTGCATGTTGCCAAAAGTCATGAATATGAGATTGGTAGCCACAAAAGTGAAATAATAAAATAACACCTTATTCTTTCAGTCTGAAATAGGGAGCCTGTTATATCCAGTGACAACAACAATGAAGGGGAAAAGGGGATGACGGGGAGGATATTAAGAGCAACTGTTCCCAATCGTACTTTGTGGAGTGACATGGTCATGTACCTGTTAAGTAGAAGCTAAAACTGTCAAATTAAGTTGTCATTCAAGTCTTTTTCTTCAGTCATTAAGAGGATCCACATTTATTTATTTTATTTATTTATTTATTTATTTATTTATTTATTTATTTATTTAGTTAGTTAGTTAGTTAGTTAGTTAGTTATATTATTTGCCACCCATCTCATATCCAATGACTCTGGGCGATTTATAGCATAAAACATTAAAGAAAAAAAGACATTAAAATTGACAAAGTCATGGCACACAGTGGATAAAATCATTCACAATGAAAGCCATCAAAACCAGATGGGAAAGGCGGGAGCTGGACACACAAGGGGTGAGGAGGTGGGATTAGGTTTTAATTAATCAACCCCCTCCAGTATGAAGCTCCCCCGTTGGCTCCCCGTACTATCTGAGTCTTGGGGCTCTTTCAAAATGATAGGAAATTGGGAGCCAATCTCACCTCAGGGGGCAGGAGCCATAACAGAGGAGGTTCTTCTCCTGAAGCCTGCCAGCTGAAATCCTTAATTGACGAGATCTGCAGCATGTCCCTTCTACCAGTGCAGGAGGTGTAGGCCAGTCTCATCAGGGTATGAGGGTTCCTCACATAGCCTGGACCCATTTCCATATTTGGATATTCCATGTGGAGAGACTCAGAAGGTTACACTGTCAATCTGAGAGTTCGGGACTGTATAACTGAATGTTCTTTATTTATTAGCATACTTCTTCTATTATTTTGTTCTCAGTGCAATTCTCCCTCCCCTCAGACATTCAGAAAGTGCAAATCTTTAGAAATCTATAACAGAACAACAGAATAACAGAGCTGTAATGTACCTTGGAGGTCTTCTAGTCCAGCCCCTTGCTGAGGCAGAAAACCTTATACTATTTCAGACAAAGATATTTCTCCTTAATTCTAGGTTGGTTCTCTCCTTGATTAATTTCAATCCATTGCTTCTTGTCCTTCCTTCAGGTGCTTTGAAGAATAGGTTGACCCTCACTTCTTTGTGGCAGCCCCTTAGATATTGGAATAATGCTATCATTATCACCCCTGTCCTTCTTTTCATTAAACTAGACATACCCAATTCCTGCAACAGTTCTTTGTATGTTTTTGCTTCAAGTCCCCTAATCACTTTTGTTGCTCTTCTCTACACTGTTTCCAGAGCCTCAACGCCTTTTTTTATATCGTGGTGACCAAAACTGTATGCAGTACTCCAAGTGTGGTCTTACCAAACCATTATAAAGTGGTACTAACACTTCACGTAATCTTGATTCTATCTGTCTGTTAATGCAGCCTAGGACTGTGTTGGCTTTTTTGACATATTTAAGTGGTTGTCCACTAGGACTCCAAGATCCCTCTCATGGTTACTACTATTGAGCCAGGTATCACCTATACTATACCTGTGCATTTGGTTTTTCTTTCTTAAATGTAGAACCTTGTTTTTTTTCAATATTGAATTTCATTTTGGTAGATAGCGCCCAATGTTCAAGTCTGTCAAGATCCTTCTGTA
Organism: Pantherophis guttatus; assembly: GCF_059756535.1. NCBI lineage: Eukaryota > Metazoa > Chordata > Lepidosauria > Squamata > Colubridae > Pantherophis > Pantherophis guttatus. The sequence goes on along the minus strand of NC_142063.1, from coordinate 310,316,241 downwards.
ACTGGAGTATTGGCTATTGTGCCAGCTTGGTGTTGTCTGCAAATTTGATGAGTTCCCCATCTATTCCCTCACCTAAATCATCTACTTCATTTTACTATCTGTTTCAGTGAGGCAATATTTGAGCCAGTGATTTTTAAAAACATTTTTTAATGCTAAGAAAAAAGAAAGAAAATCTATCAGACTAGTTTGCAGTTTTATTTACTTTCAAAGTCAAAGGATCGTCATTTTCTTTTCCAAGAGATAATCTGAATTTACAGGTCATGGGAATTCCTGGAAACTGCTGAAGACAGGACATGGATCAGGAGATTTAAGTCTGTTGCAGTACTTTTCCCCACTCCTGCAGACATTTAAATGGCAAAGATGAACTTCGACCAGGCTTGCTTCGTTCTGTATCATTCCTCCAGCAAGATAAAGTGAGTTCTGAATATGTTTCTTTCCACCAGATTTTGTAGCAGAATTCATTCACATCCCTAGCCCGTAACACCTATCTTCTCATAATAACTTTTAATTGCTTTGATCCATCCCACAGTTAACTGGGGTTTCTGAGTCAATTAGCTCTCCATCTTCAAGGCTAAATGTTCGCATTGAGTTAAAGTCACCCACCCTGAAATCTCTGAGACAGTTACACTAACTTTGGAGACCAACACTAATTTCCCTAGGGGGGCTGACATAGTAAATTCATTCACTTGTCAGAAAGTCTGTTTTCCTGGCTACCTCTATGATCTCTGCTACTGCTAAGTAAGGAAAGCTTGGAGAACAAATCTGAATGAAATCTAATGATATTTTTTTTAAATAATCTCTTTTGTCTATATAAATATATGTGTATGAATGTATATCTGCAATAGATAGATAGATAGATAGATAGATAGATAGATAGATAGATAGATAGACAGATAGATAGACGGATGGATGGATTGATGGGTGGGTGGGTGGATGGATGAATAGATAGATAGATAGATAGGTAGGTAGGTAGGTAGGTAGATAGATAGATAGATAGATAGATAGATAGATAGATAGATAGATAGATAGATAGATAATAGATATGAAGAGCCTGATGGTGCAGCAGACTAATAGCCTGTTATTAACATTCAGCTGCCCTCAATTACTGCAAGTTCGAATCTCCCCAGGCTCAAGGTTGACTCAGCCTTCCATCCTTTCTAAGGTAGGTAAATTGAGGGCCCAGTTTGTGGGGACAATAAGCTGACTTTGTATAAATATACAAAAGTATGAAGGCTATTGCTTAACACATTGTAAACCGCCCTGAGTCTCCGGAGAAGGGCGACATATAAATCCAATTAAAAAAAAATAAAAAAAATTAAAAAAATATGGATATAGATGATATAGATGATATGAATACAACAGAACAGAACAGATCAGCGCTGGAAGGGACTTGAAAGTCTTCTAATCCAGCCCCATGCTCAAGCAGGAGAACCTATATCATTTCAGGCAAGTAGCTGTCCAGTCTCTTCTTAAAAACCTCCAGTGATGAAACGCCCATGATTTCTGAAGTTAAGCTGTTCCACTGATTAATTGTTCTCACTATTAGAAAGTTTCTCCTTACTTCCAGGTTGCTTCACTCCTTGATTAGTTTCCAACCATTATTTCTTGTCCTGCCCTCTGGTGCTTTGAAAAATAATTTGACCCCCTCTTCTTTGTGGCAGCCCGTCAAATATTGGAATACTTCTATCAGGTCATCCCTAATTCTTCTCTTCTCTAGACTAGCCAAACCCAAATCCTGCAGTCGTTCTTCATATGTTTTAGTCTCGAGGCCTTTGATCATCCATATATAGTTATAGATATCTATATATAGATATATATCATCCATATATCAATATAGATGATACAGATACAAATTTACATGATATAGATATATAGATATTCTCCAAAATTCTGTTTTATCTCTACATATATAGTAACTCTAAACTGCTTTATAGGTAAATAAAAAACTGTTTCCTAAAAGAACAGAGGAACAGAAGTTGTGTGTTACAATGCCACCTGCTGTTTCCTCCTTTAAATAAAAAGGAAAAAAAAATAAAGAAAAAGGGGTGTGGGAATATCTCAGATGCCTGGAGTAAATAAATTATTCTATAGAAGCCAAAGCATATTTGAGACAATTTCTTTATATCTACAAAACAAAGCTTATTCCTTATGACTCTTCTTAATTTATGTCTAAAACATTGAAACAAATAAGCACATCAAATAACCTGAAATAAACACAAAAGAACAACCTTTTGCACAAATGAAAAATTTCCATTCTAAGGGAAGAAAAGGTTTAATTAATTATATCCATGTTATTGTTAACCTAGCTCAGCTTGACTTTAATCACTTTTTAGTTTTCAACATTTTATATTCTCATATAAAACAAAATAAACTCACAAATTCTCTAATAGGGCATTCAAAAATACCCTTTTTAACTATTAGGAATATGGGCAGAGGAAAAGAACACTTATTTTAAACAATATATTTATCTTACCTGTGCTTAGTAGCTAAAACATCAAGATTAGAAGTCACTAGCAAAACAGAACAACTGTGTTAATTTCCAACATTGATGATGGGTGATTTTTCTTTGGGAAACCATTGAGTTTTTAAAGAAAACAAGCTTTACATATCTGTCTGGAAAGAAAATAAGCTTGAAAAAAGAGTAAATGGCATTTTCTAATCAATAGTTCAGAAAAAGGGGGCAGGAGAGAAGAAAAACAATTGCAATATCTAAGAATCAAAATAATAATAAATACTGAATGTCTTCATTTTACTACTTGGAGATTAAACCGTTAAATGACAAAATCTTTCTTAATAAAGATGTTTCATTATTATTCTAATATTTTATTTTAGAGGCCACAATTGTTGTTTGGAAATCTAGTATACTGTATCTCCAAAAAATATTTTATTAAATATTAATATTATTATTATTAATATTAATTATTATTATTATTATTATTATTATTATTATTATTATTATTATTATTATTTATTTTCTGACCTTCAATAATTTTAAACTCTTTCTTAATCTTGACTTTTAGGGCTCTAAATACTCTTAGCCTCATAAATTTTGGGACATGGACATTGAATGATGTATGTAGAGACCTGGTTAAGTAATGTCTTGCCAGTGGATTGGTGAAAAAAAACTTGATTTACATGTAACATTTGCAAATAGGTACAAATAGTTCTGTGATGAGACAATATTTTCATCTCTTCTGTCTAAATCACTTCTAAAAAGCATACCCTTCCTATTCTTAGTTTTCCTGTGCAAAATGTGACAGTGTATTATAACCTGGTGTATTTCTAAGCAGACCCCAGTCATTTTTATGATGGTTTATAATACATCCATTGTATGCTAAAATGTAAATATATGTAGAAATTGCAAAGGATGACCTTGTGGAAGAGAGTGGAGATCTGTTACCAAGGCAATGAGCTTAAGCCCAAACAACGAAGGAGGAATACAAAAGTTTCAGACCTCCCTAATTCACATAAGAGAGGAAGGAGCTACAGCATAATTAGACATGCAAAATTCTGTTATTATAACCAATCTTAATGCAGGTAGTCCTCGACATATGACCACAATTGAGCCCAAAATTTCTGTTGCTAACTGAGACATTTGTTAAGTGAGTTTTGTCCCATTTTATGATCTTTCTTGCCAGAATTATTAACTGAATCTCTACACTTATTAAGTGAGTAACACGGTTGTAAGTGAATCTGGCTTCCCCACTGACTTTGCTTGTCAGAAAGTTGCAAAAGATGATCACATGACCTGGGAACATTGCAGCTGTCATAAATATGAGTCAGTTGCCAAGCGTTTGAATTCTGATCACATGACCATGGGGATGCTGCGACAGTTATTAGTGTGAAAAATGGTAACTTTTTTCAGTGCCGTTGTAACTTTGAATGGTCACTAAATGAACTGCTGTAAATCAAGGACTACCTGTAAAAGCAATTTTAGTTTTAACATGGAGGTGATTTCCTGATCTACATCTTGGGGCTGACATTATACATGTAATGTGAACACTCTGTTTTCAACTTCACTTTACCAGGAGTCCTTCATCTGATCTTCTATTTGATTTTTCAGGCTACCATTCACCAGTGTCATTACCATCCTCTGCTTAACAAATGTTGTTTTGGAAGATTACTTTGTACTTGAAAATCTACTTCTAAGGAAGGGACAATTGTATGATTCTTAAACCCTGTCCTAATGGCAATTATTGAAAACTTCTACAGGACAACAATTAGAGATGTGGTGCTCCTCACATCACCCCCAGCAAGCAGAGAAATTGCTTTAAATTTGGTGTGGGTTGGTTGATTGATTGATTATGTGCCATCAAGTTGGGGGTCAACCCTTAACAATTATATAGATAGATTTTCTCCATGACAACCAATGTGGTATGTTTGCTATATCAATCAGTAGCCCAGAAAGAAGCTAGAACTTTCCCCACTTCCCCCCAAGTTTTTTTTCAAACTTGTTTTGCTTGAACAACCTTAGGTCCAAACAATTAATCTAATTTTCATGCTGTATATCAAATTGTATATTAATCTCCTGTTTATTCAACCATATGTAGAATTTTCTTAATGTTTCACTATTACTCTTTCAAAATTAAAATAGGAACTGAATAATTCTGTTCCTGCTAACATTGACCCAAAATGAGTTGAGGATGTTTATTCTCTTGCTTATTTAAGGTATGTTTATTTATTCATTTATTTATCAAATATAGTTATCAAATTTAGATACTGCCCTTCTCACTCTCCGAGGACTTTGGATGGTTTGCAGCTAAAAGCATTTTTAAAAAGCATATAAAAACACAGTATATCAGTAAAATGGGAGCCAAGTAAAGCCTCAGATAATATAAATTAAAAGTTAAAGACATAGAGAGCACCTTCAAAATGCTTACTACCCCCAGAGTTGAATGCCACATTATGAGTCCCATGCAACTTGACAAAGCCAGATCTTTACATCCTTCCAAAAGGCTAGGAGAGTGGAGGCTGAGCTCACTTTTTGGGGAACAATATTCCAGAGGGTAGGGGCAATAACAGAGAAGGTTCTCTTCCTGTACCCCATCAGGTGAAATTTCTTAATTTATAGAGTCTGTAACATACCTTCTCTGTCTGACTGGATGGGATGGGTTGATATAATAGGGGTAAGGTGGTTCTTCAGGCAACTTAACTCCATGGCTCCAACTGGAAACAAACTGGCACTCAATGCAGCTAATGTAGCAAAGGTGTCACCTATGACGTCCTTGGGACATCCAAAATTGCTTGCATAGCCACATTCTGCTCCATCTGTAGTTCCAGGGGAAGCTCTTGAAAAGTGCATATGGGAGATGATGAGGGCAAGAATGACCAAGAGAAGGGCCTCCCAATCCAGGAAGGGGTATAACTGGCATACAACATGAAGTTGAGCAAAGGTCATAATAGCCACAACTACCACCTTCTCCTCAAGCATAGTAGCTAATAAAGCACATACATCCCTAGTTTATCTGTTGACCTAAGATGGCTGTTATGAATGAAATCTTTCTGCCAACCTTAAACACAAGAGTGTGTGAATAAAATAGAATTCATTTCCCGGTTTGATGTAAGGCATAAACCTCTAATCAATGTTCACCTAAAAGACCGGTTAATCCTGAAAGATTTCATTCACTCATCCTCCTCCATCTCCCATCTTTCAGATGGCTTTGGTATAGATACTCAGGTGTTTTTCCTTTTCTCCACTACTTCTGTTCTGAGGTGACTTCTATACTTTTCCTCTCCCAATCTCTCAGTCTTCCCCTCTGCCCCCATTTCTTACCTATTTCTTAGCTGCTGCTTGAATGTTATTATGGCACATACAGCTTTGGCTATAAATCATTCATTGGGAAGTTGTATCAGTTGCCTCCTCCCCTATTAAAAATAGATGTTGCTTTTGCTTTGGTGGAGAGCTCCAAAGTTCAGCCTCTCAATATGAAAGTAAAGTTCAGAGGGAGTTGTGTACATGTCAGGGTTCTTCTTTCTTGCCCAGGAGGGCTAAAGGTTATAAGGCAGGCTACAGAACTGGTCTTTCTCCAGGAGAACTTTTAGCTGCAAGCCTACATAATGGGCACACAGCCCATTTTGCTTACCCCCTTCAATTCCTGTAAATGAAAGTAGTTTGTGGGATGGAATCTGTTCACCCAATCCAATGGATTTCTGCTCAATGTGGTGAATTTAGTGACCACCCCTTGCCTCCACTCAGTCATTGGCTGGAACAAAATTGGCTGCAACTGTTAGTTGTGCATGAATATATTGATTCATCTACCTTTAAAAAGAGGGTTAAGCAGCTGACCAGCAAATAGAGAATTGGGTGTAAAATAAGCTGACATGTTCAAATCTTTACTTAGCTCTAAAGTGCCCTGGCTGATCCACATCCGATGCTTTTTGCAGCCTCTACTTCAAAAGGTTTGCTGTTGTCAGGATAAAAATGGAGATAGCATACAAACATTTTAAATACTTGATGCTATGGGATATTCCTTGGATGAAATGTATGATCAAAATGCAATAAATTAAATAGGAAAGATATTATCTCCTACAACAGAAAACATAAACTAAACATCCCCTTGTAATTTTCTTTCCAAAACACATTTTTACTGCTCTGCCAAATAAATCAATTTTCTCTCCTTCTTAAATTTTGTAAAAGGATACTTGATTCATTTCAAGGCTTGATGTGGAACAATATAAATCCTGGGAATTTACTCCCCATTTTACTCACAATAAAAGAGAGTAGAAGTTGATCCCTTGGTAGGAACCCATATGCACTGAGATATCCTTGCCTGTGTACAAATGGTTCAAGCAAAATTAACTCAAGAATGATGTTCAGAAACCTAGAATTACTTTCACATTGTTGGTGTCTGTTATTAAACATTGTTTTCAAGAGATCAATCACTTAATTACATTGTGTTTTCTTTTTTGAGATGGCTCAGGGTAAAAAAAATAAGGCAGCAGAACAATGAAATTTCCTTAGTGGCATGTGATCGTCAAGGCAAAATATTACAGGTGATGTTCTGCAAAAAAAAAAAAATGCTTTTCTAATAAATAAATAAATAAATAAGAAAGAAAGAAAGAAAGAAAGAAAGAAAGAAAGAAAGAAAGAAAGAAAGAAAGAAAGAAAGAAAGAATGGCTAAGGGCAGTTTAAAAGAAGGCTAGGGAATGCAAGGGTCTTTCCAGATCTGAAATCCAGTGGTGAGAAATTAATCTGTGACCTGCCATAGACACCATTTTCTACTGACTTCTGCATCTTTTTGAAAGAGCATTTTAATTCATGGCCCATTAGATCCATGTACTTTTTATTACGGACATTTTAGTGCAGTGCCCATGGTCCAAAAAAATACAAGAACCTTACTGGATTAAAACAAATAACTGCTCATTAGCCCTTTTGGATAAGATCAAGATCCAACATCCTGTTTTCCACTAAGGCCAAGTCCACTGGAAAGTCCTCTGGAACCGGGGTCTCCAACCTTGGCAACTTTAAGACTTATGGACTTCAACTCCCAGAGTTGAAATTGCCAAGATTGGAGACCCCTGCTCTGGAAAGTCCACAAGCAGAATATGAGAACTGAAGCAGGCTTCCATTTGTGCTCAGCTGGCATTAAGAATACATGCTGTTTGCTCTCTTTTAATCCATCCAACTGTAAAGTTTGGGGGCAAATTAAAGGGGCAGCCCACAGATATGAGAGAAGTGACAACATATTTTGAGGACAGGATAGAAGTCACCTTATCTTCCCGAAGATCCTGATTGGGAGGGCTACCTGTTTTTTATAAAAGCTCTCCATGGTTCTCCTCCAATAGCCCAGGGCGATCTTCCTCCTTGCGGTTTCTTCAGAAGTTGATCAGTCAACTATGATGTGTGGTTGTCTGATCTTTTCTGGGGGTGGGGGGGGACTGCAAGAAGCAGCTGTCCCTGCAAGCAAGTATGCAAAAGTTTTGATTTTTGTTTTAAAAGAATAGGCAATCTTTTCCCTGTTCACCTCTTAAAAGAAAAGGTAACCCCTTTTGCCTCCATGACTTTTCGGGAAAATCCTTACTCTTTGCAGAGGAAAAAGAGGGGATCACATTTTTCAAAGGCAGACTTTTTGTAACAGGGTTCAGTTTAAGGTTAATTAAGATGTATACATAGTGGTACATCATAGTGATACAATGCCCTTAGGAAGAGAGACAGTAAATAGCCTTAACCTTCTAGTACAGGGGGTGTCAAACTTGATTTCATTGAGGGCCACATCAGGGTTGTGTTTGACCTCGGGGGGCTGGGATGGACGTAGCCAGGGTGGACATGGCCAGCTCGACATCACTCGTGTCGGTGCCTGTGATGGCGCCAAGTGCACTGCCAGCAAAAATGGGCTCCTGAGCTCCATTTTTGGCTGCGATGGCCTCCTGCAACCCTCTGCCAGTGAAAACGGAGCTCAGAGGGGGGGGGCTGCATGTGGTTCTCCTGAACTCCGTTTTTGCTGGTAGAAGCACTGCAGCCCAGTCCTCCCAGTTTGCAGAGCGGTCCCGCAGGCCAGATCTAAGCACACCGTGGGGCGGATCCAGCCCCCGGACCTTGAGTTGGACACCCCAGTTCTAGTATTTTGTATAATCTCATATAGAAGCCACTCAGGTTTCAACTGTTTTATGGTTTATATTGGATTATATATTATTGATTTGCCTGTTCTGTAATATGCTCAATACACATAGGTACATACCAAGCAAAATTAGCATGCTACCACTAGTATGCTCTTCCTGTGTAACACAGTATCCCTGTTTGGTTATTCGGCACCAAAACCAGGGTAGAAACGAGGACAGGTATGTACTTTTGTTCCCTTTTCTCCTGATATCCATGCGTTTAACTGAAGATCTATAGTGAAAATACAAAGCTTGGCATGTTTCAAAAATGATTTGGAAAGTTATTTGGACATCACATGCATAAAATACCTCTATGTTCAGCAGCAGCCAAAAAAGCTAATACAATCCTGGATTGTATAAACAGAGGCAAAAAATCAAGATCACATGAAATATTACTACCACTTTATAAAACCCTAGTAAGACCACACCTGGAATGCTGCAACCAATTTTGGTCACCATACTACAAAAGTTCAGAGAAGAGCAACTAAGTTGATCAAAGGCCTGGAGACTAAAGCTTATGAAGAAAGGCTGCAGGATTTGGGTTTGGCTAGTCTAAAGAAAAGAAGAATTAGGGTGACATGATAGCAGTATTCCAGTACTTGAGGGTCTGCCACAAAGAAGAGGCGGTCAAATTATTTTCCAAAGCACCAAACGGCAGGACAAGAAACAATGGTTGGAAACTAATCAAAGAGAGAAGCAACCTGTAATTAAGGAGAAACTTCCTAACAGTGAGGACAATTCACCAGTGGAACAGCTTGGCTCCAGAAATTGTGGGCGCTCCATCATTGAATGTTTTTAAGAAGAGTCTAGTCACTTATCTGAAATAGTATAGATTCTCCTGCTTGAGCAGGGAGCTGGACTAGAGGCAGAGGTGGGTTTCAGCAGTTCTGACCAGTTCTGGGGAACCGGTAGCAGAAATTTTGACTGGTCCTGCCCCCAGGAGTCAATTTGTTCAAGGAACAAATTCAAACTTTCCTGAAATACTTGTTACAATTCATTTCTGAAACATGCATAGCCTGACTTCTTCTGTTGGCCTGAATATGATTACACCTCCCTATGTGACAAAGGACTTTAATAAAACAAGGCTTAGGATGAAACATGTGTTCTCCTGAAAGTTTAATGGTCAGGGAATGAAAAGGCATCAGGCCAGTATGAGTCAGATACCTGAATACAGCTAGTCTTTCCAGGCTGTTGCAGGCAATTTAACAGAGTTTAAAGTGTCAAGTGACCAATGCAACATTGCCTGGAATAAATGAAAGGAAGGTCCAAATGAAAGTGAAGGTATTTATCAGGCTCTAGAGCTTAGCTGGCTGAGGAATTGTGGGAGTTGAAGTCCACAAGTTTTAAAGTTGCCAAGATTGGAGATCCCTGCTCTAGAATTTATACAGGTAGTCCTCAACTTACAACAGTTCCTTTAGTGACCAAAGTTTCATCACTGAAGAAGGTGATTTATGACCATTTTTCACACTTACAAACATTGCAGCATCTCTATGTTCATTTGATCAAAATCCAGACACTTGACTTATATTTATGACAGTTGCAGTGCCCTGGGGTCATGTGATCACCTTTTGCAACTTTCTGACAAGCAAAGTCAGTGGGGAAGCTTAAGATTCACTTAAGAACCATGTTACTCACTTAATAACTGTAAAGATTCGCTTAACCACTGTGGCAAGAAAGGTCATAAAATGGGGTAAATTTCACTCAACAAATGTCTCACTTAGCAGTATAAATTTTGGGATCAATTGTGGTCAAACTACCTCTGTTGCTTTAGAAAAAACCTTGAAAAATGCCCTCCAGGAAATTTGGGTATTACCGAAAGATAGACTCTACCTCAGGAGTGTCAAACTCACGTCGTCATGGCGGTGTCATGTGACATATCGGGACTTCCCCCCCCCCTTTGCTACTGGTCGGGGGCGTGGCCAGCATGTGACGCATCCAGCCCATGGGCCGGGAGTTTGACAGCCCTGCTCTACCTAATATCAGCAAGTGATTTCTTACATCATCATTTTACCAAAGAGTAAAAGTCTTCTTTTCAGCTTTTATACAGCATACTTAGAAGGAAGTCGAAAATGGAAGGGGAAAAAAAAAGTTAAGATGGTGAGCAAAAGAAGTGCATCAAGATAGATGCTAAACACTCCAGGTCCTGAAATCAGGGACAGTGAAAGAGAGGGACATGATCAAAGAATATTGTTTTTCTTTCAGTATTGAGTGTAACAGATTGTTGTGGCCCATCGGGCAGCCAGAGGAGCTGGCAGCAGAGTCAGACAGTGAGGAGGTTGGGGAGGAACTTGGGCCAGTCCTAGAGTCTGGGGAAGGCTCAGATGAGGGGTCTGCATCAGAGGCAGAGAGGGGGCCAGGGCCATCTGGTAGTTATGTGCTGCCTCCGGAGCCTCCAGAATCTGACATCAGTGAGGCAGAAGAACAGTGTGAGCCTGTTCCTAGTGTGCGCATGCACAGAGCTGCCAGAAGGCAAGAACAATTAAGGAAAAAAAGGGTGACTTGGGAGTAAGGCTTGGAGTTGATTGGCCCCTCCCATTAGATATAAAAGAGGAGCAAATGGACGTGAGCCTTTGCAGGAAGCAATTAGTTCATATAGTCGGTTCAAGCTCTGAGAAGTCCTGTTTGACTCTGTGCTACGTGTGGCCTTGCAAAACTAATTGGCAATTAGGTCTCTGGCAGCGTTTCAAAGGAGATAAAGATGGGTGCTTATCAACATTACCCTGAACGACTGTGTCAACTCGAGCAGACATCTGTCGGAATCTGCACAGACTGTTTATGAATCATTACGGGCTGTGAATGACCATAATTCATAGCCGTCTCAATAAAAGAGTTCTTTTGGGGGACTACGTTTGTGCTATATACTTTCCCAGGAAGCCTAGGTCAGAACATAGATAGGTTTGCAAGTGCATTTCATGGCTGGGCTCAATTCAGCATTCTCTCCATCCCTGTTGATCCATGTCCCTTTCTTTCACTGTCCCTGACGGATGGACCTTGAATGTTCAGCATCCAATCGTGATGCAGTTTCTTCTTCTCTTCTCTCTGAACCTCTTTGCTGAAACCCTTCTCCATCTTAACCTTTTTTTAAAAATCTTTTTCTTCCACTTTTGATTTTCTGCTAAGTGGGTTATATAAAAGCTAAAAAGAAGACTTTTGGTCTGTGTTAAAATGATAATGTAAGAAATCATTGGGCTGATATTGAAGATATCAAAGTCTCAAGGTAACCCAGGAAACAGCAAAACTTTTCAAAGAAGAGCCAGAAAACATCTTTTTAAGGTCCGTTAAGGTTCATAAACTAAACCATGTTGATATATCTCATTATAAAGTAAGAGACAGTTTTATATAAATGGAAATAAAATAGATACCCTCCCATATGTTCAACTTGCCACATTTTGGAAGGAACTGAGGAAGAATGGGAGGGTCTTAACATTATTAATACCTCATCAATAGCCTGCAAAGCTAAAAGATTTAATGTATTTACTTGGTTACCCAAAAAGGTCCAAGACTTTATACATGGAAGTAACTGTTCACAGCTTTAATATATCTGCATTAATTTCTCATTTATAGAATAGATTTTACTTGGTCATTTTTCTCTTTTCATATAAAGCCAATCAATGATTCCATAACTGAATCATTGAAGTAGCTTCAATTTTTAAGTACTTTACAGAGATTTTAAGCAAATGTATTTTGCAGTTAAGGGACTTTGCTACTTGCAGTTGACCACTGGACAAAGACATCATGGTAGACTTCAACTGTTTTCTTTATATGGTGTTTATCCTATGAATGAAGTAGGCTTGAATTGCCCTTATATGTTCCATGTTAATGTTTTTTTTTTCCTTTTCTTTAAGTCAATAGCAACATAGGACAATTTCAAGGTGTCTAAAATCTGGAACCTTTTTAACAGTTATGTTGGTGGCACGGTCAGATGACTTGCAGGAGGTGAGACCAACCTTCTGATGATTGGCTACTCCAAGCATGCCTCCTTTCTTCTCTCCTCACCATCATCCTCTTCCTATCTGAAAAACGCCTGGGCCAAAACAGTAATTGGCAGGCTTGCAGATGTAAGAATTTTGAAAAAGCACTAAGCCCATACTTTCCTGAGAAAATGGTAGAGCAGAAAAGCACTGGTCTAGCCATCTGTCAAAATTGCAAGCCTGCTGAATCAAGTAGTTTTATAATATTTGGCAAAGGCATCTATCCTTTTTTGCTTTTTCACACCTGTTGAGCAGAACAAGTCAAAACTCACTATCTCCCCAAGCTTTATCTCTATATTACTGTTGTGATTGTTGGATGGTTTCCTACCATCTGGTGGCATTCAGAAAAAAGGGAAAGTATACACTCTTACTACTGGGAGAGCAACAAAGCTAGAGAATTTAACCAATCACTTTGCTTAATCTACTCCGCATATATGAAATCAGGGCAGTATTATTCAGTGGTAAACCAAAATAAAGGCAGGTGAAGGATTTGGAAATGGGAAGAGCGAATGCTATACCCTTTTCTGCAGACTCAAGGATCAATGGGTAGCATTTAAATGAGCACAAGAAAGCAAACTGAAAAGTAGTCCTGTGCCTTTATAATCCTATATCATCTGGGTTGTCATCTGGGATCATGATTTATTTTCAGCTCAGCTTCAGGGGTCACTTACATTGAGAAGAACAACGTTTTTTGCAGTGATGAAACTCTGTGGAGGTTGTAGGAAAGAACTTTTGCCCTTATCCTTCTCTCAGCTCTGGAATTTCAGCCACCCACATAGCTGTTTTAAGATCCATTGTGGGCTTGATCTAGCAAGGATGAGATTGATGATGGGGACAAACAAGTTGCCAGTTATCTGCTTTGCTTTATTTTGTTTTCTTTTCCCTTTGCATGATATAACAGATGAGGAAAGCTTTGCTAACCCAGATCAGGGGAATTAGTAGCAGCGAGGAAATGCCCTTAAAATGCATCCTGATTTATACTTAGAATGTATTGCCAGCTTCCCATCCTCAGCCCAATATATACATTTCAGGCTGTCATAGCCTACACCTTGGTTAAAACCATGAGGAAAAGGGACCGCTAGCAAATCCGATAACATGATGTCATGTTCTTAGTTCTTAGTGAGTTTTTTTATACAGGTTAGGAGAAATGATTGCTTAGTAACAAGGCAGATTAACTTTTTTTTAATAAAACACTCAAATATATCTGCAAACAGCAAAATCCCTACAATATGATCTGAAATACTTGTTCAGATGCCAGCACTTACTTTCTTACTTACTTTCTTTCTCTCTCTCTTTCTTTTCTTTTTTTTTTGGTGAGGAGTAAAGGTGAAGATTTTTGTGCATCCTGGAGCACAGCTCGGACAGGGTGGCCAGTGAATGTGACTTTTTCAGTCTTGAGCCAACTGGAAGGAGGCCATACATTGAATCATTGTATTCTCTGCATTTTAGCAGCAGTGGGAATGAATATAATCAATAAACCTATTCCATACTGCTTTGAAAGAACAATTGCTTTGCTCTTTTTACTGCAAACTACCAAGAGACTTTGGTAGTTGATGGAAAAGCTACCTAGATATGGTGAAACTGGATTAAGAGGCACAAGAAAGCTGAAAGAAAGAAATGCAGAGGAGAATAACCCTCAGCAAATCCAGAGCTCAAAGAAATAAAATTGTCTAATCTGTCAGTGAAAATAAATACCACAAACAAATAAGCCCCAAATAAACTTGAATAGGGTCACAATATTAATTGTTCTACCACTTGCTGTAGAAGAGACATGCATCATTACTAAGTCACAATTGTCTAGATAAATAAACAATATTTTAGCTTGTTGGGATATATGAATCCATTAAATGTGCCTTGAAAGAAGGAATGAAAATGAGATTTTGTGCCATGCAGGCTTCTGTATGAAACAGGGAGAGTAGGTGGAAATGGTAACTTAATTAAATAAATATCCTTTCCAAATACATTAGGAAAAAAACAAAGTGATGGATAGAACATTTTTTAAAATTTATCAGTGGATGAAAAATATTCAAGGACGTATTCGTTTTGTAAAACTACAAAGCAGCGGAATGTGTATGTATTTTTGTGGGTGTTTTTCAATAGTGGATCTTAAAGTCTTCCTTTGTGATACCCTTTTATATAAATTATCAATGGCTTCAGGTGTTTTCAGGCAACACACATCACTATTTGATGGACATTACAAGGCTGTATGGCACAGCCCTCCCAGCAACAGTGTGATTGACATTCCTTATGATGTTGCATTCATTTAAAAACCATTTTGTCCCTCCATTATGATCTGCAAGAATGTTCTCTACTGACAGTGAGCATTGTAGGAGCAGATTTCTGTGTTGCTCCATTATCCTCTGGATAATGACTGGATGAACACAGGACACATTTCTTGCATCACTCTTTAATTACTCTTTAATTACACTCTTAATTAAACTCTTATCTTTTAATTTTTTTTTCATTTCTTAATCTGTCACTCACCTTGAGTACTCACTTGAGTAAAAAAGAAACCTGTCTAAATAAATTGGTCTGTCTAAATAACTAAGAAAAAAAGAAGAAAAAATCCTGCTCCTTGAATAGAGTTTGGGTTGAACACATCGACAACTATTGGGGATTGAGGGATGTTTCATTCATCATAGGCAGAACACAGCTAGCCTACAACCTTCCATTCCCTCGTATGTTCTTTCCATGGGTGAGGGAGGGTGTCTTAAACCTTGATTATCCTTATAGTATTGTCTCTTTCCTTCCTCCAATACAAATTATAAACATGGTAAAATTCTTACACAAACATGCTCAATACAAAGATGTTGAGTCTCTAGAAAGAGTCTCTAAGAAGAGCAACAAAGATGATTAGGGACTGGAGGCTAAAATATATGAAGAACAGTTGCTGGAACTAGGTATGTCTAGTTTAATGAAAAGAAGAACTAGGGGAGACATGATAGCAGTGTTCCAATATCTCAGGGGCTGCCACAAAGAAGAAGGAGTCAAGTTATTCTCCAAAGCACCTGAGGGTAGAACAAGAAGCAATGGGTGGAAGCTGATCAAGGAGAGAAGAAATTTAGAACTAAGGAGAAACTTCCTGACAGTTAGAACAATTAATCAGTGGAACAACTTGCCTCCAGAAGTTGTAAATGCTCCAACACTGGAAGTTTTTAAGAAGATGTTGGATAACCATTTGTCTGAAGTGGTGTAGGGTTTCCTGCCTAAGCAGGAGGTTGGACTAGAAGACCTCCAAGGTCCGTCCAAATCTGTTATTCTATTCTATTCTATTCTATTCTATTCTATTCTATTCTATTCTATTCTATTCTATTCTATTCTATTCTATTCTATTCCATTCCATTCCATTCCATTCCATTCCATTCTACTCCAGTATAAAACACCAGCATAAAAGTAAGACAATGGCAGTTCCACTACTAAGAAAACATTTGCTCTTCTTCAATCATCTGGAGCTATGCCTGTCGTCATGATTTCTCAAATCAAAGGGCCTCCATGATGATATTCATCAGTTTCTTTAAGATTCTCAGATGAGACTCGTCTGCACCTTGAATCTTAAACTTATTAGCCAGATGCTCAAGAGCATCAAAAGTTTTGTCTGCAAGAATGAGAGAACCCAGAATAAGACTTCCACTGATTTCTATAGTCTCTATAGAGGGGACCTTTTAAAAATGGTACTATATTGTACAAGATAATATAGCAAAACATATTATGTTCAGTGCATCTCCAATGGATGGGATCTTCAAACATGGATCTTAATATGTAGACATTAATAGAAATTTTACTAATGAAATAGTTACCCTGACTTGATATAAACTGCTTTTTGTATAATCTACATCTCCACCCCAGGCCATCCCAACGATGCCCTTGAAGTGATGTCCCAGTGCCTGGAGGCCGTGCGGATCTGGATGGGGAGTAACAGGCTCCGACTCAACCCTTCCAAGACCGAGTGGCTGTGGCTTCCGGTGTCCCGATATAGCCAGCTGGTGCCATCGCTGGCTATTGGGGGTGAGTTATTGGCCCCCACGGATAGGGCTCGCAACTTGGGCGTCCTCCTGGATGCACGGCTGTCTTTAGAAGAGCATATGACGGCCGTGGCCAGGGGGGCTTTTTATCAGGTCCGCTTGATTCACCAGTTGCGTCCCTTTCTGGATCAGGATTCCTTACGCACAGTCACTCAGGCACTCGTCACTTCCCGCCTGGACTACTGCAATGCTCTCTACATGGGGCTCCCCTTGAGGAGTACCCGGAGGCTCCAACTGGTGCAGAATGGGGCCGCACGGGGGATTATGGGAGCGAGGGGTCGCTCCCATGTGACACCTCTCCTGCGTGAGCTGCATTGGCTTCCAGTGGTCTTCCGGGTGCGCTTCAAGGTGTTGGTTACCACCTTTAAAGCGCTCCGTGGCATAGGACCTGGGTATTTGCGGGACCGCCTTCTGCCGCCGATAGCCTCCCACCGACCAGTACGCTCCCACAGAGAGGGACTCCTCAGGGTGCCGTCGGCCAGGCAATGTCGGCTGGCGACCCCCAGGGGGAGGGCCTTCTCTGTGGCAGCCCCCGCTCTCTGGAACGATTTGCCCCCGGAGATAAGAAGGATATCGGATCTTCGGGTCTTTCGCCGTGCCCTAAAAACTCTTCTTTTCCAGCAAGCAGGGCTGGCGTGAACCCCGCCCCTCTTTTTTAGTTTTTAATGGTTATTAATTGTTTAGTTTTAATTTGTTAATGGGTTTTAATTCACACTGTTTTAATTCGGGCCAAAGTATATAATTCTTTTAATTAATTTTAAATTTTGTATTGTTATGTATTTTAGTTTTGGCTGTGCACCGCCCTGAGTCCACTAGGAGAAGGGCGGTATATAAATTTAATAACAACAATAATAATAATAATAATAATAATAATAATAATAATAATAATAATAAACCATTTTTTAAAAAATTAAAAAAATAATAATACCAGCAAAAAGGTAAAAGTTCCCCTCGCACATACGTGCTAGTCGTTTCCAACTCTAGGGGGCAGTGCTCATCTCCGTTTCAAAGCCAAAGAGCCAGCGCTGTCTGAAGATGTCTCCATGGTCATTTGGCTGGCATGACTAAATGCCAAAGAGACACGGAACACTGTTACCTTTCCACCAAAGGTGGTCCCTATTTTTCTACTTGCATTTTTTACGTGCTTTCGAACTGCTAGATTGGCAGAAGCTAGAACAAGTAACGGGAGCTCACCCCGTTACACAGCACTAGGGATTCGAACCGCTGAACTGCCGACCTTTTGATCGACAAGCTAGGTGTCTTAGCCACTGAGCCATCGCATCCCACATACATGTCAGAAATTTACAATGCAATCCTATATCTGTTTACAAAGTAAAGCCTATAGAAGTAAGGTTAAGCAAAGAAGCATTTTTATCTAATATAAGGTTGCTCATTACATGCCCTGAAGACAAATATATAACCTTCTTCACTGAGGGCAAACATTTTCCGTATTATGTGTCAAATTGTCAGCAAAACTGAATGTCAACAAACTCAAATTGACCTCTTGGGACTCTGAATTGATGTGTGTGTGTGTGTGTGTGTGTGTGTGTGTGCGTGCATATATCTATTTCCTAACTACATCTATCTATCTATCTATCTATCTATCTATCTATCTATCTATCTATCTATCTATCTATCTATCTATCATCTACCCATGGATTTGTGAATATACAATGCTGGGGATTATGATAAACATTGTATTATAAAATACAGGCTTCCAGGTACATATATATTCTTCTTTCTCTTGGTCAATTTAGGCATTGCCCATCTATCTTATGCAGCACAATGAAATGCTTTGATTGGGACAGTATGGTAAATCGGTTTCAAGATTAAAGGGTTTTTTCCCCCACTTGCTCAAACCATGTGGACACCAAGAGGTTTCTTACTTAATTATAACATCTAGGTACAGGCATGTTTGATAAAAATATATATAAAGAGTCAAAATTATTAGGTAATAGTGTGACTTTCTGGAGGTTTTTAGATATTGCTGGTGTTGTATCTGTGGTGTGTGGCAGTGGTGGGTTTCAAAAATATTTACTACCGGTTCTGTCGGTGTGGCTTGGTGGGCGTGGCGTGGCTTGGTGGGAGTGGCTTGATGGGTGTGGCAGGGGAAGGATACTGCAAAATCCCCATTTCCTGCCAATCAGTTGGGATTTAGGAGACAAAGAATAGATGGGGGCAGGGCCAGTCAGAATTTTTACTACCAGTTCTCCGAACTACTCAAAATTTCCGCTACCGGTTACCCAGAACTGCTCAGAACCTGCTGAAATCCACCCCTGGTGTGTGGGCTGGAGACAATGTGCTGTGAATTCCAGGTGCTGGAATTCAAAACTACTGAGAAATAAGTTATTTTTTTTGTCAGAGTGAACATATTAAAATTGTGATAAGGAGCACCTCCGTGTCTCAGAGAGTGAGGGAAAATGGCAGTTAAGAACAGTGTTAAAATATCTGTATAAAATTATAGTTTCTTAAACTAAAGCCACTGTATATATTAGAAATAATAGTAAACTAGTAAACACATCATTCTAATGCAGGCATATGTGGAAAATCTTCTAATCTTCTGAATCTCACCCTTTTAAATGTTTCTGATAGGCTGAAGGAGAGCAGATGAAATCAGAAAATTGTGTAAATGATTGGATAACTGTGGGTAAATTATGATTGTAAGCTTTCTTATGATTGTAAGCTGCCTGGTGTTACCTGTAGGTGAAATGGATGGCATGGACGTTTAATAAATAAATAATACTTTTTTCGTGTTTATTCCTACCATACAGAGGAGAGATTTTGCTTTCAGGTAGAAAAATGATTGCACAAGCTCTCTCTCCCACAGGCATATGTATTCATGCTCACAACTCTCTGAAGCAGATATGGGAGATTCAAGGAGCTGAAGACTGAGGTGAGTAGGGAAACATCCTTGCCCAAGCAGAAGAATGCTTGGGGATTATTTATTTAATTAAGGGGGACAGTAATGTAATTTATGTTACCTTATTATTGAAACTGAAGACTTAGCTATTTATAATTTGAAGTGATATAAAAGAAAGGTAATGAGAAATACTGCTTAATTATATAATATCATTAATAAAAACACTGATCATTGCAGGCTGGACACAAGAGATGTCTTTACAGATCTTGTAAAGGCTACATAGGAGGCAGTACCACCCTTTGTGTCCAGTATCCAGGTCCCATTCAAGTTAAAATTAGGCAGGAGAATCAAGGGTCAAGGAATGAGATGATAGCTCTCCTCTTTTCATATCTCTGACCACATTACTGAAAGGTATAAACTGGAAAGAATCCAGTGTAATAACATTGACTACAACCAAAAGAAGTCTAAGAAAGAAAAATACAGATTTCAAGAGGAACAACCTAAGTCACCCAGTCAATGTTCCCACTATGGTGAGGTGTATAGAAACATAGAAAACTGACCACAGAAAAAGATCTTCCAAGCATATAGTATGTAAACTCATTTGCTGGTGATTGACCCACTACCTCTGCCGGAAGTTCGTTCCAAGCTTCAACTACTCATTCTGTGAAGTAATACTTTCTAATATTACTTTTCAACTTTTCCTGTCAGTTTGATATTATGCCCCCGTGTCCTTACTTTTTGCTTAATATTAAAAATACTGACTCCTAGAACCATATTCACACCCTTAATATATTTAAAGGTTTCAATCTGTCCCTTCTGTCATCTAGGCTGTACAGTACATATTTAATTCCTCCAATCTCTCCTGATAAGTTTTGTATCACCTTGCCCTTAACATTTGCAATCAACAATCTACATTATATCTATTACTTCAATCTATAATGAACTACAGTATATGCAAATCTAATTGTTACTCTGCCTTCATGCAAAACAATCTATTTTGGGCTGAGACGCTTCAGAAATGACTAGAAAGAAATGTGCAACTCTCACATTTATCTGTTGTTTATCAGAGCAACCTGCCTCTTCATAGGTTCTAATATAAGTCTGAAAATATAGAACAGTGTCTGCTTTTCTATAAGAAAAGTGGAAGCCTGAAGTAAAAGTTGTGCTGCTTCAATGAATAGCAGAAAGCTTCCTAATCACTTTTGAAGCATGCTTTCCCTCTTTTGGACAGAAGAGCAAATGTCTATTTATCTACCCATTTCATATATGTTTATCTTGTGGTTCCACCAAGAGCTTTCTATTCATCCCTTTTCAACAAAACCATTGCATTGTATTAGAATTCTGAAGTATTTGAAAATAATGCACCCTATCAGAAAAATATTTAAAGAAGAATACTTGAAAACAATCAGAAAAGCAAATGTTCAAAAGAAAAGTATTTTATCCTGGTGCTGAAAAGATAATAGTGCCAGTTCCAAATAAACTTTCATGTAAGCAATTCCTTGGCCTAAAATAACTCCATATAGAAGGTTATTTGTCTGGCAGTCATTTACTTTAAGGCTGCCAAACCACGGATGCAAAAATTGAGACAACAATTGGGACAGGAAGGAGTTAGAATTGTTATCAACATATCTCTTTGCTGCTATCCAGTGATCATCCAGATTCTTTCAGCCCTGATATGTTAATCTTAGAAGGTACACGAGAGATCAGATGACCTATCATTAGGCAGATGAAGCCAGAGACTGAAGTATGCCTGTCAGCAAGATAATGTATTCAGGTTGACTTTTTTGGTTATCAGTAAGAATTCTTCAGAGAGATTTTTTTCTCAATGCATCGGTAACAGCAGTGCATCATTTGCCAATTTATAGTTTCAGACTATTTATAGATTGCAGACTCTACATCTGGTCCATAAGACACTGTCAATAGTTTCTGAAAGTGTGGGACATTGCTTGAGATAATCCTTGACAGAAGGTTTACCTCCATCAGCATTAGCCTAAATCTAAGTGTAATGGTGAGGGTAAAACTTCTATCAAGGATTTCCTCAAGCAATGTCCCACATTTTCAGAACCTGTTCATTTACAGGTTTCTTTCAAAGCCAGTCTGGTGTCATGGTTAAGGCATCAAATAGAAACCAGGAGACTTTGCGTTCTAATGAGTAGATGACCCTCACTCTATTAAGGACCTTGGAGTACTCATATCAAATGATCTAAGTGCCAAAGCCCACTGTAACAACATTGCCAAAAAGGCATTAAGGGCAGTGGTGGGTTCCTCCCGGTTCCTTCCGGTTCCGCCGAGCTGGTAGCGGTGACAATATGATGTCACCGAACCAGTTCTGCCCCCATGCCCCCCGCCCCCCACATTATTCTTACCTTTTATTTGGCCCCACCCCCAATCTATTGCTGCCTCCTGAGTCCCAGTTGATGGCTAGAGGGAAAAAAACTGTTTAAACTCTTGCCGTGGGACTTCAAAGGGCCACCGTACAGCTCATCAGTAGACAAATGAGTAGACCGGTGCCTGCAAAAATACATGAGTAGATCAGTGCCTGCAAAACTACATGAGTAGGCCAGTGCCTGCAAAAATAAATGGGTAGATCGTACAGCTCTGCAAGCAGTTAAAAGCCTGGTAGACCAGTACCTCTGCTAAATCCGAAATAATTGTCACATGACCATCAAGCCACGCTCACAAAATAAGCCATGCCCACAGAACCGGTAGTAAAAAAATTTAGAACCCACCCCTGATTAAGGGTTGTAAACCTAATCTTGCATAGCTTCTTCTCCGGTAATATTACACTACTAACCAGAGCATACAAAACATTTGCTAGACCAATTCTTGAATACAGATCATCTGTCTGGAACCCCCAATGCATATCGGACATTAATACAATTGAACATGTCCAGAAATATTTCAGAAGAAGAGTCCTCTACTCCTCCACTCGCAACAAAATACCTTATGCCACCAGACTAGAAATTTTGGGCTTAGAAAATGTAGAACTACGCCGCCTTCGGTATGACCTAAGCATAGCTCATAAAATCATCTGCTACAATGTCCTACCTGTCAATGACTACTTCAGCTTCAACCACAACAATACACAAGCACACAATAGATACAAACTTAAAGTGAACCGCTCCAAACTCGATTGCAGAAAATATGACTTCAGCAACAGAGTGGACAATGCCTGGAATTCACTACCTGACTCTGTGGTTTCATCCCAACCCCCCCCCCAAATTTTAACTTTAGACTGGCTATTGTTGACCTCGCCCCATTCCTAAGAGGTCTGTAAGGGGCATGCATAAGAGCACCAGCATGCCTACCGTCCCTGTCCTAATGTTCCTTTTAATTGTATTCATTTATGTATGTATTCAATTCATACTTATATATATATATATTATCTATATAATATATACATACTTGACAAATAAATAAATAAATAAATAAATAAATAATTCCACTTTACACACAAAGCCAGCTGGATGACTTTGAGACAGTAATTTTTTCTCAGTCCCAGGAAGAAAGCCATAGCAAACCACTTCATAAATATTGCCAAGAAAACAGCAGGGACTAGAACAGGCAGTCACCAGGCATCAACAATGATTTGAAGGCACTAAAAACAAAAACAAAAGCCTGGCTTCTTTGTTGCACTATAAATCCTGTCAGCCCAGCAAAAATTCAAATATCAAATATTCAAATATCAAGGAATTAATTCTCTGAATCTCTCTCCTGCCAGCTAATGGTCATCTGGGTTTTTGCAGCTGAAATATGATAGCTCTACCAAGCCTGGTATGTGGTGCAAAGCTTGCCTTACCACAAATAACTAAAAAAGAAATAATTCAGATTATCAAGATGGAGGTTCAGCATGGAAAATGGAGGGAGGGAGATAAAGAGTGCACATTATTTAGCTAAGACGAATTTCTGACTAAGAAACTTCATAAAAAAGTCTTTCCTGACTTGTAATAAGGGTCATGATCCAGAGCATGCTTCTTCCTGATAGGTAGAATAGAATTGCTAGCATAGACCAAGGATGTCAAACTTACATCGTCATGGCGGTGTCATGTGACATACTGTGAGTTTTTTCCCCCTTCGCTAAACCAGGCGTGGGCATGGCCAGCGTGTGACACTTCCAGCCCACGGGCCATGAGTTTGACAGCCCTGGACTAGACTATGCCCCAATTAGATCTTCATTTGAATATGCTGTTGCTCTCATTCCTGAGATTTTAAGGTGATCCTGATAGTTTGGAGAAGATGCTGGGAACAGCCAAGAATCATAGATCTTTCCAATACTG
This sequence comes from Pantherophis guttatus, assembly GCF_059756535.1. Taxonomy (NCBI): domain Eukaryota; kingdom Metazoa; phylum Chordata; class Lepidosauria; order Squamata; family Colubridae; genus Pantherophis; species Pantherophis guttatus. The sequence continues at coordinate 310,292,512 of NC_142063.1, read as the reverse complement.
TGACTTCCCTAAGTCATAACTTCACAAGAGGCAGCAATAAAATTTTCTTCTTCCCTCCTCCTTTTCAACAAATTCTAGAGAACTCCAACTTGAAAGGCAGGGAGGCAAACCATCTGCCTGAAAGTTAATCCAAGATGTAAATAACCACTACTCTAATTGTAGAGTCTAATACTGAAATGAAATCTTCTGTCAATACATTGTTTTCCTGTTGTTTCCTTTGTTTCCAAACTTTAAGTTGAATAAGATAATAAAGTTGGGTTTCCTAAGTAGGCAAACAAGGTAGTAATTATAGAGAACATGTTGGTCTCTTTGACTTGCTTTGTATTTTAGTAGATTAATAGTACTTGATTATGAATTATGGTGCAGCATATGCTCCTGCTGACCCAGCAATTCATTTACTGTGCATGCCTGACAGCTTGTCCATAATAGCTTCCAGTACTATTAACATAACACTAGTGAGAACAGATATATTAATGTGTTTTTAATGTGTTGTACTCTAGTTCTGTTTAGCACCCAAGATACACTTGTTAAGTGTGTGTGTGTGTGTGTGTGTGTGTGTGCGTGCGTGCGCGTGCGTGTTTGCCCACTGATATAGTACCTTTTTGTCAAGCAGACATTTTCTTTATTGAAGATATTCTCAATCTTAGATTGAGAAACTTCCTATTATCTACTTATGTTCCATTGTGCCTCCAATGGATATATTTTAATTTCTCAACAACCCTATGAAGTAGCTTAAATCATTGGTCCTCAAGTGGTTTACCAAGGAGAAACATAGTCAGATGATACTACTGATTTTTACGTGTGACTGTGTTTTGGAGGAAAGAAAGTCATCTTAAAATAAGTGGAATATTTTTGATTCTGACCCTCAGTTGCTGATTTTTCCCCCTCTACTACAACAAATGAACACAAAACCTTCTACATGTGCAATGTATGACAAAACATTAGTATTGTAGGGAGAGAGAATCCATCTTGGAGGACTGCTTGGCCTCCCAGAAGGGAAGAGAAGATAACTGGTTATTTACTTAAGATGATGAATTGTACTCAAAGCCTTCATATACCCAGAGTGCACACTTTTCAGGCAGAGGGAGTACTAGGGGCCAGAGATTGAAAAATAGACCCAGAGATTGAAAAAATAGGCCAAGACAAAGCCAAAAGCTGTGGTTTAGTTTGCATGAAAATGATATGAAAATGTGATTTCTGTTTCTAATAGTGATCCTGGAAGTAGAAGTAGAAAACATAAATAGAAGGCCTGGTAAAATGAAGAAGGCCAGTATTTAGCAGAGCCAGTTGCTGCTCCAAGGTAGTTTTCTTTGGAGCAGAGAGATGGTTGCAGGTGGCAAATGGCAGGGGATGCAAGCTGCAATAATCTAGCTGAAACTGAGCTCTTCACCTTGATTATTTGCATCAAGATTTGATGTTCTTATATTTTGAACCACCTTGTTCTCTCAATAACAATGTGCAGTTTCCTTCCTTGAAACATGAATTTTCCCCATAAAAGAAAATCATTTTTCTGAAGCTTTTAAAGGGAAGAGATAATCTTAGTGAAAGCTTTAGAAGATGGATTGGCAAGAGTTTGAAACATTAGAGTTTGCAAAAACATTATAGCATAGCTGAAAAGACATATTCCTTTAAATTGTGCTTTCTTTCAGTATCTATTTGCCTATTTGGTAAAATAATATTCCCACGGGCATTCTAAGAATGTAGACCAGCCAGAGAGTTCAGAGGCATGACTTTTTTTATAATTAAGAGGAAGAACATGTCTTCCTTTTATGTTACTTATTAAAGCAGTGGTCTCCAGATACAGGCTATTGCATCCATCTTCCTGGATTTTTGAAAATTATGAGGATGATAATCTTGGAAGCCAAGGAATCACTATATTAAGAAAAATACAAATAACCAAACTTCCATCCCATTTCAGCAGCACTTTTTTTACTTCTACTTTCACAAGCATTTTTCTACTTCTGCTTTCAAGAGAAATTTACAGAAGTGTCCAAAATTGTGGAAACCTTTTGGGGAAAGTGTATTTTTGAGGTTTGATGGTTAATAACACCACTTTTTTGGTGTTCTGCTGGAATGGCCTGGGAATAGCCCAGACCTTAACCCAATTGAAAATCTATGGAGCTGACAAAAGAAACTTGTTAGTCAGAAGCGAACCAGCAATAAAACCCCGTTAATAGAAGCAATCATTCAATCTTGGTTTCACATTCTAACAGCTACAGAACTAAAAGACTTGGTTCAGTCCATGGGAAGATGTTGTAAGGCCGTAACTCATGCTAAAGGTTACTCAACTAAGTATTAACTGACGTGATAATTTTTGCATATCTCGTTTTTTCTATGGTGACAATTTTTGTATATCTCGTTTTTTCTACATGTTTCACTTTTCTTCTTTATATTGTAATTGCTATTCTAATAGCAAATCCTTCATAAAAGTTATTGCATTACATTCTTGATTAAATTATCTTTCCATTGATATATAATTGTACAGTACTACTCCAAAAAAAAGTGGTGTTATTAGCTAGTTTTAGAAAATACACTTTTCCCAAAAGGTTTCCACAATTTTGGACACTACTGTAAGCTCCCTACTAGCAATGTAGCTAATATCAACCTAGCATTGAATTTCCATGAGATTCCATGAGATTCTAGAGTTATCTTAGACTTTGATTGGGATAAAATTCAGGAGCAACTTTCTAGGTCCTGAAGGCCCTGTGCATATCACCTTAATAATTCCCCTGTAATTCATCTCTTAAGATTTTATGTGACAGGCTCTTTTGAAAACTTATGATCAGCATGTGCTCTTTCAAGGATAAATTGGCTTTGCAGTGATCTTTTCATGAATTTTTCATGGAAGTCTAGACAGTTTCTATTGACTCTTTACTATGAGAGTAGCAATTGCACAATGCACAAATTTTCGTGCTCTTTTAGGAGCATGAAAAACTGTGAACTATTTATAACTTTTAGTAAGGAGACCCCAATCTCCCACCCACCTATATTCTGCACCATAATCTGCTTCATGTAACTTATTTTCTTTTACTGATAAAAGCAATGCCATAGGTCCATGATGGCGAACCTATGCACGCGTGCCACAGCTGGCACATTGAGCCATAACAGTGGGCACGCGAGCTCAGCTCCAGTGCACAAGTGCGCACCAGCCAGCCAATTTTTGGGCCTTCTGGGCCCACCAGAAGTAGGGAAACAGGCCGTTTCCGGACTCCGGAAGGCCTCTGGGGGGGCGGTGGGGAAGGCCATTTTCGCCCTCCCCAGGCTCCTAGAAAGCCTCTAGAGCCTGGGGAGGCGAAAACAGGCCTACCGGGTCCACTGTGCCATCACGTGCCAAAAGCAGGGGGAGTGCGGGTGGATCACGCACGCATACATGAGGGGGCGGGGCACATAGAATTATGGGCGTGGGCACAAGCGTGTGCGACCCCCGCGCTCCCCCCGCTTTTGGCACGTGATGACAAAAAGGTTAGCCATCACTACCATAGGTCAAAGAGATGGAAATTATGAAATTGGTATCTGAACCACAGGCAGTGAAGAGGAAATGCTGACTTCTGGGAATAGCAGTGGAAAAAACCTTTTGCCATCCTGTCCTTCCTTGTGAGTTTCCTGGTGCATTTGCCTTGCCATTAGGAACTGTAGAAAGCTACCGGTAAGTATGCTAAAAGCAATCCATAAGAGAGATGAATTCCCTATGCTTTTCAGTGCTAGCCATGAGGGCATGTCAAAAAAAGTCAACATGATGGCCACAATGGGGTGCTCTAAGCTTTGCCATTTTTAAGGTTCATTGCAGGCAGAGCTTTGATCGTACTTTCATGCTGCCATCTTGGCTTTTTTACTATATCCTGTGTGGACACTCTGGAGGCCATTTAAAACAATGTGCCTTAATGACAATGTGTTTCCTAAATTTCCTCTTTTGAGACTGTGATGTTTTCCATCAAGAAAAATGTTTCAAAGTGTATATTTTGATTCAGTTCTTAGTTACTGTTTGACCAAATTCAAGAATTTGTAGCTTGAGTATCACTTATAAGTGTTCTCGAGATAAACTACCTCACTTCTGCATTTCTTCCATCAGGAGCCCCTGGGACTGAAGGATTCCTTCTGAATTTTGATATAGTGGTCAGGAATGTTTATACAAGAAGGAGAAATTTTCATCCAATTACAGTCCCCAGATCACTTTTCTTCCTGTGGTTACTGTTCTTTAATTGTACTTCTTTCTTTTCTTATGGCAGTAGTTGTACCTTCTGGCTGTTACTTGGTTACCTGATTGTGAAGGCATGCAGTTCTTTTTCCAATCCTGATTCTTATTTAGCTTCTAATTTTATATACATAAAAAAAAATATGGACACTCATCTAACACAAACCTTGACTAGCTAACAACAATGTACAGTATATACTCACGTATAAGCCGACCCGAATATAAGCCGAGGCACCTAATTTTACCACAAAAAACTGGGAAAATTTACTGACTTGAGTATAAGCCTAGAGTGGGAAATGCAGCAGCTACTGGTAAATTTCAAAAATAAAAAATAAAATATAGCAGAGTAAATACTGTAAATACTTACAGTATTTACGGTACTGTATATCCAAGACCAGAGATATACAGGTACTTGTATTCAGCAATGCTTGGGTGGAGCAAGGGGGCGTGACCAAGCACGGGTAAGACTGTAAAGGCTACATCATTGGTCACAGCCCTGGAGAAGAGTGGGAGAAGAGCGGCCGCATCCGACATTCATCAGCAGTTATCGGACCACCCACAGAGGCTGCAGGCACCCGCAGATGAGCCGGAGAGAACACCCGCACTGCACTGGAGAATAGGTAAGTGGGACCCTCACTTGAGTATAAGCCGAGGGGGGCTTTTTCAGCATAAAAATGAGCTGAAAAACTCGGTTTATACACGAGTATATACGGTAAGTTGAAATAATAACCAAACACTAACTAAAGTATTATAAAACAATCCCAATCATACAAACAGTACCTATAGAACAGTGGTGGATTTCAAAAAATTTTACTACTGGTTCTGTGGGTGTGGCTTGGTGGGCATGGCATGGCTTGGTGGGCATGGCTTGGTGGGTGTGACAGGGGAAGAATACTATAAAATCTCCATTCCCACCCCACTCCAGGGGAAGGATACTGTAAAATCTCAATTCCCTCCCCAATCCAGGGGAAGGTTACTGCAAAATCCCCATTTCCTCCCGATCAGCTGGGACTTGGGAAGCAGAGGATAGTTGGGGGCGGGGCCAGTCAGAATGTTTACTACCGGTTCTCTGACCTACTCAGAATTTCTGCTACTGGTTCTCCAGAACTGGTCAGAACCTGCTGAAACCAATCTCTGCTATAGAAGAAGAAAAAGATACTTTATTTGGCCAAGTGAGATTAGAATTTGTCTCCAATATGGAAGCACTCAGTGTAATAATTTAGCATCCTGGCCCAATGTTACATAGCAAAATCAGAATAGGAATAGGAAACATAACATTAAGGTAGTTTTCCTCAACCTCACCAAGTTTAAGATGTGTGGACCTTAACTCTCAAAATTCCTCAGCCAGGTTCATTCTAAAAACTCTGTGTAAGAAAAGTTATAAGAATCTTCTGACATCTTAAACACTGAGTAATGTAAAATTTGGTGAATCACAGGCCACTTTATCTGCTACTTAGGCAGTGGTGGGATTCAAGTAATTTAACAACCGGTTCTCTACCCTAATGATTTCTTCCGACCACCAATTTGCCATACTGCTCAGAAAGTTAACAACCAATTTGCCAAATTGCTCAGAAAGTTAACATTGCTATGAGAGAAATTTATATATGCTAAGCTGTTGTTAAGGGAAGAAAGGAGAGGAGAGGAGAGGAGAGGAGAGATAGAATTGTTTTAGAAGTTATCAAATATAAAAGATGGACATTCTTTTACTGAGCAATATAATATAATAAGAATCACCCTTGTCTTCATTTAAGCTATGCCTTTAAAAATGCCATTGAAACCTTCTAATTAATTTCTGTTTGACTGCTTCATGATGAAAATCAGATTTTGTAATTATTTTTTTCTTGGATTGCAATTTGATATTAGAGGCAGAATATTATGTGGAGTTTGCATGGGATGTCAGATTTGTACCTCTTTTTTCCCCACAAAAATTGGTCAGTTTACCCAATGCAAAAGGGAGTGGGTCAGTACTGCAGAAGGTGACATGAAACATGTCGAAGAATGAACACATATATGCTACCCTGATGTTGTGGGTTACAATTATATGGAATGAAAAAGTAGATCAACAGTTGCTGGGCATATAAACTCAAATGCATTATCCCTGGTTATGGCCTTCCTTCTTCCCACCCATAAGTAGAAAAATAGTATTCCTGAGTTTTCAGACTGCAGAATGATAAAAATTGGTGGGCCACATTTCAGTATTAATGTTTGCAATAGCAGGAGGAAGGAGCATTAGGTATGTTTTCCTTCTTGAGTTATTTACAAATAATAAAGACAGGATATACAGTAAATAAAATTAAAATAATGAAATAAATGTGATCAGTGATGTGGTCCTATTTGGCCCATGCCTAATGGTGCATATCATGGCTTAGCACCTAACTGGGTAAACTGTGGGGTCCAGAATGAATGGACCCCAGAGTGCTCTGCCCCTCCTATTCACACTTGTACAGTGAGCAATGAGAATGGAGAAGAGACCAGAAGTTCTTCATATAAATGATCTTCCTTTTTGTGGAGAAGGGAAGAGAAGCACAAAGAAAAACAGGACTTCCTTCTACCCAATATCTTGATATAATTGTGAAATGGAAGAACTCATTTTTATCACATATGCAAGTACTGTTAATAAATTAAAATGAAACTTTGATTGCTTTGTTATTTTGACACCTGCCTTCAGAAAACTATTTTTGAAAAACCCTAATCCTACTTTGTGTGTAAAAAACCTTTAATTTTCAATATATTTTTTGAATTTTCTTCTTGTTATTATTATAATTTGATAATGCATTCTGGATTAGTTTTACAGCTACATTCAGTTTTCCCATCTTGACAGATTGTAGGGATAAGTGCTTTCTTTTCACCCTGCCAAGCAAAGCCTTCTGCTTGTTGCCTCTTTCATCTCTTTACATTTTATTTTAAGTTAATATTGGTTTCTGTTGTCCTTTTCCATGTTTAGAATGAAGCAAAATAGATTTCAATGGTAGCTCCTCCATCTGTTTTTGGGGTGTTTATCTCCTTGATTTTTTTTTTTCAAGTAGGTTTCCATAAGATGATAAAAATTGCACTGAACTTCCCTATAGCACACCACTAATTCTTTAAAGAAATTAAAAGGTTATCTTTCTGGAATATGATTACCATATGTCTATCAAAAGAGGACAGGTCTTCCTTTCCCCACCCCCACCCCCCATGTCCTTTGTCCAGCAGGCAGAGCCGTAAAATTGTCTTGCTTTTGAGTGTCTGATTTTGGGCGGGGGAGACTGTTTTCATATCAGTATTTACTGAAACTTTCTTATAGTATAACCTTGTAAATTGTCTGCTTCTTTCTTTCCCTTGTCTGTTGACAGATTTGACAGCCTAGATTTACATTATTTCATTTATTTCCTGATTCCATCAATCGACTTCAGTCCAGCCCCTTCAAATCTATGTTCACTATTGTTGGTAGTCATCTACAGTTGTCATATGTTTCTATGGTGAAATTTGAAAAGCTCATTGTTCAATATATGTTACTGCTAGCAGATGTTTATGAAAATAAAGATTTGTTCGAAAAATATTGTGATTGAAAAACCAGTCTTTCTGATGTTGTAAAAAATAATTTCATATATATGTAGGCCTATGTACTTTTTTTACAGGTTTTTGTTTTTTGTTTTTGCTGTAATTTTTGTTATGTATGTCAAGGAAGTTAATCAGTGTGTCCTCCTCTCCCTCTCTCTGTCCTTTTTTGATTTGTCTGTGTCCTTCTTTGCTTGTTCAGATACCAGATATCTGGTAACCCTATTTTGGAAATATTCAGCCTTGCAGCAGCAAAACATCTGCCCAAGTGAATGTGCATAGAACAGTGGTGGTGAACCTTTTGGGATCAGCATGTCAAAAATTTGGAAAATGCTTAACTTGACTCTGCTGCAATGTCACACCCTCTCCTTCAAAACCCTTTCTTTATTTTGTTCTCTATCACTTGCTATTGCCCTATCTAAACCACCCTGAACAGTGGCCTTTGGCAGCAGCTCTGAGTCTGGACTTCAAGTAGAGGCCCAACCTTGACTTCAGCCCTAGCACCAATATTGCCAATCTAAAAGGCTATCACATGCCAATCTCCAAGGTGTGCAAGCCTTAGGTCATGGTGCAATTGCCCCAGAGCTCCCCAGGATCTGCCATATGCCACTTACCTTCAAATTGTATTCTTTTTCTCTTGATGTTTCTGAAGCAGCTTCAGGGGGTGCTCTTTCATTGCCACCGTAGTCTCCAAAAACCATGTGAAAGCACATCCCATTCTCACATGATTTTCGAAGGCTGTATCAAAGCATGGCATCTCACACAAGAAGCTATGTGAAAGAACATCCTATTCCTGTACGGCTTCCCAAATTTATGTGAGAATGGGATATATTTTCAAGAATAGTTGTTATTGAGTCACCCAACAATGTCATGGCATGTCAATTCTGATGCATGTATTGTAGATTCATCATCACTGGTATAGAAATAGCCAATCTATATACAGTACTTCTGTCTAAAGTCAATGAAGATAATTCAAAACCAAAAGGCACTCTTGCTTTCAACACAAATCAGACTCTTCGAAGCCCAAATCAGAGACAATGCGTATAGGAATGGATCCCATATCACATTCCCAATTTTTGCTGGCAACATCAACAGAACCGTTAATTAGACTCCTTTATGTGATTCCAGATTGACAATGCAGAACTTCTGTTAATGTCAGTGGGGAGAGACAGGAAGGAGGGTGAGAAAATGGAGAATTCAAATATCACATACACTAATTCAGTATTTGATGGAGTCAGTTAGATGTTTTTCATTCAGATTATTAAAATTAATAAACAGAGTTATTTCAATGTTCTATGTTTCCCCACATTTTCTAGGTTGAATAAAATAGATTAAAAAGCTGGGAGAAAAAATATATTGACAAAAGACTGCAATGTAGGGAAGAAGGTAGTCAAAGGGGTTTTTTTGGTATGAATTGGCAAAATATAGAACAGTCCAACATGTTAGTTTTCTTCTTTTCTTTTCACTGAAAAGCAATTCAAGATTATGAATTGAAGCTGCAAGGGGCATAGTAAGAAGCGATTCTTCTGCGGATTACTAAAAAAAATTATCCTAAAAGGATAAAATATTTAATTATTCATATAACTATAGCAGCTAGAATTGTATTGGCGCAAGTTTGGAAAATGTCCACTATTCCAACAAACTGTGCAATAACCTGGAAAATTTTGAATGTGCAGAAATGGACAACTTACTTTAGAGTTAAACAATAAGGAAGACTCAGAATATTACTTAACTTGGAATAATTGGTATTAATGGATAGAAATTAAAAATAAGGAATGTATAGAACAAAATAAGATATAAAATGTGATGAAATATGTTGATTAAGTAGGAATATGTGGGAATAGATGAAGAAAGTTAAGAATTAAGTACTGTCAGAAAGATGTTGAATTGTATAATTATTACAGATATATTTTTGTCATAGAGGTATTTTAACTTGTATTTTTGGATTTTAAGTGTTAATAAAGGATTTTCTATTAAAAAGGGGAAAAAAAGCAATTCATAAAATAAAGTTCATGAAATCTCAGAGACCATAAAAGGACCACAGCTTGCTCTGCGTAGTTGATGCCATTCTTGCGACTAAATAGGATGCAATGCAAGGAAGAGGGTAGTCAAAAGGTTTTTGTACAGATTGGCAAAATATAAAACCGCCTAACATGTTAGTTTTATCCTTTTCTTTTTTATTGAAAGGAAATTCACAATTATGAATTGAAGTTTCAAAGTATGTAGTGTAAGAAGTGTTGTGTAAAACCCATGAAGCCAAGAAAGGACCATAGAGTGCTCAGAGCCTTGGTAGTACAAGGGTTTAAGGCACCCTGTTATTAAGCTGCTTAAGACCAGCTGCCTGCAATTACTGCAGGGTTCGAATCTCGCCAAGGCTCAAGGTTGACTCAGCCTTCCATCCTTTCTAAGGTAGGTGAAATGAGGACCCAGTTTGTGGGGCCAATAAGCTGACTTTGTATAAATATACAAAAGGATGAAGGCTATTGCTGAGCACATTGTAAGCCGCCCTGAGTCTTCGGAGAAGGGCGGCATATAAATCAAATTAAAAAAAAAAAAAGTGTAGTTGATGCTAACCATATGATTAAATAGTTCACCTGATTCTACACTTGAACTGAAAGTGCCTCCTGATTCTGCGTGTTCCAGAGCTGGGGATCATCTTGTCTCTTTCTAACTAAGAGCACTTTTGACCACTAGTGTAAATAGCAAGAAGGCATCTTCATATGCTAAATGTTTGCCTGACAAAAGATGACCCTCTGTTCCTCTTGTGCATTACATCTCTCTTACAGAGAAAATTTATATAGAAGAAGTGAGGCTTTCCTATCCCCAGGTATTCATTATTGAATCTAGTTTTTAGTTCAAATATAATGAACATCTAATAATAATAATAATAATAATAATAACTTTATTGTCATTGTACATGTATACACAGTATACCCAATGAATATACAATGAAATTCACTTAACACCCAAAGACCAAATCCAACACACATAACAATCCCCAAACACACTCCTACTCACCACAAAAAATACACGAACAATAAATTAATTTAAAAATACATGCGCTGCCATCTTGGAAAAAAGCTAGGCTAAACCCGTATTCTACATTCAACTGTATTATTACTGTATTGTTAGCATATTTCTGTTTTTCAGTGGAAGGCTCTGCTACCAATATTCTTTCAACACCTTACAGACACTTGGGAGTTTGTCCCCTCATAAGTGCTCCTGTTGAATTCAACTCTTCAAAATTTGCTGTGGATTCTCTTCAAAAGAAGCCAACCCAATCTGCAATCTGCAAACATTTAAGTCAATTGTTATTGACTTATGAAGAGGATAATATGGAGAGAGAGTTTTGTATGAAAAGAAATTCAACTTTCTTGTATTATTAAAAAAATACCTTGCAGAGAAATGAATAGAATAAATAAGAGGCAAATATGTGTATCATTGGCAGGGACTGGCTTACATAGAGCAATAGATCGCTATCGTGGTGAGGAGAAACTAACTAAAATGTTAGGTGAAATATTCTGTGCTTGAAGAATTGCCCTTAAAATTTGGTAGCAGAAAGTAAGTTTATTTTATCTTTTAAGACTTAATGCAGAATATGGCCATCCTGAAAGCATATACCTAAGAGGAATAACCCAATCAAACAACTCCCCAGATATTGTGAAAAAAAGACCTTGTGGGAAAAGGAACCATTGGTAGTTGCTTGATCACATGAGCAGATGGGTATGGATACAGACATTGATGAATGTTGACATTTAATATTCTGTTTTTAGTACAATTTTTAAAGATGTTTCTGAAGTTTATGGGAATACAGTATTAAAGACCTCACTATACATGATTAGCAATCACATTACTAAGAAGAAAAGAGCAGAGTGACAGCCTTGGACTGAGGAATTTTGGTTAAGCCAATCCTTCCTAGGTTCCTTTGCTACTAAGATTATTATTCTTAGGAGATTTTCCCCTAAGAATAATTGGCATATCAGGATAGATAACGATGGTATTTTGAGAACTTCTTCTGCAGTGCCAAAATCTCTCTTGCTCTAGAGACAAGGTCTTGGAAGATAAATGGCAAGCAGAGAAAGCATTCCTGGTTTTTTAGATTTGTTTTGCTTTTAAGTCATACCCATTATGATTTATACAGGTCTGCAGTAGATCTGTATTTTATAAATTTGAATGGATTTTTATTTGCCACTATTAGAAGATTCTCTGCAGTTATAATTACATCAAATTACACTAAAATGTCCTTGGTACAAACAATAAGAAGAAAAAATATGCAATCAAAGAGAACATTTAAAATTATGATATAACACAAATAATTAAAAATAATAATAAAAATAGACCAGAAATATAACCAATGAAGAGAGAATATTTATAATTGAAAGATGCTCTTCAACAATAGTGTTTTCAACAATTTTAATAGTTTCTGAATAAAGTGGAAACTAATTAAATTGCAGGGAGATTATTTCAGAAGGCATGGAGACAGAAAAACAGTGTCTGCAGGTCTTTATAGTCTTTCCCTCATGAAAGTGAGGAATTACCAGCAGATTTTGCTGGGATCTACTTGTAAAGTGGGTTGAAACTGAATGGGTAAGATACAGTAGCTTTGGAGATGCCTCAGAGCTAAACTTTACAGCTTTAAAACATTTTGAATTGCCTTCAAGCCAATTACATTTGCTCTAAAACCTGACCAAGCAAGTTCTAACTTATGCCCACTTACATTTATTGGTGCTCAAAATACTAGGAATAAATTCATGGTTGTCATGAATTCAATGATGTCTTGAATTCTAATTCAACTATCCCTGATAGTATGGAGTTATTGCCAAAAGGCAAGGGGTGGTATCCACCTTTCATCTTGACAGCAAATCAAGCAGCTCAGGGAATATCTTTGGAGTAGAGTCCATGGTCACATATAACTTTACTTGAAAGATTGATACAACTCCACTACTCACCCCAAAATGACCACAAACAAAGGAACATAGACTTCTCACTTGAGGTGTAAATAGCCAGGCCGAAATTATTTTACTTCAGATTACCGGTTTGATGTCACGATGAGACAGCCGGGGAAATAGCGGGCTCTGTGGAGTCCCACAAAAAACCCGACTGCCGAACTGCCGCCGATGGGTCTTCGGACCAGAACCATCCTGCAGGGATGGGGTAGGAAGAGAGGTGCCTCAGATGACCAAGAGGAACAGGCAATTTCCTCGGAGGTTGGAGGGAACTTTCTGTCAGTTGGCGGTGGCGGGCGGCAGCCATGGCGGCTGCCATGAAGCTGGGACAAACCAAATTAAGAGATGTGCAGGAGGAAAGTGAAAAAGAACAAAGCTCTTTGAAACCGGGTGAGTGACACCAACCTAGGCTGGAAACAATGCTTGAGCAATAATTGTTATTTGTAAGACCCCTAGCCTTAAAACAGAGGCTGTGGATTTGAGGAGCATAGAAGAGTTTGAAAAGTGACTTTAGAAGGAAAAGACCCGCAAGGAAAATTACTTTGGTATTGAATTAATTGGAACAACTAAACATTGAGGCATGTTAAAAAGCCTGGAAAGAACTTTTTAAATTAGAATTGGACTTGGAAAAGAAAAAGAAAAAGGGACTTAATACATTTAAAACTCAAAAGAAGAAGAGAGTTAAATTGGACTGTTATATAATCACAACAAAATGGAGACTGGCATGACTAAGGGAAAGTGTGGATTACAGAGTAACACCTTCCGCTTTAAAAAAAAAACACTGTAACTTGCCATTTGTTTTGGAGCATTGTGAAATTACTGATAATAGCTGTGAGAGGTTGGTGGTGGAGGTTTCTTCTTTGTCTACATACGGCTTTTTTGGTGGAAAGAAAGAGGAAATACAACGGAACTTTTATAATTGATATTAATTGGCGCAGGAACAAAAGAAGTCAAGTGGCACAGGAACAAAAGAAGGAAACTTTGCAGGGAATAGAAGTAACAAAAAGAATTAAAATGATATATGAAGAATTAATTTTGGGAACATTGAATTCAAAATGGATTATAAGTTAATAGACAAGGAAATGAAGAATTAAAATATACATGGCTGGAAAGAAGAATATAAAAATAGTTTGAGTAAAAAATGAAACTGTATTGTTTAGATGAATGTTAATTATAAAAGGAGGTGTTTAGAGATATATAAGGATGGAAAATAAAATGATGTGATTAAAATAGAAAAATGAAGTAAAGATGGATAGTATTGATAGAAAGGAGTTTCTTATAGATGAATAAGAATGTATATGAATATGAGAAGAATCCAAGAAATTTTATTGATTTATAAGTGGATATGTTTTATGTAAGAATTAAGCCTCAGTGTTAAATTGTAAACAAAGCTGAGATTGATAATAAGATTAAATATACAGAATTAACGTATAGAGATGGAGATGTGTATACTGGGTAAAATAAAGTTGAATATGCTGGGAAACAGCTAAATAGTATGAATATGCTGGGAAACAGCCAAAATAATAGATATGCTGGGAAACAGCCAAACAATAACTGAATATGCTGGAAAACAGCCAAAAGAAAATGACTAAGGGATAGTTAAAATAAATATGATTTAAGTGGGAATTGATAGTAATAATAAAATGATTATGTTGGGATTAGCATCAAAATAAAGGTGACTATGTTGATATGAATAACAAAATGAAGATGATAAGATTGTAATAATGAAATGATTCTGTATATAATGAAGAGTATAATGTGTGATAAGCTTAAGAAGTATAGGTGTTAGTTAAAAGAGATTAGGATTTAAAGATTTAATGTAATGGGTCATAGGATGGGCATCTAGATAGAATTTAGGGTAAAAAATTGTAATTAAATATTGAGTTGTGTTATCTGGAAATTAAGATTTGTGGTGATATAATAGAGTGGTAAATGTTTAGATTAAGATATTACAATTGTGGGAAACTTTTTTTGTTTTTGTTTTATTTTGAAAGATGTAATGGTGGAGATTTGGGAAAGAGCTCAGTAAAGAAGAGAAAGCGATTGTACTACTCTTGACCGGATCAATGCTCCGTTCTTAAAAGATGTTTTTTATGTTTATGTTTTTTTAAAAAATAATAAAAAAATTTCAAAAAAATACACAAAGACTAGAGACTGGAAAAGGTTCTAATTCTGGAAAAAGGAGAAGGAAGGAGAAGAGGACAACCAACAGCAAGATGGATAGACTCCTATACAGTGGCAATGAGTGCAGCATGGAAGGTGTGAAAGGGAAAGTTAGGAACAGATCATCATGCAGAAATTCTCTATACGTGGTTGCTAAGAGTCAACAGCAATTTGATAGCACTTAACCAACTAATCAATCAAATATGCATTGTCCTGTTACTGAATATGATGAAGGGCCCTAAACCCAAGAGCACTGCATCTCCACATTTTCTTCAGTTTGCTACAACCAGGCCACCAATCTCACACCAATGGATTCCTGTTGATATGTTTAGCCACACTAATTGTTTCCACTTCTCATCAAACAAGAGGTTACCTAAAATATGAAGCACCACTCACACTGTCAGACCCGACATCTAAATGTAGAAATTTACATTTAATGTAAATTTCTACATTTGGCCATTTAGCCATCCATTACTCTCTTCTAGTTAAATTGATCTCTGGGGCTACACAATGCAGGGCAACCCATGTCCACTAATGTTTTTCCATTAAACTCCTTTCTGATATATCCTCTCACTATAAGTACCCTAGTCTATTTTGTCTGCTACACAAACCAACTGCCCCACTGCTAGTCTGGGTCTTCTGGAACATGACAGATAGAATTCCATATTAAGAATTCTGTTCATGTTTACTTAGAAGAAAATCCTACTAAATACAGTGTGACATTGCATACGCCTTTGAATGTGCATGCATAGGATTGCACTATCTGGTTGATCTTCCTTGTCAAGAACATTGTTAAATACTATATCTCTAGATAAATCAGAGATATAGCATATTAACTTTAGTTCTGATGGACAAATTGTTTCTGGAGTATGAAAGTGTTTGATCTCTTTAAATTGTATAATAATGTTATGTATAGTGCAAAGGGCAAAGGGCTATTGTGTTATTCAGAAAATAGCTTACCGTGGATACCCATGCTTTAGTATAGCAAGGATAACAAATGTTAAAGCTTTAAATTTTTCCACTTCTTTGGACCATTGCAGAGAATAAAGTGAGCATTTACTATTATTGTTATTATTTTGCAACACTTTCTATTCCATCAAGTGTTGCTCACATCAACCAAGCATCACAGATGTAATAATTGCAAAGGGTGTTCCATAAATTTTAGGCATGCATCAATTTACTCTGACCTTTCCCTATATTGTAGGATTTGGTTGGCTGAGCTTCCTATTTATAGCCTTAGTGCTGAACTGTATAGGAAGCAGGAAATAGTCACTACCTAATGAGAATCTGGAGCATGAAGAAAGTCCAATGATGGCACTGCCCTATATTTCACACAGCCTACAGCATTTGGCATTCATTTGCTGATAAATCATTTAGATGGCAAAAGGTATAATGAGATTAGAAACTTGTAAAAAAAAATACAGTAATCTTTCTTAGTGATAAAGATTGTACCTAGGCTGGAAACCAAAATGATTTTAACAATATCTCATTATATCCTAAATTGGTAATCTTATTTTCTTCTTGAAAGAAGATAGTTACATTTTTCATTGGTTAGATAATCTATATTTGGGGGTTTTTTAATACAATATGTGTATTCTACAGTCCCTATCCTTAGTAATCCAAGCATTAAAAAAAACTTCCAGTATGAAATAAAGTTAAAATCTTGGGTGTTTTCCCGCATCATTAAAAGTCTGTTAGTTGAAATGCTTAAATTCCTGGCTAAAATCCCAGCTTAAGATCCTCCAAAATCCCCAAAAAACACTTTGTAAGGTCTTTTGAAACTCTGGCTAAAATCCTAACCAACACTTTAAAAGTTTTCTTTTTGGCAACGTTTCGAAAAGCTCTGTAACTTGTCATCATCGGGCTCCTACTTTCAGTTTAGAAGCTGTAGGTATACTGCGAGATCGGAGTTGTCGCTTTTCTATGTTCGCTGCTGCTGATGTATGCTGGTTAGCCTGCAACTCTGTGTCCTGATTGGAGGGCAGCAGTTTTTTCTCCTGCTTCATTATCCTAGTTGCAGCCTGACTGCGTGTTAAAGGCCCAGCTTTCTCTGGTTCCCTATTACTATCAACTGCAAAGAAGGAAGGATTCTGGTAGGCATCACAACACCGCTGATTGCTTGTTGAGATCTCAGCCTATCTTCTGGCTCAGGAGCCTGATGATGACAAGTTAGAGAGCTTGTCGAAATGTTGCCAAAAAGAAAACTTTTAGGATTTTATATATGCAGTATATATATTGCATATATATATGCAAGTTTTGGTATATTTGGATTTTTTCCCGTGTAAGATTGAGAGTATCTTGGCAACGTTTCAACGAGGTTTGCTTTGTGCGCTTTGCTCGCACAAGCACGAAGCCGAAGACACCAACCTGAAGATGACAAGTGGGACTTCGTCGAAACATCGCCAAGATACTTTCAATCTTACACGGGAAAAGACTCGAATACACCAAAACTTGCATATATATTTATGCTGTGAGCGGGTTGATTGCCTGTGTTGTTACATCTTGATTAGTTGACGGAGTTGATGTTAGATGCAACAACACAGGCAACCAACCCACTCACAGCAACAAAACCGCACCCCACACCTCCCTACCAGTATTTATAGAGAGACGGCACCTCCAATCACGCTTTCCTCGCACAAGCAATCTTGGATCCTCTACCAGAGGCCTGAGAGTTTGAGGGTTCTGAGCAGGATCTTAGCTATTCCTAGCACTGTACTTTTTTGGACAGAGAGCTTTGATGTTGTTCCTGGGGTCTGTTGGAGCCAGTCCCCCAGTTTAGGAATCACAGCTCCAAGTTCTCCTACTACACTAGTAACACTTTGCACTTTACTTTCCACATCCTTTCCAGTTCCTTCTTCAGGCCCTGGTACTACTCCAGCTTCTCATAGTCTTTCTTCCTGGTGTTGTCACTTGGCACTGCTGGTTGATTGGCTAGTACCTGCTTATCTATCTGGATCTGGAAATCACACAGGATCTTAGCTTTCTTATTCTCCATGACCTTCTGTAGGATCTCCCTTCCAGATGGTGATCAAGAGAGAGAAAGTAGTTAAGATTGATGGAGTGGAATGACTAGCCACATAGCAGACATATCAACTAATTACAAGTATCTTGGTATCACACAATCATATGAGAACCATGATGAAGAAGCAAGGAAAATAGCAACATCAGAGTATCACCAAAGGATCAGAGGGGTCCTGAACAACCAGCTCAATGGGAAGAACAAGATCCATGCCATCAACATATATGCCCTGCCAATCATCAAATATTCTACTACTGTAGTGAGCTGGCCAAAGAAGGATATTGAATGCTAATGTGAAACCCAGAAACTCGTCATGATGAATTACATTCTGGTGAGGGTCAAAGCTACTGTCCTGAATGAAATCGAGAGCATCCAGGAATACATCAGGTAAAATGGCACCCAAAGATAAGCTGCTGAGAGAATACCTGAGGTGACAGCAGACATGGAAAAACAATCAAGCAGAGGAAGTGTCATGGCAAGAGAAGACCCTACATGTCAATGTACCATCAACATCATCAATCCACCATCAATACATTGTGAAAACATTTCCAGTGCCTGGAAAGGGCTGGACTAAAACACAGCCCTGAGGCACTGATCATAGCAACTCAAGAACAGGCACCAAGTACCAGAACCATAGAACAGGAATCTACACAGAATCCAAGAATTTTGAAGACTCATTCAGATGCTAGGCAACTTCCTGGACTGTATGCAAGAAATCCAGTAAGATTGTGGTGCTGCAGGAATAACTGTATGAAGTGGCACTTCAATTTTCCTTTATATATCTGAAAAATTGGTCATGGAGATCATTAAGAAGCTATTTCTAATAATGAAAATGTTCAATCATTTGGGTTTCAACTTCCATCAACTTCCCTTCTGGCTTGTTTAATAGAAAAAAGATTCTGGCTGGTTATTCAAAACATCTGCAGAACATTAGTTGTTTACCACTAGATTAAATTCCAATATTGTCTTCTTTCGACCGGCAGCTACTCTACTGGATCTTCCCCATCTCCTTTTATTTTTTTATTGAAAAAGTTTTTCAAATACAAATTTTCCCCCCTTTCCCCCCCTCCCTAGCCCACCCCTCCCCCTCCCCTCCCCCTCCCCTCCCCCCATGGCTTCTCCAAGATGAAATCCAAATTAATATCACATTATATAATACTTTACCACCCTTATACACCACCCCCTATGTGCTATACATTTCTTCCTAACATTATTATTATATCCCCTGTATACTATACATTTAACAGCATTCGGCTAAAAACTATATAATAGATCCTAATTTGGCATTTATTCTACTCATAATCTACCCATTTCCTCCACCTGGATACTTATATTTCTTTATAATATAAAGTATATATTTCTTATATACTTTATATTAAATATCTAAACATAACATCCTAAACTAAGCAATCAGTAACCTAACCTATCCCCTTGTACCATATCAATTTTATATCACCCACTTTCCTACAGGTCTACCATACATAATATATTTAATATCTTTATTCTTCTGCCCATATCACTAAAAGATATTTCCATAAAACCCTCAAATGACTTTAAATTTGTATTCCATATAGTATCTTCTGTAATGTCTTTCAACTAGATTATTAATTCCATCGACCATGTTAGGGTAACATCAAGTCTTCCCCATCTCCTTTTATCTGGAGATGCTAAGGACTGACTCTGAACATCCATATGCAAAGTATGTTCTTCACTGCTATGCAGGGTCTCTATCTCATCATGGTGAGATAGAGATGCTTGTATTGTGCTTAAGCATCATATAGAAACACGAACTCTATTTAGATCAAGGTGCATACCTTTTTCAGGGTATGAATCAGTCATAAACTTTTGGTGGTGTGCTACTAAATTAAATTAACTACAAATAGAATATGATTATTTTGTATGTATTCAGTATATTCAGTGATAATATTTGTAAGATGACTTCCAGTACAGGTCAGTGGTAGGTTGCTCCCGGTTCTGTCCGGTTCTATAAAACCAGTAGTAAAACTTGCATGAGGCTCCGCCCACCCACCACAAGGTCATTATGGGTGATCTGCACATGCACAGAAGCTTCTGTGCATGTGCAGAAATGTGCATGCGTGAGTGCGAGCGCATGCTCCCGCTATGAACTGGTAGTAAAGATAAGTAGAACCCACCCCTGGTACAGGTGGAGTTGTACAACTCAGCTGGATCAGTTTGCTGCTATTCCATGGTAAGTACGCATCCTAGTAAATGGTAACAGAAGAACATGGACAGATATCAACAGCCATCTTTGCAGAAAGCTGAGCCACTGGCAGGATTGTCTGCAGGTTATGCTGAAAAAACTCAAGATGGCTTCCACTACAGTGAGATGGAACTTCAATGTTGTATGTACAACAAAAAAAGCAGGTGAATTTTCAATCAATTTTGGCCACCATCTTGACTTTTTTTTATATCCCCAAACAATTTCCTTGGTTTGCCTGCCAGATTTCCTGCTTATCTTGCCTTCTTAGTTTGTTGTCATTTATTTCTTTATGATATCTGTCAAACAGAACTTTAAATTATTATTTTTAAAAAATACAAAATAAAAAATTGGCATTTTGCAAAGCATTAATTTTTGCCATCATATTAATTAAGAGCAATGATTTTGGTCTCCTGGGGTTCCCAGTAGTAAAAAATAATATTTTGGGATGAATTTGGATGAGGTCAGTGACAACAAGCTGAGTCAGTAGTGTGAAATAACTGCCAGAAAAACGAATACAGTTCTGGGCCACATCAGAGGAAACAGTTTATCAAAGACATGTGAAGCCATTATTCCAGTCTACTTGCCAAAGGAAAAACCACATCTGGAGTATGGTATCAATCTGGGCACAGTATTTCTACAGAGATGTTGACAGGTTAAATAGAATTCAGAGAAGGGCAGTGAAGATGATACAGTGGCTTGAGGACATGCCCTATGAGTGCAGACCGAAGGAACCTGAGATGTTCCTGAACTTTGTAGAGCTGCATAAATAACTATTTTCCATGACCACAGGACCATGGAACCATGGGCCAACTAGAACCAGAAATAATAGACATAAATTGTAGCTAGTTAAATTTAATGTAACTATATTAAAAAATATCCTGATGCTAATATCTACACAACAGTGAAACAATCTACCTATGGAAGGTCTCTGTTTTGGGAAGATTTTAAGAAAAGGCTGGATACTGTTACTAATGGATAGTTTTTCTGTTCATTGAAGGAATGATGCAATGGCTCAGAGATTAAAAATGCTGTGCTTGTCAGATGGAAAGTTCAAGACCTGAGCATCGTTTGATGGGGTGAGCTCCCGTTACTCACCCCAGCTCCTGCCAACCTAGCAGTTCAAAAGCATGCAAATGCGAGTAGATAAACACAGGAGAGGTTACTGTGTTCCACACTTTCATGCTGGTCACACAATGATGGAAGCGTCTCACAGACAAAGAGGCTCCCTCAGCTGAGAAATGGAGATGAGCACTGCCCCCTTGACTCAATTACGACTGGACAGGGGAAACCTTTAAACCTCTAACAACTTTCAAACCAGAAAAGAGATATGGGTCTTGTTTAATTGGAGGTATAAAAGAGCTCTGTTAAAGTTCAGAAGTATTTTCAGAGAATTTAACAACAACAACAAAATGATGAATTCCTCTTACTGGAGATACAAAAAAGTGTTGCTAAAGTAATGAAAGATTTTTTGGGGGAAGGATAAAAAAAAGTAAAGAAATCAAGCTACAAGACTCTATTTAAGGGGTTAAGAATTAAGATAGTCAAAGTTACAAGAAGGAACTCAAGATTGGCTTATTCCATCAAAATACATATAGATAATTAAATTTAATTATCTGACAACCCTTACTGGATTTTTCGTGACAATGAATGAATGACAAGGATTTTGTTTTTTGTTAAGACAATGAAATATGAGGCGAAGAGAGTATATGTTGTAACTTAAGAGATGCTGAAACATTTACTTAAATTGTGTGCATTTTGAAGAATGAATGAGGAAGTTACTTCTTTTATCTTCTTTTTCCTTTTCAACATTTTTTTGTAGTTTGTATAGTTTTTATTCTTTTTAATTGCAATCTCTAATAAAATTATTTTAAAAAAGAAAGAAAAAATACAATTAGAAGCTTATACTGGGGAAAAGATACCAATAGAAGAGAATATACAATATGTACCTCAGGGCTGACCTGAGATATACCAAACAATCAAGCAGAAGAATAGAATAGAATAGAATAGAATAGAATAGAATAGAATAGAATAGAATAGAATAGAATAGAATAGAATAGAATAGAATAGAATAGAATAGAATAACAGAGTTGGAAGGGACTTTGGAGATCTTCTAGTCCAGGGGTGGGCAAATGTGGCTCTTTTACAACCTGTGGACTTCAACTCCCAGAATTCCTGAGGCAGCGAAGCTGGCTCAGGAATTCTGGGAGTTGAAGTCCACAGGTTGTAAAAGAGCCACATTTGCCCACCCCTGTTCTAGTCCAGCCCCCTGCCCAGGCAGGAAACTCTACACCACTTTAGACAAATGGTTATCCAACATCTTCTTAAAAATTTCCAGTGTTGGAGCATTCACAACTTCTGCAGGCAAGTTGTTCCACTTATTAATTGTTCAAACTGTCAGGAAATTTCTCCTTAGTTCTTAAATTGCTTCTCTCCTTGATTAGTTTCCACCCGTTGTTGCTTGTTCTACCCTCAGGTGCTTTGAAGAATATTTTGACTCCCTCTTCTTTGTGGCAACCCCTGAGATATTGGAACACTGCTATCATGTCCTTCTCTTCATCAAACTAGTCATGCCCAGTTCCTGCAACTGTTTTTCATATGTTTTAGCCTCCAGTCCCCTAATCATCTCCAGGCCCCTAATAATCAAATAATCAAATAACTACTAAGGAGACAACCACCTGCATATCCTGAAACTGACAGGACAAGCTAATGTATATACAACATTGGGAGTAAACTCACATTTACTCACTTTGATGTTACCTAGTTGAGTAATGAAATACCTGCTAGCAAACAACCAAACTCAGAGAGCTCCAAGGATTTTACATTGGTAAAATATAACTATCATTGGAGTATTACCCGTAAACACAATAACGAGCAAAATATGTTGGACTTAAAGGTAGTTCTTGACTTACCATTGGTCATTTAACAACTATTGAAGTTACAATAGACTGCAAAAAAAGCTACTTATGACTGTCCTTGAAGTTATGACTGCCAATAAACATACACAGAAGCCACATGATCATATTTCATGCACATGACAAACCCGAATGATTGCAGCATTCCATGATCACATGACAACAATTTGTGACTTTTTTTGCCATTTCCAGCCAAAAAAAAAAATGCAAAAAACCCCACTCCATTGGATATGCTGGAGTTGTTTAACAACCATGTGTTTCACTTAATTACCATTGTGACTTGCTGTATGACTCTTGCAAAAATGGTCATAAAATCGAGGCTAATCACATAGTGCCTTGACTTACAACCACAACAATTTATTTATTTATTTGTTTTAATTTGTATACCGCC